>NC_045542.1:56022389-56357389 GCF_009769535.1 Thamnophis elegans
GGAGGCCCAACCTGTGTGATCTAATTGGTCATTGGGAGGTAAGTGGCAGGAGGCAGTCTCTCAGGTAGCCAGGTCCAAACCATGTAGGGTTTTAAAAGTAACGACCAGCACCTTGAAGCGCATCCGGAGACCAATGGGGAGCAGTGCAGCTCGCGGAGGATGGGTGTAACATGGGTGTATCTAGGTACACCCAATATCGCTCACACGGCTGCATTCTGGACCAACTGCAGTCTTCAAACACTCTTCAGGGCAGAGTGACCATTCGAAGTGCCTCCTGGTCCAGGTAGGGCCGCAACTGGCGCACCAGGTGAACCTGGGCAAAAGCCCCTCTAGTCACAGCTGACAGGTGGTGTTCTAACGTCAGCTGCGGGTCCAGGAGGACACCCAAATTGCGGGCCCTCTCTGAGGGGTGTATAATTTCACCCCCCCCAGGCTAAGAGGTGGAATGTCTGGACTATCCTTGGGAGGCAGCATCAATAGCCACTCGGTCTTGTCTGGATTGAGTGCAAGATTGTTCGCTCCCATCCAGACCCTGACAGCCTCCAGGCACTGGCACATCACTTCCACCGCTTCACTGAGTTGGCAGGGGCAGACAGATACAATTGAGTATCGTCCACATATTGATGATATTTGATCCCATGCCGGCGTATGATCTCACCCAGCGGCTTCATTTAGATATTAAATAGGAGGGGGGACATGACTGAACCCTGCAGCACCCCATATTTGAAGGGCCTAGGGGTCGATCTCTGTCCTCCAACCAACACCGACTGCGACCTGTCCGAGAGGTAGGAGGATAACCATCTTAAGACAGTACCTCCCACTCCCACCTCCCGTAACTGCCGCAGAAGGATACCAAGGTCAAAGGTATCGAAGGCCGCTGAGAGGTCAAGAAGCACTAGGATAGAGGAATGTCCTCTATCCCTGGCCGCCAGAGATCATCGATCAGCGCGACCAAAGCAGTTTCGGTGCCGTAACCCAGGCCTGAAACCCGACTGAAGGGATCCAGATAATCTGCTTCATCCAAGGTCCGTCGGAGGTGAAAGGCCACCACCTTCTCAACAACCTTCCCTACGAATGGGAGATTGGAGACTGGACGATAGTTGTTAAGATGGCTGGATCCAGGGAAGTTTTCTTGAGGAGGGGTCTCACCACCGCATCCTTTAGAGGGTGCGAGACCAACCAGGAGGGACATGGGTCCAGTAAACAGGTGGAGGCATTCACCGTTCCCATGGCCTTGTCCACTTCCTCAGGAGCGACAAGTTGAAACTCGCTCCACAAAATCCGATCAAGACCTTCCCCCGGCATCTCGGCTGGTACCGTCAAGTGGAGTCCAGGCCCGTCCGAATCCGAGCGATTTTATCCGACAGAAACTGAACAAAATTCCTCAGCTCTACCCTCTAAGGGCTCGTCCGCATCCCTCCCTTTCAAGAGGGAGCGGGCTATCCTAAACAGGGCGGCTGGGCGAGATTCTGCGAATGCAATAAGAGCAGAAAAATGAGCACATTTTTCCGCCCGTATCGCTACTAGATAAGTCCTAATAAAGGCTCTTAATTGTGTTCGGTCGGATTCGGAGTTACAAGCCCTCCAGCGTCGCTCTAGGCGTCTCTTTTGGCTCTTCATCTCCCGGAGTTCCTCGGTAAACCAAGGAGCCCTCCTGGATCCACTGCCACCGGAGAGGCCGTAAAGGCGTAATCTGGTTTAGAGCCTCCGCCGCCGCTATATTCCAAGCAGCAACCAAGGACTCTGCCGGATTGCGGGCCAGAGAGTCAGGTATCCCACCAAGTGCCATCTGAAACACCATAGGGTGCATCAGGTGCCTGGGGCGGAACCACCTAATCGGTTTCCCCCTCCCTACAGTGGGGGATTGGTTTCCGAAAGTCAAAGCCTCAATAGGAAGTGAATCTGACCATGACAAGGGCAAGATCTCAATGCCCTTCAATCTAGATCACGTCTCCACTGCTCCGAGAGAAGCTACTTCTGTGCTCCATCAGAGCGTTGCTGAGCGACGGCAGGTTGAAATCCCCCAGAACTATAAGCCTGGGGAACTCACCGCCAGCTTGGCTACTGACTCAAGGAGCACAGGCAGGGCTGTTGTAATGCAGTTGGGAGGTAGGTACATTAGAAACAGACCCACTTGACCCCCAAGGTCCAACTTCACCAGAAGGGACTACACCCGACAGTCTCCGGAGCAGGGATCCTACGAGGGATTAGTGACTCTCGATGATGACTGCCACTCCCCACCCCTTTCTCTGGGGTCGCGGCTGGTGGAGCACCTGAAACCCTTCTGGGCACATTTCAGTGAGGGGGATCCTCCCTCTTGGCCCAGCCAGGTTTCAGTAAACATGCCAGGTCTGCCCCCTCGTCTAATATTAGGTCCTGGATCGAGGGAGCTTTGTGAACCTCAGACCTGGCATTTAGCAACAACAGCCTGAGACAAGGGCCCTGACAACTCTCGCCATCTGGTCCTGGAGTGGAGCTAGCAGGGCCGGAAGGAGGGATCGCTGTGACATAGTGAACCCCTCGTTCCCCGGTAATGGCTAGCCCTATAACTCCCATCAAACCTGCCTCTGCCAATTATGACTGGGATGCACCGGCCCATCCCCTCACCGTAGACCCCACATCCCCTCCCGTGGCCTCCGTTCTCCCCGGCAGGCATTCATACCATACATTCCGGGACAAGAGGCGGATCTGGGCCCCCATCCACTTCTGCTTGTGCACTCAGTGGTAGGGGCTCCGGGCTGCACTCTCAGTCTCCCCATCCATACCGGCCAAGCATTCTGCACATACATACCCCACTAATTAAAATACGATAATACAGTACAATAGCTAAGAAAAAAAATCATTAAATTAAAAGCTGTGGGAACATTCAATCAAACACATACGTACCACATGCACCTCCCCACACAAAAGAAAATTGCGCAGTTGTTAAAGATGTGCAAGTTCAGATAAATTTGTGAGTGGGGTTCGCAAGAAAGTCCAGTCCGTCCATGGGGAGGGAAATATAGAAGGAGTCGTTCGTGTTCTTTCCTAGATGGTATGACTAAGGGGGGAAAAAGTCTGAATTGGTGAATTGGTGTCTCTAGAGTAGTAGTGTCGGCAGTAGTCATGGCAGGGAAACCAGGTCATAAGTCTGGGAGTCCAAGGGTCCAGAGTCTATAGGCAACCGAGGTCCATAAGCAGGGAGAACCAGATGGTAGAGATAATAAGAACAAGAGGCCCCACAGCCACAAAAAGGGCGAAGGGAGAGGCCACAGTGCAGAGAGAGTCCGGTCGAGTGAGGGGGGTGCCCGAAGGGGTTGTGGTGATGATAAGCACAGTCACATGTCCACCCTTGTCCAGCACCATACGGATCAGCCCACCCCCACTCCTTGAAGGACAAGCAGCGAACCGACACCCCTCCGAAAAATCCAGGGGCTCTCCCAGTCACAAAAGCAAGGACAAAGGTCGCCAGGCTGCCATAAGCCACACGCGATAAAAACAGAAAGGAAGGGGGGGCTGGAAGGGCTATGACCGGCGGCAGCAAGGGCAGCTGCCTGATCTCAGTTGGCCCCATCTGAACCAGCCACCCCCTCGCTGGCAGTTCAAACGGTCCCAAAAAGTTCTCCCAGGTTTCCTCAGTCCGAAAATAAGTCACAAGAAGCACAGCGTTGTTGGGAAATTGCCAGTGCGCCGTTAGCGCGGCACTGCCATTTTCGCTGCCCGATAGAGAGAAGCCAGAGAAGAAGCCACGTGAGCTAGAAACACGCCAGGGAGCAAGTCAAGAACGGCGATTCCCCAGCTGATCACCCGGTTGGATCCCCAAAGTCATGCCCTACCGCTTTAGGTCCTTTCTTGCAGGGTTTGCTGTTAAAAAGTCTGATGTTTTCGGCGTTTTTTTCCATCTGCCCAGCCGGAGCAAGGAAGCTACCGGCCATTCACAGACTCGCACATGTGCACTGTCTTTAACTTCCTTCAGACTTTCTATCACTCATTCTTTCTTATCATTAATTCAGTCACTTTAATTTGGTCATCCTAGCAAGGCAGAGGAAATAATGAGCTTAAGTCTACTACCCAAGGTTCTCCTATGTGGGTCATGTTGTCAGATATACTTTACGTATCAGGTAGAAATGCGCTTGTCATACTTGAATGATAGTAGCTCAAGAGATAAAGGAGATGCCTCCCTCCCCCACCAGCTATCATGAACCAATGCTATGGATGATGGGCAATGTAACCGTAATATTGGGAGAGGAACAAATTTCCCTGGATTAGATTCCTGGATGAGGATTGCTTGTTTTAAAAAATGATATTGGTAGATGGGAGCAATAGCCCTAATTACAATTCCTAATGTAACTAGAAATATCATTAAATGTTAATTTAGATAGGAGACCCAAGTCTTCCTTCTGGAGTGATATCCAATGCTGCTTCCAAATAAAGCTACACACAATGTCCATGGAATGCATAACATGGGAACAGTAAGGAGAAAGATAATATGAAAAACCCTGGTAGAAAAGAGGAATGGTGAATGCTGAGCAGAAGTTTTGTTGGTTTTTTTTTTGTTTTTTTTTGCTGCGTGCACCTTCTTACATACAGAACAGAACAAACAGAGTTGGATGGGACCTTGTCGGTCCTATAGTCCCAACCCCCTGTTCAAGCAGGAGAACCTATACCATTTCAGACAGGTGGTTGTCCGGCCTCTTAAAAGCCTCCAATGATGGAGTATCCACAATTCTGAAAGCAAGCCATTCCACTAGTTAGTTGTTCTCACTGTTAGAAAATTTCTCCTATTTTTTATAAAAATATAATAGATGAGAGAGTTACTGGGAGTTTCCAAAACTGCCACCAGGATATGCCACTGTACCCATAGTGGGATTCATTTTTTTTACTACCAATTATGTGGGCATGGCTTGGTGAGCGTGGGTGTGGCTTGGTGGGTGTGGTTTGGTTTGGTGAGCGTGGAAGGGGAAGGGTACTGTAAAATCTCCATTCCCTCCCCACTCCAGGGAAGGTTACTGCAAAAGCCCCATTCCCTCCCGATCAGCTGGGACTCGGGAGGCAGAGAATAGATGGGGGTGGGGCCAGTCAGAGGTGGTATTTGCTGATTCTCTGAACTACTCAAAATTTCTGCTACTGGTTCTCCGGAACTGGTCAGAACCTGCTGAATACCACCTCTGCTTTAATTCATCCCTTCATCTTACAGTCAGTTTATAGATATGATTATCTGATAGAGCTACTCTAGATATTTGCAGACCCAGTCCCCAAAGATACTTTCATGAGGCCTGAATATCACTTAAATAAATCATTCTTGCACAGATAGGCGAAATTCCCATCATATGCTCCAGTGCATATTAAAAAGTGATATGAGCAGCACATAAATTTCCTCAATAAAATAAAACAGTACAGAACAAAACAATAATCTTAGATTCCAGTTGTATTCTGCCAGTTTCACATTTGTTGTGTTAACTTTAAAAATTTAGAACAGTGCAGAGCCTTGAAGGTGGCTGTTTTGATCCATTTTTGCCTGGCATTCAATCTGGTTTGGAGGAACTTGCTTGAGTGCCATTACTCACCACCTGGGTGGGAAAGTAAAAGGGCAGTGTGGCTTTCAATCAAACCCACACTGATCTTTTTCTGGTCTGTCCTAGGAACTGCTACATTAACATACTATTTGTAAAAGCTCTACTTCTATATTGGAAGGAAGGACTGTAAAAGTGATGGTGGCAGATTGTGGCCTTTCCCCATAGCAGCCATCCTGCAAGCTTTCTTCATCCATTTCGGTCTGATCCATTTCTAGTAAAGAATTCCCTAAAGAAACATTTGTAGCTGATGATGATTAAGGGAGGATCTATAAATACAAGTTCAAGATAAGAATGGATAACAGTTGGCTGTAAGGCTAAAGTACGCCCTTGATCATTGGGCCAGACAATGAACAAAATAATGATTTTGGGCGTATATTGTTCATTGGGACAATGTCTCTAAATGCTATAAATTATTATTACGTTTATATTTGAGATACTCAACTTCCAAAACAAGCTGCCAAAATAATAATTTTCAACTTTTGCTCTTTGATTTACAAGAAGGAACTATGGCCTAAAACATTTCATAAGTTCCATCAGTATGTTCACTGTGCTTTGAACTTAAGATATTAGTAGTAATATTCTGATGAGGTGGTTGTGTGCTCTATGTAGTCTTAGTGTGAAGATAGTTCAAAAACTTTTCTGATACACAAAGCGTCACATTTAATTATTGATGAGCACTAGCAGGTATTATTGTTTTAATATATTTGCTCTGGCCTCTATGTGAGTTCTTAAACCAAACAGCTTGTGATCTTGGTTCTAGAGCAGGGGTGTCAAACTCAAGGCCCCGCGGCCAGATCCGGCCCATGGGGTACTTAGATCTGGCCTGCGGGGCTGCCCTGGAAACAACAAATGATTGGCCCCTTTTGCCTCTGCCAGGGAAAATGGAGCTTGCAAGGGCTGCACGCACCTCACCAACCCCGAGCTCTGTTTTCACTGGCAGTAGGTGGGGGGTGGGACCAGCCAGAGGTGGTATTTACTGATTCTCCGAACTACTCAAAATAGACCAGTACTGACCAGTTCTGGAGAACACTATCGGTTTTCCAGAACTGGTCAGAACCTGTTGAATACACCTCTGAATGAAGATCACATGAAGTGTTAATGCCACTTCTGCACCGTACATGTCTGGGTTCCCACCCAACAGTCTGTAAGTAGTGAGTAGTGAGTAGTGAGTAGTGAGTAGTGAGTAGTGAGTAGTGAGTAGTGAGTAGTGAGTAGTGAGTAGTGAGTAGTGAGTAGTGAGTAGTGAGTGTGATCTGAACTAAAAAAGGCTGTTGAGAAAACTTTGCAAGTGACTTGCCTAACCCTGCTTCCATGTCCTTTTTTTAGTGCTAAACTAGAAGGGGCTCAGTCTGGCATTTGTTTCAGTTAGGTGAGCCAGGATGCTTCTGTTGATGACTCTGTTGTGGTGAATAAGGGATTATGAAAACAGAAAGGTGTATGTACTTTGCTAGACAAAAACTGGGGCTGTTATCATGAGAACAAGGGTGGCTGATCAGCCTCAGAAAGAGTGAGAACTGGATATATGTGATTTCATGATAAAATTAGGAATAGCCATGTACTGTACTGTACTGTGTATGTTGAGAGTGAGAAAGCAAATATCTAATGGTCTTACAAAAGTTAGCTCTGTTTCCTCTCTCCAGCTGATTGAACAGCATTGCATTGGTATGAGGTTGAAACGAAAAAAACACCCATTGTCTCCTACAAACTGCTAGCAGCAATAGGTCAAGACCTCAGTGGAAGCAACCGTCTGGGATCCATTTATCACCTCCACAATCCCTGACGTGCACGGGGAGGCCTTGGTCCCACCCTCCTCCCTTTGCTGAGACTTCTCCTGTGGCCTCTTCCCCTTCTTCCCCCTCTTAGCCTGCTATGCAGGACTTGGAATCCTCTGGCTTTCTCTTCCCAGCCTTGCTTTTCAAATAAATAGAAACTGAGAAGCCTCTCAGCATGGTAACCTATAAATCACAGCTGCCACTTTTGATTTGGGAAGAGATGCAGGGAGAGATGATGCAAGGAACTGAGGTTACTGAGGAGAAGAGGCTGAGTTAGAAGTAAAGAGAAAATGTAGCCTTATGCAGGCTCTCCAAATGTATAAAATTGGGGTGGGTGGGAAGGAAAAGAGGGGGATGAGGGTGAAGCCAGCCAGATTGTCAAAAGCTGCTTGAATAGATCACGTCCTATGGATGTATAGAGTAGAATATATTTTTTTATTGGCCAAATGTGATTGGACACACAAAGAATTTGTCTCCAGTGCATACAAGCAACAAGTGATAAACCATGATCACCATAAAATATATTCATAATCATAAGTGATAGTCATAGGATATACTAGGATACTAAATAAAACAATACTAGGATACTAAATAAAACAGGCTGTCAGGGTCTGGATGGGAGCGAACAAGCTTGCACTCAATCCAGACAAGACCGAGTGGCTATTGATGTTGCCTCCCAAAGATGGTCCAGACATTTCACCTCTTAGCCTGGGGGGTGAAGTTATACACCCCTCGGAGAGGGCCTCAATTTGGGGATCCTCCTGGATCCACAGCTGACATTAGAACATCACTTGTCGGCTGTGACCAGGGGGCCTTTGCCCAGGTTCGCCTGGTGCACCAGTTGCAGCCCTATCTGGACCGGGAGGCACTTCGAATAGTCACTCATGCCCTCGTCACCTCAAGATTGGATTACTGTAATGCACTCTACATGGGGATGCCCCTGAAGAGTGTTCGAAGACTGCAGTTGGTCCAGAATGCAGCCGTGCGAGCGATAATGAGTGTACCCAGATACACCCATGTTACACCTATCCTCCGCGAGCTGCACTGGCTCCCCATTGGTCTCTGGAGCCACTTCAAGGTGCTAGTCGTTACTTTTAAAGCCCTACATGGTATTGGACCTGGCTACCTGAGAGACCGCCTTCTGCCATTTACCTCCCAACGACCAATAAGATCACACAGGTTGGGCCTCCTCCGGGTGCCGTCGACCGGACAATGCTGGCTGGCGGCCCCCCCGAGGGAGGGCCTTCTCTGTAGCTGCGCCGGCCTTATGGAACGAGCTACCCATAGAGATCCGGACCCTTACCACTCTCCCGGCCTTCCATAAAGTGACCAAGACCTGGCTGTTCCGGCAGGCCTAGAGCTGTTGATTAAAATCCAGCCCCACATGATTGAATGGATGGTTTTAGTTTAAATAATTGTATTTTTAATATTCTATGTTTTTGCTTTTGTTGTGAGCCGCCCAGAGTCCCTAGGGAGTGGGCGGCATACAAATCTGATTAAAGTTGCAAAGTAAAGATACAAGCAACAAATTTATAGTCATAAGAAGATAAGGAAATAAGTAAGAGGAAGGATGAAGAGGATAATAGTAAACAGCTCTACTAGATAGTTTGATAGTTTTGTGAGAATTAGTTGTTTAACAGAGTGTTGGCATGGGGGATAACTGTCGTTCTTTCTTATTGTTTTGGTGTGCAATGCCCTATAGTGTCCCTTGAGGGGAGAAGACACAGTTTATGTCCAGGATGTGGGGGGTCGGTAGATATTTTCACAGCCCTCTTTCTGGCTCGTGTAGGATATAGGTCCTCATTGGACGGCAGGCTGGTTGTGATTATTTTTTCCTGAAGTTCTAACTATCTGTTGTAGTCTGTGTTTGTCTTGTTTGTTATCTAGTAAGCTTGCCCAATGGGGAAAGATGTGCATCAGCTGAACTGCGATAGGCATTGCCCACATCTTGTCAAAGGATGCAAAGGGCAGTTTCCGAAGATTTCTCCACATGCCTCTTCACTAGAGATACCATAACTTCTAAGCAGTGTTTGTTAACTTTGACAACCTTAAGATGTGTGGACTTCAATTCCCAGGATCCCACAGCCAGCTTTGAAGGCCACACATATTAAGGTCGAGGAACACTTTTCTAAGGAGAAAGGCAGGTTACGGTGAAGTGGACCAAATCCCACCAGTATGAATCAAATGAACTTGTGCTGAACAGCAATGGTGGGTACTATTCCCACAGGCTGGATATCCCAGTTGAAGAGATTGAATTAGGCATCCAATCCTGGCATTTCTTAATTGTGAATGTAATCGCAGAATAGCAAACAAGACTGGCATGAGATGAAACTAAGAAGTAACAATATTATATAACAATAGAAGGAGGAGGACAATATTTTGATTATGACTCTGTGAAGCGATCAATTGTAAGTTTTAAGTTTTGTTAAGTTGTAAGTTTTAACTGATAGGTCTCCTGGTTGTTCTACTACATTCCTCTAAAGCACCTGGCTCTGGGGTAGAAATGAGGTGTCCTTGATGCTCTCTGAACTTGGTTGTTTTATTGAAGATGTTTCATTACCAAACGAGGTAACATCATCAGCGCTAGAAAGAAGCAAGGTTTGCTAACAGTAAATAGACCAACCAAAGAATCCTCAAGGCCACTCCCACCAACACTGATAGGACAAGACACTAGATATCAGTGACGTGCAGTGACGGTTACCGTTGGTGAGGCAAGACTGCAGCAACAGCGAGAAGCAACGTCCCCGGCACTGTGTCCGACAGGCGTCTCGCATTTATGGCGGACATAAACGCGAGATGCCTGTCGGACACAGTGGCGGGGGTGTTGCTTCTCGCCGCCATCGTGCTCCACCGCCTTGCCCCCCGCCTCCTCCGATGAACAATCCTGCAGCCAGCCCACCCACCCCTCGCCCGACCTGCTCCCTGCCTGGACTCACCAGTCTTCTCCTCCTCCTCCTCCTCCTTGTCCCTGCTCGGTGCTGGGCTGGCTGCAGGCCGGGGCATCAGGATTGTTTGTATGAGGAGGCAGGGGGGGCAAGGCGGTGGAGCGTGACGGCGGCGAGAAGCATCTCAGATGTAGTCGGGACACCCGGAAGGCAAGCCGGAACTTCAGCATGCCTTTAAGTGCCGGCTTGCCTTCCGGGTGTCCTGGCTCCATCTGAGATGCTTCTTGCCGCCGTCGCGCTCCACCGCCTTGCCCCCTGCCTCCTCATACAAACAATCCTGATGCCCCGGCCTGAAGCCAACCCACCCCACCCCGCCCAACCTGCTCCCTGCCTGGACTCACCGCTCTCCTCCTCCTCCCCACTCAATGCTGGGCTTTAAAGGGGTCTCCCTCCCCAGCCAGCCAGCCCACCCAGCCAATTCCTCCCACCACCACCACTGTGTCCAACAGGACAGGTGTCTCGTGTTTATGGCGGACATAAATGCGAGACGCCTGGCCTGTTGAAACACAGCGGCGAGAACATCCCTGCCGCTTCCGTGCTCCGCCGCCTCGCCCCCCTGCCTCCTCCGATCCCACCGCTGTGAAGAAATAAAAAAAAAACACACACAAACCTCACAATAAAAAATTAAATTTTTTATTAAATTACAAATTACAAATTAAATTACAATAAATTTGAATCCCCCCCTCCCTCCGTCCGATCCACCTTTTCCAGCTGTGGAAACTCTCTCAACTCTCCTCTTGTCCGCCCAACGTAAGCGTGCTAACGTAAGCGTGCTCCTAAGGCATGATTCGCTGCTCCCCGATCAGGAGGCGGGAGAATCAGTGCCTCTTTTGCATATGAAAGTGTTCGCTTGTTAACTCCGCCTTAACTTTTAAAAGGCGAACAATTCCTTAGGCAAAGAGGCCACGAGTTCTCTGGCCTCCTCCCATAGTTAACACTGAGAGCAGACACCAAGCCACTGTGAATCTGGTAGCAACTACCCTGGCTTTAATTATTTTTAAAAAAATATTTAAAATTCTTCCTTTCCCTCAGGAGACTGGTGAGGCCCCGCCTCCCCTGCCTCTAGTGACTGCACGTCCCTGCTAGATATAAACTGAGAGTAAACCCCTCTCTTTACTAGCACTGATGATGAGAGAGTATCAAGAATCCTTCAGAACTGAAATTAAAGGAAAACAACTTTAATAGCAATAGCAATAGCACTTAGACTTATATACCGCTTCACAGTGCTTTATAGCCCTCTTTAAGTGGTTTACAGAGTCAGCATGTTGCCCACAACAGTATGGGTCCTCATTTTACCCAGCTTGGAAGGATGGGAGGCTGAGTCAACCTTGAGCCAGTGGGATTTAACTGCAGCTAGCAGTCAGCTGAAGTAGCCTGCAGTATTGCATTCTAACCAATGCACCACGACAGTTCTTAATTGTGAATGACATGGTTAGTTCCTGGCATGTCTAGGGAAAGCTGCAAAAGTCCCCATTAAAAATCTGAAATGGTAACTGCCAATCTCCGTTAACAATATTTTGCAGACAGACAATTAGAATCAGTATTTGTTTGTTTGTTTAACCATCCATTCTCCCTGGGAGGGAGAGCTTCCCCTGTTTTTAATTAGTTCATAGCAGCTTGGCTGTAGGGGGCTTTTGTCTTGTCCTGAGGATTGCACATCAATCTTGAAGGATGCAGGAGTAATCAAGAGGTGTTATTTGGCTACATGCTTTCTCTAATTCTTCTATCTCTGTGCTTGTGGCTTGTGCCCTTTAGCTAAAGTACAGTGTATAAGAAGACAGATTGTGAGAGTTGGACTGGGCGATGTAGCTGGATGGTTCTAGCCAATTTTTTTCCAGCAGATGCAACAGCAGACCTGCTTGAAATACAACTCCTGAGTCAAATCCCCTTACAGCTTAATTGGTATGTTCTTGATAGCAATGATGGGCAGTCAGCAAAATTGCTGTTTCTGGGAAACAACTGTGTGTCTGGGTTGGGGGAGGGAAATGAAACTATCCACTTTTTGGAGCAAGCAGCTGAAACATCAGAAAGTTGCTTTGCTAGCAGACTTCATTTAGCCAAGGCGGTTTTACTAGGAGGGAGAATTTGCAATTACAGCAAACAATGCTGAGTTGATATATGGGAAAGTAAAACATTGGCTTAGACTGTGCCCACCATCGTACATTTTTGCCCTCAGTTTGTGTGTTTGTGGGACTCCCTCGAGTGTTGTCAGTTCTGTTTTTGGGATGTGAACGAAGTTGGAGCTCCACAAAACAATCATCAATTGAATAGTTGTGTGGAAAAGGGAAAAGCCTTCTGCTCCATCAGCTTCTCAGAAAGCAGCTCTGTATGATGTAAAACAAAATGTTTTCATTGAAGAGAAGAGAAAACTCAATGCCAAAAATGTACAAACCCTACATTCAGATCAGTGTGAGCCTCTGTTTTCAGAGCTCTAAGAAGTGGAACTTGCATAATTCTAGTTGCAAGTTTTAATCATCTACAGTTGATGGGGAGAAAGGATAATGGTGGAAACCGAACACAAGAAGTGGCTATCAAATGAATCGCTAAATACTCGCAGAAAGAAGGATAAAAATAAATTAATTTGTCTCCCTTTTTAAATCAAGGAATGGGGAACATATGGTCTGCTAGATATTGCTCATCATCAGTTCCATCTTAACAGAGTAACAGAGTTGGAGGTGACCTTGAAGGTCTTCAGAGATGGCATTTAGCCGGTTCAGACCGGTTCAGTTGAACTGGTAGTGGCAATTTGAACTGGTTTGCTGAACCAGTAAATACCACCTCTGGCTGGCCACGCCCACGCATGCAAAGGCCATAACTGCAAAAAATGGCCATGTCACTTTTTTCAGTACCATTATCACAAAATGAACTGTTAAGTTGAGAACTACCTGTGTATGGCATATATATGAGTTAATTTGGTGTAACAGCAAGGGTGTTGGTCTAGAAACCAGGAGACTAAGTTCTTGTTCTGCCTTGGCTGAATGACTTTGGGTCAGTCACAGAATAATTGTTGTGAGGAAAATAGGAGGGAGGAGTATCCTATATGTTTGCTACCTTGAATTACTCATGAAGTAATAAATAAGGCAGGATGAAAATCTAAATAAATAAAATGAGTACATAGTGAGACCTCGATTTTGAATAAAACACAACACAGGTGGTCCTTGACTTATGACCACAATTGAGCGCAAAATTTATGTTGGTAAGTAAAAAATTTGTTCAGTGAATTTTGCCCCATTTTACAACTTTACTTGCCACATTTGTTAAGTGAATCACTGCAATTAATGCTGTTGTTAAGTGAATCTGGCTTTCCCATTGACTTTGCTTGTCAGGTCAAAAAAGGTGATCACATGACCCAGGACACTGCAATCATCATAAATATGAACCAGTTTTCAAGCATTTGAATGAAAACCACATGACCTTGGGGAAGGTTGCAATAGTGATAAGCATGAAAAATGGTCATGTCACATTTTTCAGTGCCATTGTAATGAATGGTCACTAAACAAACTGTTGTAACTTGAAGACTATCTGTACCAGTCTTTCCAACCCAGGGCCTTTCAAATATGTTGAAACTTGCTTCCCACCACTCAAGCCAAGCGTGAGAATTGCAATTTCAGCTGCATTACATTGGGGAAGTCTGGGTTACAGCACTGGATCCATTCATACCAATTCAGGAAAAGGGGCATGGGTCCATTCATCTCCAGAGCGGGCTTGTAGCTTGTTTTACATCTGCCCTCCAAAGCAAACTGATTTAATTAATGTCTCTTCTCCTTTATTTTAACCAAATGCTGGGACCACAGAGTTTGATACTACAGCCAGCTCTTCTTTCCTCTGGATTATTAGAACGTCTTTGCAGAAGGAGACACGAACGCTATACACATCCAACGGCAATCTTTGCAAAGGGTTGAAACAGAGGGCTGAACCTCGAATTCTCGAACACTCAAGACACAGCGTGCATGAGGCATCCATTGCGGAGACAGGGAAACGGCATTGCACAGGCATAGTTTGTTTCCTGTGTCTTTCGGCGGTAAGTTTAGCAGGAGAGTGGGTCGAGAGCAGAAGCTGCGATGGCTGCTTCCTCCGATGGAGGCAAGCCACTACAGCCCGTCACTCATGTCATCTTTGACCTGGATGGCACCCTCATAAACACCGAGGATATCTTCAACAACATCATGAAAGAACTCTGCAGCCACTATGGGAAGACATACACTTGGAAGGAAAGGTCCCAGATCATGGGGATGAAAGAGGTGAATGCCCTGGAGATTCTCCGAAAGCTCTTCGACCTGCCCTTAACCGTTGAAGAAATCCTCCGCGAGACCTCCCAAAAGAAACGAGAACTATATCCCACCTCTGCCTTAATGCCTGGCGTGGAAAAGCTGGTCCGCCATTTGCACGGGCACAAGATCCCCATCGCCATTGGCACTAGCTCTGTTCGCGAGGTATTTGAGATGAAAACGGGGCAACTGAAGCCCTTTTTCAGTTTGTTCCATCACATTGTGATGGGAGATGACCCTGAGGTAAAAAATGGCAAGCCGCAGCCTGATATATTTTTGGTTGCCGCCAAGAGGTTTGAACCGCCGGTACCTCCGGCAAAGTGCCTTGTCTTTGAAGATGCCCCGAACGGGGTCAAAGCGGCCCTGGCTGCCGGCATGCAAGTAATCATGGTCCCCGATGGTGGTTTGCCAAAAGAACTAACAAAAGAAGCCACCCATATCCTACAATCAATGAATGATTTCAAGCCAGAAATGTATGGCTTGCCAAAGTTTGATTGATATTTGCTGTACCGATTCAGGTTTTTTGACTGGAGGACATGTCTTCCAGTATTAAAAACATTCCAAAGATTCTTAAGTGGTACTATAAAAGAATGCTTTCTATTCCTGGATAATTCACATATCGAAATCAACCACTGGTAGGTAGAAAAAGATGAGTTGAATTTATTATTCCTATGTTGCTCATACCCTGCCAAGGAATAAACTGGTGCCTTGCATGGGAGTGTATGTAACTTACTCAGTAGTTTTCCATACAAAATAACATGTATCTTTGCTTGCGATTCATCACAACAATCAATATTCCTAGCTTGGGAATGCTGCAATCTTGTCTCCAATTGATACCCTATCCTCCCACAATAGGATACAGTCAATCAACTTACTGCTCATGTTAATTTGATTCCAATATGATTAACCATGGTCTGTTATCTATAACATTGCTTGGATTTACACAGTACTACTGAATTCTATGCCATATTCTGTAATAAAAGTAATAGGAAGCAGAGAAATAGTTTTGGACTAGTGAAACTTTTGGAGGTGGGGAATAAATAGGCACTATTCCAAAATGGCTCCACTGAAAGGTCATTTTTGTTAACAAAATAGCTGGTAAGATAAGCCGCACAAATTATAAATCTGCATTTTTTGACAATCACTACCGAGTAAATCATTACAGGGAGGGAAGGAGAGAAAGTCCAGGGTAGTTGGAGCAGTCATAGTAAATGGGGGAAAGAGTGAAAAAGGCAGATATAAGCATAGGAAGTGATGAATAGTATTGAATACTCAATAAGGGAGTGAAGCCGAAGGATGAAGGCTTCACTCAGGTCCACCCTTTAGGCAGGAGAAACAGTTGAATCTGATTGGATGAGGCATCTGACTGCTCCCTATAAAAGGGCAAGCTGTCAGACAGACTATTGTTGAGTTATTGCTTGTTGCAATAAAGTTTGAAATCGAAGATCGGTCTCTGCCTCTTCAATCGTCCACTACTTAACAAATAAGTTACTTTTTTGTCTAGAACGTTCAGTTTTTCTACTTAGCATATTTATTTGTATTGTTACTCCCCCTCCACCAGTACTTGTGGTTCAGTCTCATGCATGATCTACCTATCCGTTATTCCATCATAAATCCGCCTTACAGACAAACTGGAAGTCACCATTCCTGAACTTCCGGGTTCTCCGAAGGTCCATTTTTCACCCTCCGGAACCTTCGGAACCTTCAGGAGGCTTCCCTGAAGGCTCCAGAAGGCAAAAACTGGCCCTACGAGCAAACCAGAAGTGACTTCCAGTTTGTCCATAGGTCCGTTTTTCACCCACCAGAGTCTTTAGGGAAGCCTCCTGAAGACTCTGGAGCTCGAAAGTCGGCTCAATGACAAACCAGAAGTCACCATTCTCAAACTTCCAGGTTCCCCCTAGATCCCTGTAGTTTTTTGCCCTCTGGAGGTTTTAGGGAAGCTCTTGAGGCCTCTGCAGGGCATCTGGGGAGGCAGGGGAAGCTGTTTTTGCCCTCCTCAGGCTCCTAGAAAGCCTCTGGAGCTTGAGGAGGGCGAAAAAAAACACAGCAAAAGCAGGGGGGGGTTGGTGGTCACATGCGCATGCACACGCATGGGGCGCACACATAGCATTATGGTTGTGGCACGCCAGTGCACAATCTCCCTGTGCTCCCCCCGCTTTTGGCACGGGAGCCAAAAATGGTTCACCATCACTGTCCTATATCATTTCAGACAGTTGTCCAATCTCTTCTTAAAAATTTCCAGTATTGAAGCATTTATAACTTCTGGAGGCAAGTTGTTCCACTGAGTAAGGACATTTCTTCTTAGTTCTAGGTTGCTTCTCTCCTTGATTAATTTCCATCCACTGCTTCCTACTCTGTCTTCAGATGCTTTGGAGAATAGATTGATCCTTCCTTCTTTGTGGCAGCCCCTTAGATATTAGAACATTGCTATCATGTCAACCCTAGTTCTTCTTTTCATTGAAGTAAACCTACCCAATTCCTGCAATCTTTCCTGATTATGTGCATGCTATGTGGTTGCTGGAAAGTATGGTCTTTTATAGCAATATCTGCATAAGGGGTGGGTTCTGATTGGCATTACTGCCGGTTCACTCGTGCATGCATTTCGCACACGCATGTACAGTTCAACAGAAATTGTTCTGCACATGTGCAGAACTCCAAAAAAAAAAAAAGATGGCAGCGGTGGTGCTGACCAGGGAACTGGTTCCGAGGCACGTCCAGCCTGGGTTGCTGCCGATTCTGTGACCCAGGCCGGCATGCCACTACCGGTTTGGCCAAACCAATAGGAATCCACCTCTGATCTGCATTATAGATGAAAGTGGAAGGAATGGCTAGGACTCAATGTGAAGCTAGAACTGGGATTCCCTCCCCCACCCCCACCTCTGCAATCTTACAGGTTATCCATTTGACCAATTACTTCTTTCCTTTAATCTATTATTCCCTCAACCTGCAGCACTTACGATGTGTTGAATGACACTTTCCACAATACTCCAATCAGCAAAACTAAAAATTGAGAAAGTTTCCTCTAATATTCTCCCAGAAGCATTTAAATACAAAGAGCTGAAAGCCCAGAAGCACCTGCCACCACAATGCTGTCTTTCACGTTTCCTGACACCTTCAAAATGTTTCCTTCACTTTTGTTTTCCCAAACTGTCACCACTTGTCACATTCTCCTGTTCGCACCCTTGATCTAAAAACCTTTCTGAACCTGAAGGAAGATTATCTGCCTCATTCTTCTGTTAGTTGTCATCCTATCTCTCCAGTTATTCAATTATTGTTATTGTATTTTTACTGCCACAGAGGGAGAACATAAGGCTAAAAATGAATTCAGAGTCCTGAAAAACAAAGAGTTTCAGACCACCTGGGATGGTCAAGTGCAGAAAACATTTGCTTCCTGGTCTCCAAGGGGCTTTTTCAATAGACAATTGGACTTTGTCTTTTCTTGAAGAGGTTTCACTTCTCATCCAAGAAGCTTCTTCAGTTCAGAAGCAAACAGAAGCAAACTTCTTCAGAACTGAAGAATCTTCTTGGATGAGAATCAAAATGTTTTCATGCAAAAGCAAAGAAACTCCAGTTGCCTTTTGAAAAAGCACCTTCTGGACAACCATGACCTGGATGACTGAGAATCTCCATAGACATTCTGCTTCCTACTTGCAGATTTTCCACCATTCCCTCCAGGAAGGTGAGAAAAATCTTCTCAACTGTTGTTGTGTCAGAAAGTACCGAGTCTGACCAAAATTATGGTTTACCTCCAATACCTTAACAGTCTTCCCTTCAATTTGCCTTGCTACTTGCTTTATACAGGACCTTGTAATACGACTGTGTTTTAATTTAGGCCTTTAGGCATCATGCATACCTGGGTGCACTGTCTAAACTCAACCCATTGCTGAGTGCAGGGAAGGGAAATCCAGCCTCCTTGGGAGTAAAAAAAAAACTCAGCAGAGGATGAAAGTTTGCAAATTGAATCCCTGCTGAGCATGAGGAGGCCACTCGGTTGAAGGAGAAGATGTAGAAGGGTCGAAGGAGATGGCAGGTGCCCCTGTTTGACAAAAAGGGACAAGGGAGCTGCTAGATTATCTTCTTCACATTCACATAAACTCCCCTCTATGCTGCCAGCCCTTGGCAGAGGTCACTACCCATGGAAGAGAGCTGGTTTCTCATGCCACACAGTCAGGAAGGGCAAAAGAGAGCCACAGCCAAGTCTAGGAAGGTGCTGGTTATATGTCTGCTGAGAACCTCTTTAAACTATTGATGAGAGACCAGAAGAGAGAGAGAGAGAGAGACTCAGATTGCCCCTGGCAAATACCTCCAGGGCTCAACATTCGATCTTGAAAGTTTCTCTGACTTCTTAGTCTGGTTTGCTGAGGTTCCACAGAAGTATCCTATAATGGTATAGATCAGTAGACTTCCGGGGCGGGACCTTGCCGATGGCGGCAGCTTAACGAGCTGCCCCCGGGTTTCTGGTCGCGTTATCTGCCTAAATACCTGGTAGATACCTCATTCTTCAGGCAAAGAAGAGTGAGAGAAAGATCCAGCTGGTAAGAGCTTTTCTTTGAAGTTTGCAGCTTTTTTTTTTGCTGCGAATGGAAGGGGGGCCAACCGAAGGCTGAATCACATCTCCGTGCCAGAAATCCCAGCTGTATTTATTACGGTGCAAAGTAAGGATCCTCCACTTAGGACAATTTTTGATATATTTATTTGAGATTAATACAAGCAGAGTCCGTACCTGAGAACCTTATCTGCTTTTTTTAAAAAAAAAAAAATCCTAGCTTCATTTTTACAAGAGCTTCCTTCGTGCACTTGGGTTTTTTTTTCTTAAAAAATAAGCTCCTAAAATGGCAATTGTGCCACATTCCTAACTATCCGGCAAAGAACAGTGATAAAAAAGATCAAAGGAACAGCCAGCCAGCAGTTTCTTACTAATTAGTTTCACTTCTCTGAAGAGCTTACAAGATTTTTTTCTTATCAACTTTTAAAAGTTTTAAAAGACTCCTTGTTAATATAGAGACATTCCAAACAGAGATGAATATGCTGAACTGTTTTGTTACAATGCTAATCTTTTGAAACCTGCTTTGTTACAATGCCCTTTTCTGAAACCTTTTGAAAAACCTCTAAGAACAAATAAAGGGGGGACTTAATACTTTTTTTCCTCGTAAGCTACACAGCGGGCCAGTAGAGTTTGAATAATTGTTGAATAATTGTTTGAAGAAAAGATATAATGGCATCAAAATTAAATCCGGGGAAACCTCTTCTTAGGAGTACATCTCACACACTTGGCACAAAGTCGCAGCTTCCACCCTCTATGCCCCCTACTGGAGATTTGCTAACGAAAGAACTTTTTTTTGAAACTTTCAGAGAATTCAGAGAGGAGATAAAGAAACTTAAAGCAGACTTATATGATAAGCTTGATGCTAGGATTGCCAAAACAAATGATGATATGCTGGGACTTGTAACTGTATTGACAGAATATGTTTCTGGAATGGAAGATAAGCTAGAGGTTCTTGATGAAGCCAACACTAATTTGACTTCCAAAACTGAAGTGGTGCAACAAAGAGTTGAAAACGCTGAAAAACAAATTGTTATGATACAGTACAGACAGATGGAGCTTGCATTAAGAGTCAGGGGGCTGCGCGAAGACAAACAGGAGAACTTGAAGCAGATTTTTTCAGAGGCTTTTAACCGTCTGGTGGAAAGACCGGGGTCCAACTTTGACTGGCAGATCGAAAAAATTTATCGCGTTAATTCTTGGGTGGCAAAACAGAAGCAACTCCCCCGAGATGTAATTATATACTTTGCTACAAGAGAGTTCAGAAACATGATACTACAAGAGTCTTATAATACCAGGCTTCAAATTGGCAGACAGGACTTGATTGTCTTGAAAGAAATACCACCCCAAATGCTAAGAGCCAGGAGAGATTATGCTTTTCTAGTGGAAGAACTCAGAAACCGTCAGATACAGTATAGATGGGATGTGCCATTTGGTATTATAATTACATTTGATAAGCAAAAATATCGTCTCAACTCTGTATGGGAAGCCCGAGATTTCTATCACAAGATCCTGAAGGTGGGACACCCTGAATCATCTGGATCTGGAGAAAAAACACGAGAAGGACAAGATAAACAGCAAATCACACAACTACCAGACAAAAAGCACCATTTCCTCCTTCCGGAAGGGCAAGGGGTCAGGGAACAAAGATCTAGCCATATGACTACCAGAATGGTAAAACAAGGTACAATGCAACAACCTCAATAATCACCGGCCATTGATCAAGGAGTTGTGGTCTGAACTCTCTACAGAAGAGAAAGAAAATATTTCACTATCTCAAACAGTTCAAGAACGATATAATTTGTCTGCAAGAAACTCATATCAAATCAACTGATCAAAAATATTTGTTCAACCTTGAACTTGGTCAATATTTTGTGACCTCTGCTACGGAAAAGAAAAATGGTATAGTTGTATATTTAAGAAAAGACATTAAGGCTGAACTAATTGAAGCAGATCCCTTTGGAAGATATATCGCATTAGACCTAATTCTAGAAGGGAAAAAGACTTGATGGACGACTTCGAATTGAGAAATGTTTGGCGAGAAAGAAACTTTTTCCAGGGCATTCCACTCACCACTGTAAATAGCCAATAAACAGAGCTTAATGAATAGTAAATACATCTTTTTGTGTGGGCTGATGGCAGCACTTCACTTCTGTTTGTTTGGCCCTATGTAGTGTCTCTGTTGACCCTTGTATCCTGGCTAAGACTAATTTTATGTGCACATGCTGTGTTGTAGCCTTTTCCTTCCATCTCTTCATTTTTTTGTGTAATATTCAAGTCAGCCTAAGATTTTTGTTTCAGCTGCGTTTGGCAACCACCAGTCCCATTGGTTTTTGTTTGTTTTTTAAATTGGAAGCATTAGACTGATTCTTCTTTCTTGTTCATGTTCCTACCACATGTAGACCAAGCAATATACTGTTTTAATGTTGGCACACGAGGCCAGGAGAAGCTACCTTCAGGGAAGACAGTTGAAATGATCAGAAAGAACACAGAATGAGGTGCCAAACCTTTTTCTTGCCTGCCTCTTGTCCTCTATAAATTTCCTTCCCTCTAAACAGATTTTTAAATGGGGGATGGGTAACCCTTTCTCTCCTTTGCCTACAGCTCCTTAAGACCCACATGTCTTGAGAGAAACCAGCAGAATTACCAGCTCTTAAAGGGATTGTTCTTGTCTTTTGTAACTTGTCTATTTGCTCTATTATTAAATTGTGAATCACAACAAAGGCTTTGACAGAAAGGCAGTATGAAATCTCACAAATAATGGGAACCAGCAAAAAAATTGGTTACACTCTAGACTGCTTTTTGTTTTCAGACGAGTGACAGTACAGGTGGACAGATAAGGCCAGCGTCAGTGCAAGCAGACTGGCAGGCTCTCGAAAGAACCAGCCCATGTCTTCTGATTGCTGTCAGATCAGCTATTTGGATCAGTGGCCATTTTGTCAATTGCATTCATCTTGCATCATACGCTTAAATGGACTGGAGCCTATAACTTTTGTTTTGGCTCTAGATTTCTTACTCTGTCACCAGTAGAGTAATAGAATAACTCTGATGGCTTTTAGATCTGTGGGTTGGCAGGCTTTTGGTAAGAGGAATTTGTGAGTTTATGTTAACTGTTTGCTTCTGCCTTAGTGAGAGTTGGGGGTTGCAGTATTTAGAACCATCTTCCAGTCCCTTGTGCTTTCTCTTGATGCCCTGGTTCTCATATGTGGTTAGTCTGTAATAAAACTCTACAACGTAATCATGGATGAGGGAGCCAGCCTTCTATGCATTGGTAAAACCTGACTTGGTGAAGTGGGAAGACTTCTTTTCTTAAAAATACACCCAGCTGGGTTCTCTCTGTGGCATCAGCTGTACCTCCAAGGTGGAGCAGGACTGTGGCTATAGCTATAGTTACCTGAGAAATCCTGAAGGCTTCTAGAAGCACTGCTCTGGAGATAGCTAGTTGGGAGACTCTGCGAAGTTGGGCTATGCAGATTAGAGGGTATTTTGATGATGTACCAGCTTCCCTAGCCCATAGCGACATTTCTATCTGAGCTGAGAATGCAATCTCAGAAATAATGTGAACCAACAAAAAATTGGTTTGGCAATGGAGTTGTCCAGCTTTATGATACTTGGGGTGTGGGGGCTGGATTTCCATTCTCCTTCCTTGGGTGGAGATGTGGAGGCTGCTCTGAAGTTAATGGCAACCATGGCCCTGACCCACAATGGAACTCACATATTAAATCTGGGTTTTTTTTTAATCTTGGAGAAGAGATTATGTGATCTGGAATTGGGGATCTGATGATTTGTCTCCTATCATGGGCAGATCGTTTCTGTTTGGCGTTGGAATTATTTGCAGTTGCATGCTGCTGCATGGAGATAGGATTATTCATTTGGTCAGCCCAGGCACCTGGTGGACTCTTCAAACTTTAGAGCAGAGGTCTGCAAACCTGGCTATGCTGGCTGGAGAATTCTGGGAATTGAACTTCACAAATCTTAAAGTTGCCAAGTTTGGGGACCCCTGCTTTAGAGGGAGCGTATTGTTGTCTCCGGGATTCTGCTGCACAGTTCAACCTAGCTTTACAGGACACTTGGAATGAAATGGTGGAGAGCCATAGATTGGATTTCACTTGAATGAACTCTTATGTCTCTTGATTGTGGAAAGCCACCTGGTTTTAAGAAGAATGTCAGCTGATGAAATAGCATTAGAGATGCCTAATACAACATTGGAGGAAGATAAAAAGGAATCTGAGCAAGCAAAGGTTAGAGCCTTTCCTAAGGATTACACTGCTGTAATAGGAATGGCAAAGCAATTGTTTTTTTGTGGAATGCTGGGGAGTGATTGTGTTTCAGTAAGTTCAGAATGGGACAACTCACTGCTGTCAAATTGCTGTGGTCACATCCAATTCACCATGGCTAACTCAGCAGCCTTTGAAGAGTATTCGGAGACTACAACTCGTCCAGAATGCAGCTGCGCGAGCGATTGTGGGTGCACCTCGGTACACCCACGTTACACTTATCCTCCGCGACCTGCACTGGTTACCGATCGGTCTCCGGATACGCTTCAAAGTGCTAGTCGTAACTTATAAAGCCCTTCATGGTATTGGACCTGGGTACTTGAGAGACCGCCTGCTGCCAATTACCTCCCACAGACCCGTTAGATTGCACAGGGTCGGCCTCCTCCGGGTTCCGTCTACCAGCCAATGCCATCTGGCTACCATCCGGGGGAGGGCCTTCTCTGTTGCAGCTCCGGCCCATTGGAATGAACTCCCCATGGAGATTCGGACCCTCACCCCTCTCCAGGCCTTCCGGAAAGCCGCCAAAACCTGGCTGTGCCGGCAGGCCTGGGGTTGATGAGTTCCCCTCCCCTCTCGACTTGTATGGCTGTATGACCCTTGTGTATTTTTTTTTAAATATAATTTTTATTAAACATTATTACCTTTAAAAAACAGAAAGAAAAATACAACAACATAAGAAAGACAAATCATACATAACAATATAAAGTAAATATACAGCCTTTTGTATCGGCATTCATTAGTTATACATTTTTTTTAAGCGTAAAACATACAGATACAAATACCATTTTAAACATACAACCCCCCCTCCCCCCCCCCCACAGTGACAGTCATTCACAGCCCAACTTTTTCTTTCCTTCCTCATTGTTAGATCTCTAAGCCACATCTTCTCATTGCAAAGTTCAGGGATCTATTACAGTACCCATGTTAACTTTCCCCATTTTAAGTCCCTGCTGTTCTCCTTGTCGCCCACATATACCATAAGTTCCAGCTAAGGTAATGTGCCGTTTCTCCTTTGTCCCTCAGCCAACCCGTCATTCTGTCCATTTCTGCACATTCATAGATCTTTTTAATTATAGCATCTTCCGACGGTATGGTAGTGGATTTCCAAAATTGTGCATAGGTTATTCTTGCGGCCACAATTATATGCAGGCTCAAATGCCATATTGAACTACTTATGTTTTCTGGTTTAATGCTTAGTAGAAGGTTCTCGGGTCTCCATTCCATGTTTGCCCCGGTAACCTCTTTTAACCATTTTTTAATCCTTTTCCAATATTTCGTGGCCTCAGTACAGGACCACCAAATATGGTAGAATGTGCCATCCTTTCTTCCACATTTCCAACACAATGGAGATAACCCAGGGAACATCTTGGCTAACCTCATTGGGGGGAAGTGCCACCTATAAACCATCTTGTATATGTTTTCTTTGAATGCAGTAGATGTTGTAAGTTTAATGGTCTTACTCCATAGATCCCACCATTTGCCCATTTCAATTTCATAGCTTAGGTTTCTCTCCCATGCTATTAGAAGGCTTTTGTCCATCTCTTCATTAGCATCTTGGCAGGTCAAAAATTGGTAAATCTTCGATAACATTTTCTTGTCTCCACCAAACAATATCTTATCTAGCCCCTGAGGGTTTGGGTAGATCCCAAAACGTGCCTTATCACTTTTAAACCTGTTTCTAACCTGTAAATATTCCCACCATTCCAAATTCCTGCCCTGTTGCTCTAATTCCATCTTTGTTTTCATGTTGCCATCTTCTGTCATGATGTCTTTATATGTTATGTTTCTTGTCCAATTAAATACACTCGGATGCGTTAAGGCCTCTAATGGTGCCAACCAGCACGGAACCCTAAGATAGTATTTTTTCTTCATTTTTTCCCAGACCCCCATCAAAATCTTCCGAATATAATGTCCCATGAAGTACCTATGGGGGATGTCTCTTTCTTGCCAGAGGGAGGCATGCCATCCCTGGGGGAGGTCATGTCCCTCTATAGCCAATAGGCGCCTTCTACTCAACATCACCCAATCTTTCACCCATGTCATGATTGCTGCGTTATAGTATGCTTCCCAGTTGGGTACTCCGAAGCCTCCCAGTTCTCTGCGTTTTTGCAATGTTTGGGCTTTGATTCGTGCTTTCTTGCCTTGCCATATAAACTGTGTCACTATTGTCTCCAAAGATTTTTTAAAAAAATTGTCCAATTTAGTTGGTGCCGTTTGAAACAAAAACAAAAATTTTGGTAATACATATGTCTTGACTGTCGCAATCCTGCCCATCAGAGACAATTGTTTGCTACTCCAATTAGTCATATCTTTAGATACCTGTTGTAGCAATTTCATATAGTTATCTACCTTGATAGAGGAACATCTCTCCGTGAGCCAAATTCCCAAATATTGTACTTTGTGGGCCATGTTGATCCCTAACAGGCTTTGTACTTCCCTTTTCTGGTTCAGAGTCATATTCTTAATTAACAGTTTTGTCTTCTCTTTGTTTATACGTGACTCTTGTGTATTTTAATTACGTGTATTGTGTTTGTATCCCCTTTCCCCTTTTGAGTTGTTCGCCACCCTGAGTCCCTCCCGGAGAAGGGCGGCATACAAATAAATTAAATCTTAAATCTTAAATCACGGCCAACTGGCTATGGGAAAACTCACCACAAAACAATTTTATAATTCTATTTAATTATTTAAATAGATAAAACTAACTTGTCATAATGTGGCAACTTGTCATAAACCCCAGTAACCTGGTCCCTTAAAACAGACTTCAATATTTACAGGACCACTGTGAGAACTAGTTTAGGCAGCTGTTGGATAAAATCACCCAGTTTTTGATGACTGAAGAACTGAAGCCTAAATGTAAATCCAAAGTAACTGCTTGAGGCACAATTTTGTCTGGAAGGAGCTTGATTTTGCTAATTTTAATAAGGTGAATAAGATACACAGAGCTCTGAGTTTTCCCATCTGTGTTTCAGATCCCTGTTCCTTAGTCAAGGCCTTCCGGGAAATGACTTGTAATTGGATCATTGTGGTGGATAATGCTTCTTTGAGGGAGGATTTGGTTCTGCCTGCCTTGAAATAGGTAGTTCTCTTCCCTCTTCTCAAGAAGCCACAAAATAACAGAATTGATTTTTGGTTTAGTCTCCAACATTCTCTTTTTAGAGAAGGTTGTTGAGGTTGGTGGGCAACTCCAAAGAGCCTGATGGGATGGATTAGCTTTTCAGTAGGGTTTAATATTTGACTTTAGCACTGAGATTGTATTGATCAGTGCTTGTTGATAACCTTTGGCAAAAGTAAGATGGTGGTGGGGCATCCATCTGGCTCACCTTCATTTTGTGATGGCTGTAAGTACCATCCATCATAGCATTCTTTTGGACTGGCTCAGGAGATTGAAAGGAATGCATGTTGTTACAGTGGTTCTCTCCTATCTCCAGAGACAGTTCCAGCTGATATTGGGGGGGGAGGGAGAGTCTAGATCTAGACTCTTGGATGTTTCAAGTCTCTATTTAGTTTCTATATGAAGCCACTGGGCAAGGTCTTGGGTTGGCTTGAGGTGAAGTATAATGATTGTGCTGTTGATACTCAACTGTACTTCTATACTCTGAGTAGACCAAGTGATGTTGTCAAGGCTCTTTCTTAGTTTGAAATTGGAAGGGGAAGAAGAGGCTTCAAACCAACCCTGGAAAAGTAAAAGGCAGGGTGTGTGTGGGGGTGGAGTTGTGGCATCCCAACTAAGGATGCATTCCATTTTTAACTCTGAAAGGGAGTCACACTCCTCCAAACAGAGTTAGTACACAATGTGGCAATTCTCTTGGAATTATGGCTCCTGCTCAAGAGGCTGATGGCAACCGTGGCTAGAAGGGCCTTTGAATATATCCCAAACAAAGCTTGTTCATTATCAGTTTGCAAGATGGAGAGCTCTGCAGTATTTGTCATTCTGGCACATGGCCTATTGATCGTTGTTATAATTTCCTTTTTCATTGTTTTGGGTGGCTGCTGTTTTTTGTTTCCATTTTACTGGCAGCTGTCCAGAGTTGTACCAAGATAGGAAGTCATAAATCAAACACATAAATACACCCACCCATTTCTCAGCTCCTCATATTCTCCCAAAGTGATTGTGTGTGTTTGTGTGTGTGTGTGTGTGTGTGTGTGTGTGTGTGTGTGTAATTGTTGGGCCACACATTATATATGGTTTGTGAGTCACTTTTTTTGAAAAGCCATTTGACTGCTTATATAAACAGGATAGTAGAGTATAAACTTAATAATAATATTTATGTCTTGCCAGTAAAGTATACACAACAATAATTAAATAGGCCATAAACAACAAATACTAAATTTGGGTTGCTATCCACAACTTGATTTTTAAAAAGTAAGACATGTGATAGGCAGGTGGAATGCATATGTTTCCTCTACAATTTTTTGTTTAGTAGAATCCACATTCTACCTCCTAATCAGAATAATCTCTGACTGTTTCTCTGAACAATCTGAGAGAGGACCTTGGAGTATAAAATGTTAGTAGCATGCCTGCAGGTCTTCTTTTTAAAGTTTTGCTCATTCCTTGCTCACAAAAGACATTATGTTTTTACTATGGTTCTGTTCCTGTTCCAAATGCATAAGAAGCTCCTTGGAGTGACCATAAGGCAATGCTGTGGGCAACATCTAGCAATCACTGTAACCCGCCCGAATGGTATGAATGCTGTGTTTTAATGATGTATTGTCCTATGTATTGTCTTACGTGTTAAAAGTTTGTCTTCCCCCCCCCCTCTCGAGTTGTAAGCCACCCTGAGTCCCCCCAGGGAAAAGGGCGGCATATAAATAAACTTCTACAATAAACTTCTACAATCATTTTCCTTCGTGTGGAACAGTACTTTCATCTATCATCTCAATATTTTTTCAGCATTTTTTTGGTGGCATCTATGGCATTCCCTTGGAAAGGAAAGAGAAATCTGTGGGGTGTGTTTAGTCATTGGAAATCCCATTATTGATATGTTCTTGTTGCTTCTTGGCATACATCCTTTGTTTTGATAACAAAGACAAGTTATTCAAAGATCATAAATATTTTCAATCAGCTTTTCATCTCTGAAAAACATAATTCATCTACTTTCTTATACCAACAAACTCCCAGTGGTTTCCTGACAATGTCTGGAACTTCAACTCCCAGAATTCCACGTGCAAAAATACTAACACAGAATAAAACTGATTATGAAAATTACAAATCACCATCTGGCAGTATACTAATAGAGTTTTACCATTCATATTGTGAAAAGCTCGATTTTCACTGCTTTCCTAAATTTTGGGAGGGATGGTATCATGTGAAATTTTGAGAGTGGGTCTTCCAGAAGACCACCCCAAATAAAGTTGACTTCTGACCCCTTCCCCTGGATCTCCCCATGAAGAAAATACCATCATCATCAACAGGCTGCATGAACTTCACAGATAAGCTTTATTTGAAGCAGGCGCTTCTACAGGTACCTGAACATTAATCAAGATGACTGGTGCTTGTGAATTCAAGGACAGACTATCGCAGTGTGAGTCCTGCAGCTTTCTTTTGGATCTTTGGCCTGCCACACTTTCTATTATTCTACTATGCCTTTTTCTATTGTGGGAAAATGGGAGGGGGGATTGTAGGGAGTTTCCTACTGTGTAGCCAAAAACAAAATTCTTTCTAGAAAGCCTAGGTCATCCTTTGCCTCTGCACCTCTGCACCTGACTGGATCTGGATGGGTGGAACTGCCAGCATGACAGTGGGAGATTGGACCATGTGGTGGAATTTTGGATGTGGGGCAAGATCTTGAACTTTCAACTAGGTGAGGAAAACGTGGAAGCTTTCAGATTTGGGTTTTCCCAGATGTGCCAACATGGCTCTCTTAATAAATTGGAACTTTAAGCAATACTTTGCCTTGGATTCTGATTTACTTTTGGATGCTATTTGGAACACACAGTGCTGTCTGTGGGATAGACAGCAGCACCACCAGATGGATTTATAGCTGGCTGACCAACTGCATTCAACATTTAGTCCTTAATGAACTGCATTTACATGGAGGGAAATATGCAGTCAGGTACACCAAAGCTCTGTCTTAGGCCCAGTACTCTTCAATACCTTCATTAATGATTTAGACTAGGGGATAGAAGGGGAACTCATCAAATTTTCAGGTAACACTAAGCTGGCAGGAATAGCCAACACCCCAGAAGATAAACTCAAGATACAGAAGGATTTCAACAGAATTGAACACTGGGTCCTATCTAATGAAATGAAATTCATTGGTGAGAAATGTAAGATTCTACATTTAGGCAATAAAAACCAAATGAACACAGTATCAGTAAGTGTGAGAAGGATCTTGGAGTCCTAGTGGACAGTCACTTAAAGGTGAGCTAGCAGTGTACTGCAGCTGCCAAAAAGCCAAATGGGATCCTAGGCAGCACTGACAGAGGGATAGAATCAAAATCGCATAAAGTGTTAAAATGTCCTGATAAGACCACACTTGGAATATTGCATCCAGTTTTGGTTGCCAGAAGATAAAAAAGATTTCTAGAAATATTGCTGAGAACAACAACATAGATGATTAGGGGACTGGAAACTAAAACATATGAAGAATGGTTGCAGGAGTTGGATATGCTTAGTTTAGTGAAAAAAAGGACTAAGGGGTAACATCATAGCATATCTAAGGGGCTGACACAAAGATGACGGGGTCAACCTATTCTCCAAAGCTTCTGAAGGCAGGACAAAAGTAATGACAGGAAACTAATAAAGGAGAGAACCAACCTGGAACTGAGGGGAAATTTCCTGATAGATAAAATGATTAATCAGTGGAACAATTTGTCTCCAGAAGTTGTAGGTGCTCTAACACTGGAAGTTTTTAAGAAACGACTGGATAACCATTTGTCTGAAATGTTATAGGGCTTCCTGCTCAAGCAGTGGGTTGGTCAAAAGACCTCCAAGGTCCCTTCCAACTCCTGTTATTCTGGGATGATTTTGATGATGCTGTGATCCACCTTTTAAAAAAGGTAGTTTGCAACCATCTGTCACTTGGATACAGTATTATGGCTCTGTCTGAGAATCATGCATTATTAGTGGTTCTGTAACAAGTGTGAAAATAAAAATATGTGTGTCTTTATTCAAAATCCACCTGTGGCTCATACCAGGGGTGAAATCCACTTACCTTTGCTACTGGTTCAGCAGCAATGTGAGCACGAAATCCTGCTTTCTAATATAAATGGTGCGTCACAGCTGATCATCGGAAAAACCAGTTCGCTGGAACCGGTAGCATTTTTGTTACTACTGGTTTGGGCGAACCGGTAGCATTTCAGCCCTGGCTCATACCACCTGTTCAAATCATTAACAATGCTTCCCTACCTCCTATTGCTGCAAATGGTTCCAATCTCCATTTTGGGAAGGACATTTCTCTATTTGCAAACATCTGCATGGCTGAAAGGTCACTGTTTATGAAGAAGTTTAATGACAGGAAACAGAGGATGACAGACAACAGAGGAGGAAACAGTGGGCTTTCCAAACGAAAGCACCTAGTCAAAAGCAGAAGTCTCATTCAAAACCCTCCAGAGTGTTCCTTGATACAAACAGCTCAGATGAGCAGAGCTGTTATCCCCAAATGGCTATGCTTCATGATGATTTCAGGGCATTATCTTCTGGATAAATATTGGAGGGTGCGGAGGGAAGAGGAGAGTTATTCCTCTCTCTCTCCTACACAAACGCATATGCCAGAAAAGATCAGCCATCTTTCATGAAGCATGCCTTCCCCTCCCTCCCACTCTGTCTTTGGCAAGGGAGTCTCTTTCAGATGACAGCTGTGGGGAAAAAGGAAAATGCTTTCAAATGTGGAAGGGCAGAAGCAGCTGAAAGCACCACAGATTGTTAAGCTGCAGCGTACTTTATGTGGCTGGGTCTGATTTCGCGGTAAAAAACAAGAGGATGATAGACATCTGTTGGCAGGAATGCTTGAAATTATATGACTGACTGCCATAAAAGCAAAGCAAACTAGATGTCTTTCCTTAGTCAGTGGCTTCTATGAGTGCTCCTGGACTGCCTGGTTGGGGCCTTTCACTTCTGAGCCCAGAGGGTGAGGGTTCATGAGCAGCATTCAGGAGGATTGTACTATATTTTTAAAATAGTACAGGGTGACGGAGTGGCACAGTGGTTAGAGTGCAGTACTGCAGGCTACTTCAGCTGACTGCTAGCTGCACTTCAGCAGTTCAAATCCCACCAGGTTCAAGGTTGACTCAGCCTTCCATCCTTCCAACGTCAGTAAAATGAGGACCCAAATTGTTGGAGCAAGAGGCTGACTCTGTAAACTGCTTAGAGAGGGCTATAAAGCACTATGAAGCTGTATATAAGTCTAAGTGCTATTGCTATTGCTATCATTGTTCTACTGTTATTTATTGAAGAGATGCAATTATTTCTTATATATAGCGCAACTCCACTTCCTCTTTTATAAGGACTGTTTCTTTTAAACAATTTCAATCCCTGTGACATATAGCAATCTACCCACAATCTTTGGAATATCTGTAGAAATGTTAGGGAAGGACAATATTTTTTGCTATTTCAACAGTTGCTAAACAGTTGCTGCACTAGCATTATCTTATCTGACATAGATTTAAGTTCATTTTTAATCTATTTTTTCCCCAAATATATTTAATAAAAGTAGTATATTTATTACTTGCCCAAACCTAACTCAGTGAAAATATTTATTTTATTAATGGAGACCACAAAGGTTATTGTGTCTGGGGGAATTGACAATATTTGAGAATCCCTGGTGTAAACTTTCCTTTTTTAGTGATGCAGAGAACACAGCCATTTCTCCCACTATGTTGCTTTCCCAACGCATTGTGTCAACTCTCGGGATTTTCAAAAATGGCCTTGCTGACAGGGAATTATGGAAGCAAATGCTTAATTGATTTGGAAAAGTCCTCCTCCAGTTTAACATGCCCAATAAGAATAAGGGTTTGTATTGCTTTTTCACAACAAACCTTGCCAAACCAGTTTACGCACGGCTTGCCTGTTGCTACCCCTTTAATCAATGCCATCATAAAATACAATCAGTGCCAATTCCCACTTTTATGTTCTCACTATTCTCACCCTCCACCCCATATTTCTGGAGTAGAGGCACAGCCCACCATTTTATTGTTCTCTTGGTGAATCTGAACAAGAAAGGAAGGAAGAGTGATTCTTTTTAAAACACAATTGTACCTTTATTTATTTCTCTCACTTGCACTTTAGGGGAAAATGTCAGTATTCTTGTCGATTTCATCTGGGAAATAAAAAAAATGATCCACTGGATTCATTCTTCCTTCACCGAACCTGCCCAATCTTTCTCTTTCAATCAGTAAACTGTCCCCTCCCCCAAGGGTTCCTTATTTCATGCACAGAGTAGCCCTGGAGGAAATTACAACACAGAAGAGCTGTCAGTGATGGGGGGGGGGGGGAGGAAGAGGCATTCCTGCCACAGTGCCCAATAGCCAATCAGAGTGGAGTGATTTGCTTACACCCAACATATGTGAAACACAATAGATAAAGTAAATAATGCTCCTGAATTGGATGTCAAAAAGCATTATGTGGCAGAAAAGTATGGGTGGATACTGCTTTCCTTGTGGATTAAAGGTACATAGAGGGTGACATTGAGTGTTTCTACAATTGAAAAATAGTCCCCGCTTTCTCTGGGGCAACCTGGTCATGTGGATCAGGCATCTATCATAATTAATCTATACAGGTAGTCCTCGACTTACAACAATTCATTTAGTAACCGTTTGAAATTACAACATCACTGTAAAATGTGACTTAGAACCATTTTTCACACTTGTGACCATTGCAGCATCCCCGTGGTCATGTGATTTACATTTAGAGGCTTGACAACTGGTTTATATTTATGACGGTTGCAGTGTCCCAGGGTCATGTGACCATCTTTTGCGAACTTCCAACAAGCAAAGTCAAGAAAAGTCGTAAAATGGGACAAAACACATTTAACAAATTTCTCACTTAGCAACATAAATTCTGGGCTCAATTATGGGTGTAAGTTGCAGGCCACCTGTAACACCTACTTGATAGATTTTGAGCTACTTAGTCTTCTTTCCTACTGGACTCCAGGAACTTTTAAATGGAGAATTCTTTGCCTCTTGTATCCCATTTCTTGGGGATTTGATTTGATTTGATTTATTGCATTTCTATGCCGCCCTATTCCAGGAGGGACTCAGGGCGGTTCACAAACCAAAGTAAGGGGGGGGAATACAAACAGGAGGAAAACAACGGACAAACAACTACAACAATTTAAAAACAATCAACAAGCACACAATTCGAGCGGGGACGGGAACTCGTCAGCCCCAGGCCTGTCAGAACAGCCAGGTTTTAAGGGCTTTGCGGAAAGCCTGAAGGGTGGTGAGGGTCCGAATCTCCACGGGGAGCTCGTTCCAGAGGGCCAGAGCAGCCACAGAGAAGGCCCTCCTCCGGGTGGTAGCCAATCGGCATTGGCCGGTAGATGGAATTCGGAGGAGGCCTAGTCTGTCGGATACTTCAGATGCCCTGTATATTTAATCATTATAAACAACAATTGGATGGACTGGATTTAATCCCTTTCTATCCCCAAGCACAGACTAGACTAGACTAAAATAGAATAGAATAGAATAGAATGGAACAGAATAACAGTTGGAAGGGACCTTGGAGGTCTTCTGGTCCAACCCCCTGTCTAGACAGGAAACCCTATAACATTTCAGACAAATGGTTATCCAACATCTTCTTAAAAATGTCCAGTGTTGGAGCATTCACAGTTTCTGGAGGCAAGTTGTTCCACTGGGTAATTGTTCTAACTGTCAGGAAATTTCTCCTTAGTTCTAAGTTGCTCATCTCCTTGATTAGTTTCTACACATTGCTTCTTATTCTATCCTCAGGTGCCTTGGAGAATAGTTTGACTCCCTCTTCTTTGTGGCAACCCCTGAGATATTGGAACACTGCTATCATGTCTCCCCTAGTCCTTCTTTTCATTAAACTAGACATATCCTGTTCCTGCAACCATTCTTCATACGTTTTAGCCTCCAGTCCCCTAATCATCTTTGTTGCTCTTTCTTAATATACTAAGGCAAAAATTGTTTTGCCTTAGTATATTAAAATGTTTTCTTCTGTCTTTACAAAGTAATGTCCAGGCAAAGCAAACAGAATCTTAGAAAACAAAGTTAAACAGTGACCCTGAAGGATCCACTTCGTATTTTATACAGATGTTTCATCAATGACAGACAGAACCTTGGATGGTAAGAGAAGCATTCATTCCAAATAATTATTTTCATGAAGCTGAACCTTCAGTGACATTATGGCATATTAATTCATTCACTCATTCATTCATTGATTTATGGATACAGCAGGATCTTTGGCAAATCCTTACTGGGACTCGTCCACATGGCTTGCAAGTCCCAATCAATCCTGGGAGCCTTATTCAGAAAATTACAATTAGGCTTCAGACCACATCAAAAGAGAATATTACAAAGATTCCAGAATTTTCTGCAAACAAACAACTGTACTGCATGATGAAATGCACACCTTGGGACCTCTTGTGGTCTGTGGTAATGGTGGCGTATAAAATGCCTTGATTGCTGCCTTCACATAAATGGTTCGTTTTAGATTGCATCTGGACAGAATCCTATAGTTTTGTACTGTTCCCAGAAGTTAAACAAATTATTTAATTGGCTGCCTTCTGAATCCTATTGGTTTGTTTGCTTTCTTTTGTCTTTCCTAATCTTGGACACAAAGATGATTTGTGCACTACTGAGATAAAAAGAACTTGGAATGCTAAAGTAGTTGAATTCTACTAGAAATAGTCCAGCTGGCAAACCAAAATGGCCCCATCTTGGCTACATTGCTGCTGCCCCTGTCACATATTGTTTGAATTGCTGGAGCCCCTCGCCAGCTGTAATTGAGCAACCCATTATTTTCAGCCATGTAATGAAAAGTATGACATAGTAAAGAATACAGTACTTCTGTGCCAATGTGTTAGAAGTTTAAGGGGAGGGAAGGCTGTGACAGCCCTGTCCCCATCTGATGGGAACTGTTTAATCCAGAGTGGGGAAGGCTCATGTAGACTATCCCTTCAAAACTGGTTTACTTGTCAAAACCATCAGAGAGGAAAATTGGGGGCTGTGTATGAATGAGAAAGCTCCAAAATCTGTAGCAGCTTTGCACACTTGCCCAATAGAGTTCTAGTAATTGTTTAGGATCAAAGCTGTGGCAGATCGATTCACATTTCTAGTCCTTGGCTTTCTCATCAGGGTCCACAGTTCCAGAGCCATCACATTTTTTAAAAACTAGCAGAAAAGGTGGCAACAATAAAAAAAATACATGTCAAGATTTTGTTGTTGTTTTGCTGAGAAAACAATTTAAAAGGGTGAACGAAGCACTGAATTAGCTTGTTTTTTCCTCTTCCCCCTTTTCCCCAAGAGCCTGAACCACTGAGCTCCAGCTGAACATCTAGCTGTTCACCTCAGCTGTAGGCCATGTAAGTGTGATGCTCCAGTGCTTCTGTTTCCCCTGACCCTTCAGTCTGTTTTGCCTGTGTGCACTGATGTCTGAAGGTGCTATTGCCAAGAGGCCACTGAATTCATCTCATGTCACTTATCCCTTGGTCTTGTGTTTCAGGAGATGACTGTCACGGCAGGAGAACTGCTCTGAAATGTTGCTATGCAATTTCCAGGTCCCATACTGACCCACTGACTCAGTTTGGTGTAACAGTGAATGTTCCTGAAAAGAAACAGAAGATACTGTATATTTCCATTGGCAATATATCTCAAGGCAACACACACACACACACACACACACACACACACACACACACACACACACACACACACACATATATATATATATATATATATATATATATATATATATATATATATATATATAGTATTGTGTCACAACCCCTGGTATGCCCAAATATGGGAGGGAGAATACTGCTTCCCTTTTCTGTCTATCGGCTCACTCTGGGAGCCATCCAGGCAGAAAGCCATTTTTTATGTTGCCTTGTTACGTTTGTGATGCATTTGTGCTGATAAATAAATAAAGAGAGACTAGTATAGATCTATTTCAAGCTATTTAGCTCTCATCAGCTAGCCATACCCTTACTGGGAATTGAATCTGGGCTGTATTACATATTAGGCAGTAATATTAGCCACTCAGCTAATAAAGGAGGAGAGCCTGTGGCTTAGTGGCTAATATAACTGCCTAATATGTAATACAGCCCAGGTTTGGTTCCCAGTAAGGGTATGGCTAGCTGATGAGAGCTAAATAGCTTGAAATAGATCTATACTAGTCTCCCTTTATTTATTTATCAGCACAAATGCAACACACACACACACACACACAGACAATTTACTCCCGTTTTCTGTCACAGTTACAAGATCAGTGACTGGTGCTGGGCATCAATTTAAGTACAGCAGTACCTTGGTACTCATCGTTAATTGATTCCAGGAGGCATGATGAGTACCAAAAATGATGAGTACCAAACTAATTTTTCCCATAACTAATAATATTATGAGTTACAAGGCAGTGAACTGCAATAAGTTCTAACTTATGCATCAAGTACCAAACAAACGATGAGTACCAGGATAAAATTTGCATGTCAAAATACATTGAGTACCAAATTCAATGAGTTTCAAAACAATTGAGTACCGAGGTACCATTGGATAGGGGAAGTTAAAGTTGTTTTGCCTGATTTCAGTTCCTATTTTGGCAGGGGCAAAACTACTATCAACTTGTCTCTCCAATGGAGAGGCTTGCCCCACTAACAGAGTATAGGCATGGAGGCACTCCAAACCAAGCAATTTCTGAGCATGAATTCAACATTGTTATCAAAGAGTGCTAAACCCTTGTCCAGAAATAGCCTGGGTGAGAGGTGACAAGAGCAGACGAGGGGCACAGGGTGGACCAAGAGGGAGCAGCTGATGGGCTCTGCCCAAGGCAAAACTATAAAAGAATGACAACACTGTGAATTTAATGTTAACTTTGTAGCTGGCCACACCCAGAAGTAGCCTATGGATGGCCATGGAACTGAAATCAAGTACACAGTGTTTCCACCTCCCGTAATAAAAACAGTAAAAAAAAAATAGTCACAGAAAACCCTTTGTAAGCAAAATAGAAAACTGTAATAAAAAGAATAAGTCACACAGAGTTGGCAGGCCCCAAAGTTGCTGTTTAATTCAATTTCCCAGCTCTTTCAAAAGAGCACAAAAGTCATGTTTACATGGAAGCTGTGTAAGACTTGATGGCTGCCTTGGAAAGCGTCAGTCTGACATTAGGCAGGCAGATGCTTCTGGGGAAGCCATGAATGTTTTCTGCCTACAAGAAGGTCCCAGGTTCGGTCTCTGACATCTTCAGTTTAAACAGATCAGATGTAATGTGAGAAGACCAGTGGTATGGTGCTTTGCCTACTAACCAGGGGTGGGCTGCTCTGGGTTTGCCCAAATTCAGTCGATCCTCTAGTGAAGATTCTGTGGGTTCAGTAAATCCCCAAATCCCACTCCTGGCTGGCCCTGGCCACCCCTCCGCTACCAGGAGGCTCCATGTGACCCATTTTGGATGCCAGGTAAGTGCAGGGCTCACGTGGCAGCTCAGAAAGGGCCTCCAGGGAGCCTCTGGAGCCTGGGGGAGGCCATTTTCATCCTCCCAGAGGCTCAACAAGTCTCTGGAGCTCGGGAAGGGCGAAAAACACACCTCCTGGAAGTTCCAGAAGGCTGGAAACGGGCCCGTTTCTGTTCTCAAGAAACCCAGGGAGAGTGAAAACGCCCTCCCCCCTCTGGTGCAGGAGGCCGACGAGGCCATGCCTACCATGGTCACATTCACCCAGCAACCAGGCAGAGAACCCGTTGCTATAAATGTTGAGGGCCACCACTGCTGCTAACATATCTCTATTGAGGAGAAGGAGGAAGCTCATCCAAACATATTAATTATTCCTCTCTTCTAGTCTGGATTTCAGAAGGGAGCTGCAAAACTATCCAACTGTCTTTCCTTTTAACAGGCCTGCAGTTCAGGAGCCAGGAGGACCAAAGGAAGATTTCCTCACGAAGAGAAAAGCAACGCTAAAAGGAAATGAACAAATGAACCAAGTCAGTTTTGCTGCTGTTTCAACTATACCTGAAACAAATTAGTTCAATTTATCAATGCTTAGGTGCCTGTGCATTGCTCATCTGTGTATTGAAATATCTGTGTATTGATCTGTTCCAAACTGAGACAGAATCCTTCCTTATGTGGAAGCATTTGTAGACGTATTTCTATTACTGATCAGTTTGAGGGGAAAAGTTGGATTAACCCCCAACTGTGAAGCTATTTTCAGTCTTCATGATACTGTAACACTATAAGACTGATATGTGGGTGTTTTTCTCAGTAAAAGTAAGGGCTGCAGACAAATTATGATACAAGCAGTAAATATTTGTGTTTCTAAACTTAGTTATCTTCCTTCCCTGTCTTTGCTTTAAACAAAATTCTTGAAAATGCAACATTTCAGTAGGGTTGCTGAAGAAACTTACAAAAATCTTGAATTTAACAAAAAGAAGATATTTCTGTATGTTAATCCCTCAGTTAGATTACCAATGTTAAAAAACACACCCAGATTTAAACAATTTTAAATAACTAAGGGCCACTGCTTCCCCATCCAAATAGACATTTTATTGCATCTACACACAAAACACTTCTTTTGTCTTAGATATCATATTTGTACATTATTTTTTTAGTAACTGTTCACCAAAGAGTGTGCAATACAAGTTTAAGACATAATAAAACAAGGTGATATCCAGGGATACTGTTCATTCAATTAAACAGGTATGTGATTCCCTACCTCACCTTCCACATTTGGAGGAATGGGGGACGTAATAAAGCTGAATTGGGGTGTATTCTATGGAACAAAATTGGGTATATATGGAGTTGGAAAGACTGATGAAAACATATGTTGTACAGCTCACTAAATACAGTTGGAAACAACTAAAATGCATATAATACATCTGTAGGAAGTAAAAACCCATCTCTCTCCTAGAAAAATGAAATATCCTGTGACATATTGAAAACACAAGATATGATATTTCCCTGGATAAGAAATGAAAAAACATGTTGTTTTTAGGCAGGAAACGGACTCACTCTTAATAGCCCCCATCTTTTTCAGTGGGCCATTAAAAGGCCTGAGCCAGTCTATTCTACATAACAAAGATCTTCCCCATTCAGCTCCAGGGTGATGGGATTAAGGCATGACAGTATTGGCCCTTTACCCATCTCACCACAGGGCACCTGGGAAGAAGCAATGCTCAACCAAACTTGGACTCAAAACACAGCCTAGAGAATACAAGATCAACATCAAAGGCCAGAGAGGGCATAAAACTCAGGGACTCTCAGCAAGCCCCTTTTCTCTCCTTTCTTTTTCACCCAACATCTTGAAGCATGTGATCCCCATTTTCTGTTCAGGAATTCAAGCCATGTGATCCTATCCACCATTAAATCATCTTTCCAAGCAGCCTCTGTGTTTCCAGTGTCTTTTCCCCCACTTGGAACTGACCCCAGAAGGACATTTCTTCCAACAGTTGGAAAACCTGTTTTGAAGGCCTTCAAGGTGAATAGGCTTGGGGCCAGCCTCACTTCTGGGGAATGATGTTCCACAGAGTGAGGGCAAAGTTAGAGGCAATTGATGCCATGATGACACTGCTCTTCCCTGAGAGATAGAGGCAATGTGACATGTATGACTTCTGCCATTCAGAGCTTCTTCACATTCAGCAACCAATTATAACCATTAGGTTCCTGCCCATATGCAGTACAAGCACAGGAGTCTCTGCTGCGGGCCTCAGAAGCAAGAGGAAGCCATACAAAGCAGTGCAACTCCTTTGCTTTTAAAAGTCAGGACTATCCCACTTCAAAAAGCAGCTTCCAAGAGTTCAAAGTGCAGCGCCTTTCCCAGCTTTGCATTGCCCAAAAGCAAGAAAGGGAACAGGCTATGCATTTGGATAAAGGTGACCAAAGCACCAATTCAGATGGGAGATTCATGGACGTAAGAGAGATTTAATATCACGCGCTCCAGTGAATGTGAGCCCTGGAGTTTTTTTTGGCTCCTGCAATATTTCCATTACTTAAGCTACGGGAACCCATAGGAAACAAAAGGGAGGGACAAAAACTGTGCAAATCAGGACAGTGAGATGCCAGTGGCATTCAGAGCAGCACTTCTGATTGAAAATCCAGGCCTCAGGAGGACATAGGAGCAGCAGCTGTATCAGAGAGCCACTATGCAAATAATTCAGACTAGCTATCAGGAGGAGAAAATGTGTAGGGTATTTGCAGAACTACAGGAGATGCATAAATGCCATACTATTTTCTATGTTTTTCTTATCTTTGTCTTTCTGTGTATAAACACAAAATAATATGGCATATCTTCTGCCAATTAGAAAATGCCAGCTATATTTTCATTTCTGAGATTATCTATCTTTTGATTGTAAGCCGCCCTGAGTCCCCTCAGGGAAAAGGGCGGCCTATAAATGTCCAATAAATACCAAATACCAAAATATCTACCTACCTACCTACCTACCTACCTACCTACCTACCTACCTACCTACCTATCTATCTATCTATCTATCTATCTATCTATCTATCTATCTATCTATCTATCTATCTATCTATCTATCTAATCTATTGTGTGTGTGTGCCAACACAGAGAGACAGAATCACATAACCTAAGCATACTGAGTTTCTCTGAATCTATTATTGATATTAGTTTTCCACTCCAAATTCATGGAAGCCTAGCCCTAACCCTAGGTGGATTTTCATCTCAATAGGATTTTCTCATTTATTTATCCAAGAAATGAAAATAAAGAAGATTGGAAATGTTAAGAGCCTCTTACCACAGCAAGCCTCTTCAAATGCATTAGTGATATTTGTTTTCCTCTCTGAATTCATTAGACACCTAACCCTAAGGGGAGATGTATTTGTATGAGCTCTCCTAAGCACAGTGTGGCACTATGAATTTTTTTATGAAGTTCATTTCCTCTTCCAAATTCATGGAAGTCACACATACACACATACACACATACACACACACATACATGTTTATATAATATGCAGAACTTCTATATATACTAAGATGTCCAAATCTTCAAAAGAGATGGGATGAAATGAATAGCCAATATTTCTCCTATTTTCAATAATGAGTGAACATTATAGAATTTTATTTGGATTTTTCTCTCCTGTCTGTGATTTAGAAACAACAACTTTACTCATGGCAGTACAAATTTTTGCAATGCATCGTATTTTTCCCAAATGAGCTGTTTCTTTCCATTCTTCTGATACTGCAAATCAAATCACTGGATTTTTTGTTTGCAAATTCTTTAATTACCCTTGTCTATCACATTTCAATCCAAATCTTGGGATAAATACTTCATGCTGTTACTACTTCGTACATGTCCTAATTTGTAGAGAATTTTCTCTTTTGTTATTCACAAAAGAATTGTCAGATAAGTGTCAGATAAAAGTGAAACAGCTTATTCTTCAATTTTATGCATATCCTTTTGAAGATAATTATGCTAAATCCATGTCAGTATATTATACAACATGCAACGTTTGTTAGCTTTTTCCTATTTGGCAAGTACTAATGAGCCGATAAATAATCCTGCCTACAGTTTTTATTTAAAAACAAATATATAACTGATTGGGGGGGGGGTATGTTGTAGCAAGACAAACCTCCTAATTTCTATGATATAATGCAAAAGCCATCAGAAGCAGTAAAATGAAAAGTTAGAAATCTGGGTGTGGCAGCAGTGCCCCCTAGTGGTAAAATGTATCCAAAATGAAAATAGCAAAATGTGAGTGTTCTTATAGTAATAATAATCCAGGGCCATGTTTATTAAACGTTTTCCCCCTACAACTCTTCCCACATTTATAAACTATGGACAACCCCCCAAAATGTTTTTATGAATTATATGTATCAATATTTACTATATTAAAAATTGACACACTCAGTGCTGCTAGCATTTCTCACAATTGCTTGATGGGATTTTATTGTATTATTTTTCAACATGAGCAGGCAAATAATTTTCATTTGTGAAGGAATGACTCTGGGTAGTTTATAAGATTAAAAACATATACACCCTCCCACAGTGGTGCCCAAAAAGTAACTATACAGTATGCGTAGTAGAAGATATCATCCTGCCTAGCCTCAAACACTTGGATTCTTCTGAAAATGTCAAACCAGTCTGTCTCAACTATGAAAAAATATGATTTCTTCAATAGGGATCATTAAAAATGGGATCAAAACTCTTCCCCAGATTCAGATGTGAATTCATGATATGTTCATACTTAGATCAAGGAGGGGGGGGAATGGGAGGTGAAAGTTTTAGTAATCTGGTTTGAGATTTCAATTTCAATTTCAATTTAATAAAATTTGTATGCCGCCCACTCCCTTGGGACTCTGGGCGGCTTACAGACAGATAAAAAGCATTTAAAATTTTTAAAGTAAAAAATACAATTGTTAAAATTACACAACATCCATTCAGTCTATGTGGGGCTGGACATTGATCAACAGCCCCAGGCCTGCAGGAACAGGCAGGTCTTAGTGGCTTTACGGAAGGCCGGGAGAGTGGTAAGGGTCCGGATCTCTATGGGTAGATCATTCCACAGGGCCGGTGCAGCTACAGACAAGGCCCTCCCCTGGGGGGCCACCAGCCGGCATTGTCCAGTCGACGGCACTCGGAGGAGGCCCAGCCTGTGAGATCTTGTTGGTCGTTGGGAGGTATGTGGCAGGAGGCGGTCTCTCAGGTAGCCAGGTCCTAAACCATGTAGGGCATTAAAAGTAATGACTAGCACCTTGAAGTGCGTCCAGAGACCAATAGGGAGCCAGTGCAGCTCACGGAGGATGGGTGTAACATGGGTGTATCTAGGTACACTCAGTATCACTCGCGTGGCTGCATTCTGGACCAACTGCAGTCTTCGAACATTCTTCAGGGGCAGCCCCATGTAGAGCGCGTTACAGTAATCCAGTCTTGAGGTGACGAGGGCATGAGTGACCATTTGAAGTGCCTCCCGGTCCAGATAGGGCCGCAACTGGTGCACCAGGCAAACCTGGGCAAAAACCCCTCTGGTCACAGCTGACAGATGGTGTTCTAACGTCAGCTGCAGGTCCAGGAGGACACCCAAATTGTGGGCCCTCTCTGTATAATTTCACCCCCCAGGCTAAGAGGTGGAATGTCTGGACTATCCTTGGGAAGCAACATCAATAGCCACTCGGTCTTGTCTGGATTGAGTGCAAGCTTGTTTGCTCCCATCCAGACCCTGACAGCCTCCAGGCACTGGCATATCACTTCCACTGCTTTGCTGAGTTGGCATGGGGTAGACAGATACAATTGAATATCGTCCGCATACTGATGATATTTGATCCCGTGCCGGCGTATGATCTCACCCAGCGGCTTCATGTAGATATTAAATAGGAGGGGGGACAGGACCGAACCCTGCGGCACCCCACTCCCACTCCCACCTCCCGTAACCGCCACAGAAGGATACCATGGTCAATGGTATCGAAGGCCGCTGAGAGGTCAAGAAGCTCTAGGATAGAGGAATGTCCTCTATCCCTGGCCCGCCAGAGATCATCGATCAGCGCGACCAAAGCAGTTTCGGTGCCGTAACCAGGCCTGAAACCTGACTGAAAGGGATCCAGATAATCTGCTTCATCCAAGGTCCGTCGGAATTAAAAGGCCACCACCTTCTCAACAACCTTCCCTACGAACGGGAGGTTGGAGACTGGATGATAGTTGTTTAAGATGGCTGGATCCAGGGAAGGTTTCTTAAGGAGGGGTCTCACCACCGCATCCTTTAGGGGGTGGGGGAGGGATCCCTCCTAGAGAGAGGTATTAACAGTCCTCTGGAGCCAACCACATGTCACCTCCCTGCTGGTTGAGACCAGCCAGGATGGACACGGGTCCAATAAACAGGTGGAAGCACTCACTGCTCCCATGGCCTTGTCCACTTCCTCAGGAGCGACAAGTTGAAACTCGCTCCACGAAATCCGATCAAGACCCGCCCCTGGCATCTCGGCTGATACTGTCCAAGTGGAGTCCAGGTCCATCCGAATCCGAGGGATTTTATCCGACAGAAACTGAACAAACTCCTCAGCTCTACCCTGTAAGGGCTCACCTGTATCCCTCCCTTTCAAGAGGGAGCGTGCTATCCTAAACAGATTGGCGAGATTCTGTGGATGCAATAAGAGCGGAAAAATGAGCACCTTTTGCCGCCCGTATCGCCACTAGATAAGTCCTAATAAAGGCTCTTAATTGTGTTCGGTCGGATTCAGAGTTACTAGCCCTCCAGCATCGCTCTAGGCATCTCTTTTGGCACTTCATCTCCCGGAGTTCCTTGGTAAACAAGGAGCCCTCCTGGATCCATTGCCGCAGAGAGGCCGTAAAGGCGCAATCCAGTTTAGAGCCTCCGCCGCCGCTGTATTCCAAGCAGCGACCAAGAACTCCGCCGGACTATGGGCCAGGGAGTCAGGTATCTCACCAAGCGCCATCTGAAATCCCATAGGGTGCATCAGGTGCCTGGGGCGGAACCACCTAATCGGTTCCCCCTCCCTACAGTGGGGGATTGGTTTCCGAAAGTCAAGCCTCAGTAGGAAGTGATCTGACCATGACAAGGGCAAGATCTCAATGCCCGTCAAATCTAGATCACGTCTCCACTGCTCCGAGAGAAACACGAGGTCGAGCGTGTGACCCGTTGTATGAGTCGGACCCTGAATTACCTGGGTCAAGTCCATGGCTGTCATGGAAGCCATGAACTCCTGTGCTCCAATCAGAGCGTTCGCCGAGCAACGGCAGGTTGAAATCCCCCAGCACTATAAGCCTGGGGAACTCAAACGCCAGCTCGGCTACTGACTCAAGGAGTCAGTCTGCACTCTCAATCCCCTCATACGTGTCAACCAAGCATTCTTCGCAAACATACCCCACAACAGTTTAAAAGATACAGCAATATAATAAAAATAATAAAATGAGAAATTATATTATTATTATACAATTGTATCACAGCGGCCAGTTGTTTCGCCGGATTTGGCATTGGTTACTAGTCGGGCCCCACCCAGGGGCCTAGGACGTCATAACGTATTTTCGTAATATGCGTGCAGATCCAAGCAGTGCGGCTTTTTTTATTTGACTGATGGTGATTTTGTCAATTTTTAACTGTTTTAAATGTAATTCCAGTGCTTTTGGAATAGCACCCAGTGTGCCAATTACCACTGGAATTATCACTGCTGGTTTGTGCCATAGTCGTTGAATTTCGATTTTTAAGTCCTGGTATCTTGCGATTTTTTCATGTTCCTTCTCAGCGACCCTGCTATCACCTGGTATTGCGATGTCTATGATTGTGACCTTATTTTTCTCAACCGGTGTGATGTCTGGTGTATTATGCGCCAGTATTTTGTCCGTTTGTATACGGAAATCCCACAAGATCTTGACCATCTGATTTTCGGTGACTTTTTCAGGCTGATGTTCCCACCAGTTTGTTGCTGTTTTAATATTATAATTTTTGCACAAATTCCAATGGATCATTTGTGCTACTGAATTGTGCCGCAATTTATAATCAGTCTGCGCGATTTTTTACAGCAGCTGAGTATGTGATCAACAGTTTCATCAGCTTCTTTGCAAAGTCTGCATTTGGCATCATCAGAGGATTTTTCGATTTTGGCTTTAATGGCATTTGTGCAGATAGCTTGTTCTTGCGCAGCCAGGATTAGTGACTCTGTTTCTTTCTTTAATGTACCTGTTGTTAACCATAACCAAGTTTGTTCACTGTCCACTTTATCTTTTATTTTTTCCAGAAATTGGCCATGCAGTGCTTTGTTCTGCCAACTCTCCATTCTTGATTTTATCACATCTTTTCTGTATTCTTGTTTCGTCTGTTGGGCCTTCAGTAGATTTTTGTTCTTTACTTCGATTAATAGATGTTCTTGACTTTCTTTTAAATAATCAGCCAGTGCATGTTTTTCTTCTTCAACTGTTTGCTTCACTTGTAATAATCCTCTGCCACCTGATTTTCGGGGCAGGTACAGTCTATCAGTATCACCACGTGGATGTAAACTGTAGTGCATTGTCATTAGTTTCCTGGTTTTTCGATCCAAAAGGTCCAAATCAGCTTGTGTCCAGTTAACTATATCAGCTGTGTATCTTATAACTGGTATTGCCCAGGTATTTATGGCCTTGATTGTATTTCCACCATTCAATTTAGATTTCAAAATTTTCCTAACTCTGTTGGTGTACTCTCGCCTGACAATAGTTTTTACTTCTCCATGCTTGATGTTATCCAACTGCAGAATGCCTAAGTATTTGTAGGCTTCATTTTCTTTGCATTTAATTAATTGGCCATTGGGCATTTCAGTTCCCTCACATGCAGTGATTTTGCCCCTTTTTATGGATACAGTGGCGCATTTTTCCATGCCAAACTGCATTGAAATATTGGTGCTGAATACTCGGACTGTGTTTGTCAATGATTGGATTTCTATTTCTGACTTTCCATAGAGTTTCAAATCATCCATATATAGTAAATGCGAAATTTTTTCAGCTTCTTTGGCTGTTTGGTAGCCTAATTTCATTTTTTTTAAGATTACTGATAGTGGGATCATTGCGATGATGAAGAGAAGAGGTGAAAGTGAATCACCCTGGAAAATTCCTCGCTTGATATTAACCATTCCGTAGATCTCATTCCCTACTGCCAACTCAGTTCTCCATTGTTTCATCGCCTTTTCAGTAAAGGATGTAACATTTTTGCTAATGCCAGTTGTTTCTAAGCATTTTATGATCCAACTATGTGATTAGCCGATCTATGATTTTGTTGTTTTTAAGCCGTTGCTCATGCATGTTCTTTAAGTTACTAGCATCTGCCCTTAATTTTTTGATTTTTTGTTCTAAACGGATTTTCCACTTTGGCTTTGATGCTTTTTCTGTTGTGTGACTAGGTACTTTAATAATAATAATTATTATTATTATTATTATACAATTGTATCACAGCGGCCAGTTGTTTTGCCGGGATGGAAGTCTCATTGTCTCTCACGCGACTCCAAACACTCCCGGCGAGCATGTGGCTCCTTCAGTCCCTGGGAGGGGTATTTCGATAAGAGGGCAAAGGCGGGCCTTTCTAATGTAGGGGCTTGCTGCAGGAGTATGGTTGCTTCATCTTCGGCAGATGTTCCTCTTTTTAGAGTAGCGCATATTCTTTAAGATTTCTCACAGTGGGCTGGGAGAACAGCTCTGTTAATACGTTGCAAAATTATATTTATTATATTTATTATTATTATTATTATTATTATTATTATATTATTATTATTATTATTATTATTTATTATACAATTGTATCACAGCGGCCAGTTGTTTTAATATAAATTAATATAATTTATTATATTTATTATTATTATTATTATTATTATTATTATTATTATTATTTATACAATTGTATCACAGCGGCCAGTTGTTTTAATATAAATTAATATAATTTTGCAACGTATTAACAGAGCTGTTCTCCCAGCCCACTGTGAGAAATCTTAAAAAATATGCGCTACTCTAAAAAGAGGAACATCTGCCGAAGATGAAGCAACCATACTCCTGCAGCAAGCCCCTACATTAGAAAGGCCCGCCTTTGCCCTCTTATCGAAATACCCCTCCCAGGGACTGAAGGAGCCACATGCTCGCCGGGAGTGTTTGGAGTCGCGCGAGAGACAACGAGACTTCCATCCCGCGCGGAGGAAGTAAAGATCCATTTTGCGCAGGCGCGAGTTCATTTCTACCGCTCGATCGTCGTGATCCCATGGCGGGTAAGACCTTGACTTTTGCGGGATCCAGTGCAATCCTTCGCGGGGTTTGTTTCTAAGAGGACGCGGAACCGAAGTAAGGACGGGGGTGGGGAGGGAAGCGAGAGAGAAGATGAATCGGTTGACTGGCTCCGTCTGCCGCTTTGTTATTTTTAAGGTTATTTCGCTTCTAGGAGCTGGAAAACTCGTGCAGGCGGGTGTTTTCTGATGGTGCATGTGATGCGGTCAGGGTTACAGACGTAGATTGCAAAGATCCCGACGATCATTAGACGGCAGCAGTCAGAATGGTCTTTGCTGCTGCTTCGTGGTCTCCCTGGTTTGTGCAGGGCCGATCTATAATAGCCCTCTTGGTCTCCAAAAGCGAAATGGAGAGCAGACCTCTGTATTAGTAAAACACAAACTTCATTGTTTCTTTAACTTTGGGGGGGGGGGGGATCCACCGATTATGTTTTTATTCTGTAACTATGAACCTTTAATTGAGACCAATATTTTGGGAAAGCTACCATTCGGCAAAGTTTAAAGAACATGGTAGGTTTAAAAGGGGGGGGGGGTTACACAGAACAATAGGTGACTAGTATTTTGTTCATTTTAGGAATAGTTTTATCATTTGTACACTTGTATATAGATTCTTCATGTGGATTCTTCAGTTCAACTCTATCCCCACCCCCTTGTGGGATAAGATTGCAGTTCCATAATTTTTATGTACCTGAAGGGAATTAATTTGGAAAAGTCATGTTAAGAGGTGGTGTGTTCCCCAGCATGTCTTGGGTGTCTGTTCACGAGTATGAATAATAACATAATTTATTTCCTAACATAGCACATCATACAGCATGGAAACATCTCAAGTATCTGTGGACTGGGGGACATAACTCTCCATCAACTTGCATGCATAAGGTATGTTTAAAATTTGCTAGGCATCAGTATTAGGATTTGTTTGCTGCTCAAAAGACAGGTTTGGTTAGGTAACGTTCATCAAAGTTAAAAAGAACTGAGCTACTGATGATACAGAGTTATCCCTGTCTGAAAAGAGAAAGTTACTCTTTTTGTGGAATTGTGGATTCTGAAGCTCACCTGAAAAATGTAAAAGCAAGTGTTGTAAAAATTAAGCTGTCTCTGATAATATGTCTGACTGATCCTCAGGTTGCAAGGCTGCATATATTTGCCATGGGAGTCAACTCAGACAGGAATGCAGATGTCACATATCTTCACTGTAAGCTCTAATCCCAAGAAAATCCCTTTTTGGAGAAGAGTGTTAGAGATGCATCTCTTCAGATCTACATTCCAAGGTATGGGTGCTTGGATGCTTTTGAAAGCTGCAGTTAGGGAAGTCGGACAACTACCCAGTAACCTTTCCATTTATAGTCATTCTGAGGTTAATAAATATTGAAGTATTAATCAAAGGCAGGAAATAGTGCTTCATGTCAGCAAACTTGCTGGAATGCTCTTTAAACACATCCAATGTGATGCATTCTTTTTGTTTGGAGAGTCAATAAGGTGTACGTATTACTGTGCTCCTTGAGGATTAGGAATTCTTTAAATTTGCTCCTGAATTACATTTGCATGATCTTGGGTGACTTTTTGGTAGCTTGCTGGTAGCCTGTTCAGGGCCATGTATTTTAGTCAAGTTGATCAAATTGAATTGTGGTAGGTTTACACAATCCTTATAATATCATGATTCATAAATCAAATGGTAGGGTTTAAACATTGCATTGAGACAAAACAAGGCACAACAACTTTGGGGTGTTCTGGTCACTTTTATGCAAATGCAGGTAGTCCTCATTTAACAACCACTTGTTCAGTGACTGTTCAAAATTACTGGTGTGCTGAATGAGTGGGACTTACAACCCATACCCATAGTTGCAGCCATTCCAGTGTCAGCATGATCATGTGATTGTGATTTAGGCATTTGGTAACTGGCTTTGCAATTAGTATTAATTGCATGTGATCACCATTTTTAACCTTCACTTCCAGCTTCCAACAAGCAAAGTCAAAAGAGAAAGCTGGAAGGAGTTCACAAATGGCAGCCATGTAACTTGGAGACATTGTAACTAAATGGAATTCACCTAATAGCAACTGGACTGCAGGAATGGTTATCATAAGTCTGGTCATGTGACATCCTGCTTTATGACCATCCGACTTAGTAGGGAAGTTCCTGGTCCCAGGGACTGTTGGTAACTGTGCTCATTTGTTTGTACTGAGTAAGTCCACTCTGCCTTAGTTTTTCAAGATCAGTTAGTGTTAATTTAAGAGTTATTTCTCCAGCTGAATTTTAACTGCTTTTCAGTTGTTTTGGCATTTGTTCACTCAAGCCTGTGATGTGATGTTATCCCTGTCTGAAAATTCAGCCGTGAGGGAAAATTAATATCAGCTGAGGCTATTCACCAGGGAGTGGTCTTCTGAAACAATTGCTTTGCAAATGATTACATTGACTTCTTGAGATAGTTAAAATTAAACGCAGCAATTGTATTTTTTTTCTTTAGAACAATCTCAGTGTTTGCTGGTAACAAGCAGCACAACCCACCTCTGAAACTTTTCCTGGAAGCAGAGTTCCATGTAAGCCTGTTGGGAATGCATGTGACAAGATTACATCTGGATGTGAGTAGCACTTTGACATGGACTGGGTTTCAAAGACTCATTACACTAAATTGTGGTTGACTAGCTTGAGGACCAAGCTAGTCAACCACAAAGAATTCAGACAATTGAACAATCCAGTTTGTGGGGGCTAGCATGAATATGGCAATGTCATATGATTGTACATTGCCAGTCTTTGAAATAAAGGAAGATGTTTATGCTTAGGGTCCTTCTATCTAACCGAGTGAAAATGTGGAGTTAAACTTGGTAAGGAAGATTGCAATTATCTCTATGTTAGCAGGATTGCACTCTAAAACCAGAGCCAAGCCAAATTTGGTGTCTGGAAGTGGCAGGCAAAAGAAAAATTGGATTTAACAATAGATCCAGACTAGGGGCTATGGAGAAAACCAAGTGCATCCTGACGGAAGATGTCATTGGAAGCAGCGGCTTGGAATGTTGTCAACACTTTGATTCTAAGCCCTTCCCATCTTGGTCATGTGACCCAGAGTGGAACATAGATTTCCCAAAGCATCTCTTTGCGCAAAGGCATTATTTGATTACATAGAAACTATCCATGCTTTTCTCCTACCTTGTAATTCTTTCCATCCCAATGGGACAGAGGGAAAAAAATGTTGTAAAGGGTCTTCCCAAGGCTCGCTCTGTTAGCTGAATAATTCCAAAAAGGACAGGATCACTTTAGGAGTGATAGTCGCAGCTATCATCAGAAAAAAACGGGAATGGCCCAAATCTGGGCTAGGTCTGTGAAGAAAAATATTTCTAAACCAAGTTTTCTCAATGTATTTCAGTTGGGAGTTGGGCAGTAGCTCAGAATGCCATGGCCACTCCAGTTTATGTCTCCCTCTCAGTCAAATGATCAAGGTTAAAATTCATGCTGCCAATCCTTGTACTTCCCCATGCACATGTACAGGCAAGCATAGTGGCAATACAAGGGGAATACACATACATACCCAGAGGAAGTATTTAGGCAGCCATTTGACTCAGAGGGAGACAATTACCCAAGTCTGAGGCCAGTGCAACATGATGACAATCTGCCAGTACTTGAGCCCTCCAGAGAAAAGGAGCTTAGGTGAAACAGACAAAGATGCTGCAATGCACCAGTCAGGCACAGACAATGATGATGATTCAGATTTTAAATCGTGCATGTCTGGTGAGCCTCATATCTCATAACATAGTCAGAATTAAATGATCTGGTCAGAGAGCGTAGATTTGTCAAAACCAAAGCAGAACTACTGGGTTCAAGACTGCAAGGATGGTGTTTGCTATCTCCAGGGGCGATATACACCGAGACACATTTGAATCCTTGTGATTCAGGTTTTTTGTTGATATCTTTTTTCCAGCTGATCCTTTACACCCATGGTGAACAAGTGGGGAAAGGGTGTGAAACACCTTTTTGCCACCATAGCTTTCTTTTCTGCCCTTCCAAAGAGGAAAAATAGAAAATTAAAACATAAGACAACTAAGGAATGAAGTTAACTACCTAGGGTTTTCTAAAGAGAAGAGTATTCTCTTGTGTTTTTAAAAGGAATGTTTTAAGAATGTTCCATGTCTTTCCTACTTTCCAAAATGATAGGAAATAAGGCCAGGAAAAATCAAAAAGTCATTTCCTCAAGCTTCATATGGAACGTTAAAAAAAGTGGAGCGGGTGAGTGGGATGTGTAGAAGCTTGCTTCCCTGCATAGGTATGTTCCTAAATGTATACATTTTCACAGTAGATACTGTGTAAGCAAATTGCACGTTTGAAATTCCATAATTGCTTTTGTTGCATTGTCTGTAGGTGTTTTAAATGACATGGCATTTAAAATCTGGAGGGAGCTGAAGGTTCGAGCTTCTAACTGTTAGCCTCAAAACCTTAATGACTTGGAGATGTTCTGCAAAGAGGACTGGGACAAAATCCCTCCTGAGACGTGGCCAACCACAAGAAACGTCCAATCTCTGATTGCCAACAAGGGTTTAGCCACGAAGTACTAAGTTTATGTTTTGCAAAGGGGTGAAAAAGTGCAAATCAATTTATAACTTTTAAGTCCATTTTTCTGGATTTTTTTCTTGTTATTCTGTTTCTCACTGTTAAACCTACCATTAAAATTACAGACTGATCATTTCTTTGTCGTACAAAATCAGCAGGGGATCAAATGCTCCCCCCCCATGTGTCTAAATATATACATTTTCAAAGCAAATGTTGTATAAGCAAATTCCATGTTTGATGCACATATCTTGCAAGAACCGTAATTGCTTTTGTTGCATTATCTGTAAGTGTTTTAAATGCCATGGCATTTTTTTTTATATAAAAAGTTGTTTATTTTTAAACATAGACAAAAACATAACGTAAAAAAATCTTCATTATGTACAGTGTTGGTTGGTTACAAGGTTTTTGTGCATTCTTTCCATAGTCATCACTTAAACTTTATATAAGGTCACATATTGTCAATCAAATATGTTTATATACATTGTTATTATAGTACTTCATTTATTTGACTCACTATTATTTCCTCATTTTAAATAATATTCTAAATATTGGTTCATTGTAGTTCATTGCATCATCTTCAATATATCCAATAATAAAATATTTTTATACCCTATTCTGATTCATTTTTTGTAACATTCTCTTAATAATTTTCAATTCCATGTATTTTTTTTTAATCTAACCACATATAAGATAAATACCATATCCTATAAAATTATTTATCTTGTTCTCTAATTTCATATGTCAACTTACTCATTTCAGCACATTCCATTGTTCATATCAATCAAATTATAGATATACAATTATGATTATAAAACATTCATTGGGTATAACTGTTGTTACCTCCTTTTTATGTGAAGCATGCTAACTAAAGTAAATTATATATTATGGCATTTCATTACATCATCCAATGGTATTACATCTTTATATTCTCACAGTTTATATAAAATTCCATATTATCCCTCTAGTATATATAGATACATTATTATCATTATTAAACATTTATTCAATTATATTATTACTTTGTCATACATAATACTCAAAATTTAACTAAGTTTAACTTAATTTCTGTTGTAACATTTCAGTTCGTCATCCTGTATCCTTCTAGAAATAGTGCCATCCAATATCTTGCCATTTGTAAAATCTGTATTCTGTAGTTGTTAGTAAATCTTATGTGGACTTCTTTTAGCAACTTGTTCATTGCATATCTTTTAAACACTCGAAACCCTTCAACTGTTCTTTCCATCAGCTTGTCTTTGGTTATCACTGGTGCTTCTGCCAAAGGTGTTCTTATCTCTGCCAAATTTTCTCCCCTTCCATTATTTTGAGGTCTAAGATAGAGTTCGAGTTCATCAACCTCTCCAATGTCAACAGTTTTCTTATCACTTTGTTCACGTTTTTCTACAACGGCGTGGCATTTTTCAAGACAACTCTAAAGGTTATGCCAGCAAATACAGTGTAGGTTCTTAATTTGTGATTCTGGGGTTTGGGGATCCTCTGGAGATGAGCAATTGGGGCTCTGCAAGATCACACAAAATGGAAACTCCTGTACTAACTGTTCCCAAACTGCTGGCTATCAAGATTTTATCAGCAGCACTTGCCTTGGTTTTGTATTCCAGGACTGCAGCCTCACTTTGCATTTGTATAGTTAGCAAAGGGTAGCTTGGTAGTGTTGCAGAGCATCCAGCCATACTGAGTTGATAACGTGTCCTCATGTTGTCAAGGGTGGGCGATCGAGTGAAATTCATGTAGTAATGGTATTCCCCCCCCCCCTTAATTTCTTACAGCTTAGGTATAAATTGCCATTTAAAGAAACAAAGGTGAATATGAGTTTGGCGCAGATAACAACAGAAATGTACTGAGAAGGCAAAATTGCAAAACTCCCATTTATTTTGGCCATGTCATTGCGGGAATTCACTGGAGAAAATAGTTACATTTGGAATAATTAGAGGTTAAAGGAAATCAGGCTGCCAAAGAACACTGGCTGGATACCATTAAGGCTGACACCAAGCACAGCAGGATTGGATGATGTGGAGATATCTGGCACAGAATTGTTATGTCCATCAAGGAAGCCCTCAAGCTTTACTATCACTCTGCCACTTCATGTTCCCAGATAACTAGGATTCAAGAGATGTGCTACTCCTGATCTGGAGGTGAGGTAGCCAAGAGAATAATTATTTTATTCACTGCTTGCCATAATAGGCAGAAAGAGTCTGGACACTATTTTGTAATGCAATTCTGGAGCACGCTGGGCATTAATCATGTTGATGTTATTACTTACTCTACAACCTTCCAGTGCAACCTTCCATAAAACAATGGATATGCGTGCTGTTCTACCTAAGCTTTTTGCAAGTTGAATATCTTTGTATTGCAGACTGGAGGGGGCAATGGATCATTACATTTGTGAATCAAATGGAACCAGTAATTTCCTCAATGAACAGTCTCTAAATAATGCCTGAGGGTCTTCAGGCCAAACTTATCATGAGAACTCTTGTGTTTGTGATAATGAGGACAGCGGTGGCTGTGCTGGCTTGAAAATACTGCATTATTGCGTGTTTCTTTTTATTTTAGTAGAGCAGGACTCCCAGAAAACTGCTAATGGGCAGGACTGAATGCCTTTTCTGGGTAGGGTCTGCTCATTCATTTTACAATGAGCGGAAAACACGGGTTTTTCTCCTCTTTTTCTCCTCTTTTCCTCCTCTTCTTCAGCCAGGACGCCTTTTTGATTTAATCTATTCAGTCAGAAGGACAGAAATTTCTATTCCTCTCTCCCACCCTCCACCCCATGAAAAACAAAAGCTGAAAGATCATTCAACATTTATGCAATTATACAAAGTGGGGAAACGTTTCAGGTTACATCTATCTATTCCCCTTATGTGCTTGCAACCCGCTGTCACTAGCCATTACTTTTCAGCAGAACAAAGACATGATTCTGATCTTCTCATTGCTATTTAAACTTACCTTACAGAAACCAATGTGAGGTGTTGGCAAGGTTACTTGTGTCAACATCCCTTTCTTTTGCTTCTTGGAACCTTGTGGTTGTTTAATTAGCTTGAGAGGAAATTTTGGCCCCCGTGGACCACAGTTAGTGTTACTCTTGCCCTCTCACTAGGTGCATTCCCTCAAACACCACCAGCCCGGCACTTTGCAATGCTTTCTTGCTCATTTAATATGACTGCGTTTCTAGATGAGGCTGTGCACCCTATGAAACAAAGCATGCACCCTGTGCAAGGGCAGAGGGATGACAGATTGCATAATGCACCTGGGTAGCAGTAGATTTTTTCCCCCCTTCTCCATTTTTCTTTTTAAAAAAAACCTATTTGGTGACACGTGTTTCTCACCACAAATTCTGCTATGGCCTCTGGGAGATGCGTCCAAAATGTTTCCAAAAGTAGCAACTGATTTTATTTTTTAACCTGAGAGCAGGTGAATATGATTACATATAGGTAATTGTAAGACAAGTAAATTTTAGTAATTGTTAATATTTTTTTTAAATAAATTATATTGCTCAGCCCATTTTGGGGGATTCCATTCCCACTTCGTTTGGATAAGATCAACTCCAGTTTGTTATTCACAGGCCTTGAAGCTTCATCCTAGAAAAAACACTTTATACCTTCTTGATATAAAAAATACTGTTGGCTTTGACCCTATGTCAGCCTTTTAAGAGATATAATCACACATGTATGTGGAAATGACTTCTATCGAGTTTTGATTAAATCAATAAGTGGATTGAAATAAATAAAGACACATCATTATAAAAACTTGACATAAAGTCAGCATGTTGTAATAAGTCATTCCAATTTTCTCGAAATGTTATTTAAAATACCACGGGGAAGAGAAAAATACTGGGAAAGCAATAAAGGAAAACATCATAAAGAACTGAAAATTCCACTAGTTCGCAATTTGAATGCATTTTATAGCCCCTTGTTCCGTAAAGCTTTGAATTTCTAAGTTTAAAAATTTGGAATTCAGAATCTGCAGCCAGTTCTATGCTCCATTGGGGGCTGGGAGTGTCTCAGCATCCTGAAATTGGAAATTGTGTGGTGTTACATTGCAGGGACAGTGTCAATTTTTTTTTAATATATGTACAATAACAATGAGAAAATTATATAGCGGAAGAAAGGGTTTTAAGGCGAGACCTTTTTATGATTGTTTCATGTCTCAATGCAGCTGTAAAAGCAGGCAAGCAATTTTACAGAAAGTAACCAAATGGGACCCCTGATGCTAGCAGCATACAAAAGCAAACCCAGTTCTCTATTTGCTTCCAAAAGAGAGGAGATGCAGTGGAGTGGCACATGTCTAGCATGACCCACCTAGAGTACGAATGATAGGGATCCTTTAACAAACTCTAGGAGAATTCTTGGACTGGAACAACTGGATTCAGAACAATGAGAATAAATTAAGGATTACAGAAGTTATTACATCACAATGGTAGGAAATATGCAGTCCCAGCCTCCCAATCCACCTTTATGGAACCACTGAGATTGTGTGAAATTGGCAACAGTATTAACTGCCATTTCATGGCAAGGAACACTAAGGCAAAAGACAAAATCCTAACTGCTCTCAAAAATTTAGCATAGATCCTAGTCTTGCTAAAGGTAAAGGTTCCCCTCACACATATATGCTAGTCGTTCCTGACTCTAGTGGGCGGTGCTCATCTCCGTTTCAAAGTGAAAGACGTCTCCATGGTCATGTAGCCCGCAAGACTCAACAGCGAAGGCGCACGGAATGCTGTTACCTTCCCACCAAAGATGGTTCCTATTTTTCTACTTGCATTTTTAATGTGCCTTCAAACTGCTAGGTTGGCAGAGGCTGTGACAAGTAACAGGCGCTCACTCCGTTATGTGGCGCTAGGGATTCGAACTGCTGACCTTTCTGATCAACAAGCTCAGCGTCTTAGCCACTGAACCACCATGTCCCTTGTCTAGTCTCGTTAGAACAATTAATTAATTCTAATTAAGTGCATTATAAACTCATGCTGTTGGGAACCGGGCTGTGCAAGTGGGGGAGCGTATAAAGCTTCATTTGCACATGGGCAGGATAACATTACGTATAGGAAACCATTCCCCACACTCCCTGTCTCCTGGTGGTCTGGAGAACCGCTGCATTATATTCTAGATCTGAGCTACTTGACCCAGCCAATTGACCTTATCAGGCCTTGTCTTCTGGGAAAGTAAGTCCTCCAAGTAGTCAGTCAGCTCCTTTCTATTGTGATCTCCTTTCTTTGAGGGTTCCTACTGGGGTTTCAAAGATTTCCATCTGAGATGGAGTCCTAGACTGGTCTTATTTTCACACCTATGGATGCAAGAATTGGAAACAAATAAGAGTGATACTCTGGAACTTGTAATGGGCAGTAGGAATAATACTGAGGGATAGGAGAAAAAGCCACAGCCAAGGCCAGTCAGATAAATGAAATCTTTGAGTTTGGGGCAGAAAAGTAATTTGAGAAAGCACTTCAGATAGAACTCTGGTTCTCATTGAAGATAATGGGAGGAGAGGGTGAGGGCACATCCAGACTTGCAAGATTCTATTACTGTAACCTTATACTGTAATAGTATTATGGGCATTCCTAACATGGATCAGCTGAAGGTCTGATAGGTGCCAACCTCCAAAGGGAGGAAAAATTAAAGACCAGAAAAGTGAGAAACTTCCAACTTTCTTTACAATATCTGGTAGGGCTAGTTATAATGGCCACCTGCAGACTCTTGTGCTGACATACAACAGGGGAAGTAGGTTGTTTAGAACAAGGGATAACTGTAACAGGCTATATTATGAGAATAATCATGTGTCACAGGCCCACATGCTTTGCTTTAATACGCCGCCTTCTGATCCTTTAGCCTCTTGTTCATCTCTCTTGTTTTTTTCTTTCTAATGTTTTCCCACAAGGGCAGGCTCATTTTTTTTCAGATCATGGAGTGCTGATCAATTGATTATGAAAGGAATTGACTGACCAGTTTGTTGCCAGAGTCTTGATATTGTGGGTTGAGAGAGTGACTCACCCAAGGTCACCCAGCTGGTTTTCATGATTAAGGTGGAACTAGAACTCACAGCCTTCTGGTTTTAGCCTGGTGCTTTGATCACTAGACTAAACTGGCTGTGTTTATTTATTCATTGGGGGGCTCTTTTGCTTTTTGATATTCCAGAGGTGTCAAAACATGTGTTCTCCACCTCTTAAAGAAAACTGAATCATTTTGAGTAACAGTGACACTCAAATTTATTGCTACTTTATATATAAATACATTTAATAAGAACACTTGGTTAGGTTTGCATCTGCAACTGTCTCTTTTCCCAAGCCACAATTTGTCTTTAGAGAAATCCAGGCTACTGAACATTTAGAGAGGTATCACCCACAACTTTCCTAGCACAGATTGATTTTGAACATCGTAATAGTCAATAGTCTTGACTACCGACTGGACAACATTTAGAGGCTGATCTCTCCCACTGTGGAGGTGGAAAAATTACTCAGTAACATTGCACTTGACTGTGAAAACAGAAGGGGGCCAAATGTTTGTACACCTCAAAGGATCCCTGAGTTCAGGTTTGTGATGGATGAGAGATCTATATAATCCAAGACAGATTGGCGAAGATGCCCCTTCTTACTAGAAACAACTATTGGAATAGTATCCTCTTTATTAGAACTTATTCACCTTCAATAAAGCCATTTTTTCTGGATGCAGGCCATGCTGAGTTTGAGAATAGGAGCCCTGTTGTGATGGCTGTGGCCTTCTGCGTTTAAGACTGTAAAATGATAGTTGTGAGCAAAGTTCTGTGGTCCGCAGCACTGATTAGCTGGAAGTGTCCTAAATGGAGGATAGTGGAGTGACGTCCAAATCTGCATAATGTAAAGCATAAGAGCATTGCTTGCCTACAATAAATAAAACTCTATTTCAGATTCTCCTGTAAAGCAGTAATTTTGCTGCATCTCCTGGCTGCACCACTGTTAACAGCAGATGGGTCTGTCTGTACCAAATCCAATGGGGATGATTCCCAGAGTCCTCAACTGTCCAATATGCCTGGAGTGTGCTGCTGATCAGTTTCATTTCTGGACACACACAAAAAAGGGCTCCTCTTCATGAGAAGAGCTCTTATACAAAGAAAGTCAAGAGAAGATTTTCATCCCCACAGAACAGCTCATCTTCATCGCTGATAGAGCTTCATGATGCCAACTCGATGCAAGCTCTTCCATAGCTCGGCTTCTAGTAACATATCATGATTGGCATAGAATACCAAGGGCTTTTTCTCCTGTTCGTAGTAATGATCCGAAAACAACTTGTAATTCTCCGTGATGAATCCATAGGCACTGACCTAACGAAGGAGAGGAAGTGAAAGGTTGAGCAAGGGACAGGCATGAACCAAGAGATACGGTTTTTCATGCTGGCTGCTTACATGGCCAAGGAATTTCCCTTGGAGAAACAAAGCTGCATCAGATGGAATGTCAGCCAGCATGAAGTAGATGCCCAAATGACACATGGTTTGGAGTAACAAACAAAAAAGCAACATTCCCATTTCCTCCAAAGCATACAAGTGGAATTAGTATACCTTGGAAGCAAAAGATAGGTCTTCCATTTCACTGTTTTTCGTAAGGCACTAATTCACCCTACCAGTAGTTTTAAATCTCCACTGTCTGTTAGTCAGCTATCAAAAACTGGAAAAAGGGACACTGAATACCTGATCACAAGTGTGTAGAGCTGTTAAAAGCATAAGTGCTCCAGTGCTGGGTATGTAGAGATGGCCAAACTGAGAATTAATCATTTCTGATTTTAAAAACCTGGGAAGAGAAAGAGGGAGGTTCAGCAGAAATTTTAATGGAAAAATCAGAATACTTTGATCTTTCCTTAGTTTTCATATGTTAGAAGCTGGCAAATAGGAAGGTTTCACATGTCTCCTTGACATGCAAGGTTTGCAAACTGACAAAATCTGATAGGGAGTGTTTCCAAATGCCTGCTTTCATGTTTGTATTATTGGAGGCGGGGGGGGGGGGTGTCTTTAAATATCATTAGGGTTTCCAGGTCAAAAAGAGTAGGTGTTTTGAACAAAACCCAAATATTGGATATCCAAAGGATGAACTGGTATATAATACAATGCTGTTCTTTGCTTCTTTGCTATTGTTCATATCAGTCAAATAAAATATTCAAATCCCCTTCTCAGCCTTGCCCCTGCCCTAGGTATGTGAAAAATTATGTGAAAGGTACATAACTTTCAGAGTTATGAGGTGGCACAGTGGTTAGACTAAGTCTGCAGGCTACTTCAGCTGACTGCTAGCTGCAGTTCGGCAGTTCAAATCTCACTGGCTCAAGGTTTACTCAGCCTTCCATCCTACCGAGGTGGGTAAAATGGGGACCCAGATTGTTGGCGGCAATATGCTGACTCTGTAAATCGCTTAGAAAGGGCTGCAAAGCACTGTAAAGAGGTATATAAGTCTAAGTGCTATTACTATTCATACATAAATGGCTACTCAGTGAATAATCAACTGCTCTTAACTTCAAGTTCTGTTGCAGCAATAAAAAACTCAAAAACATCACCTTTCTTTTAGATAATACATGAATTCTGGGTGCAGCATCTTGAATTTCCCTGCAGATGTCTCAGATCCAAAATATTTCCAAGGGCTATGGAAAGAAAGAAAAGGAAAACAAAGCTTTAGTAACACTTCTATGATTAAGCAATTCAATTAACCCCACAACTGGAAATAAATTTAAGTGATTAAACAATAGCACTCCTGGTAAGATCTGAAACAACAGGTGTTCACAGTGGGGGGGGGGGACTTCAAATATTCAAGATGGTTTGGAGCCTAGTGTCAAGATATGAAAGGGAACGTCGGATGCTGCCCATGAAGGCCTTATGTTAGGAATATAATCTAACAGTTGGGTTGGCAATATATAAATCATATAGCAATGTTGTACCTGTTTCTTTAAATCATACTGTAAAATGTGATTGGTTGCTGTTTTCCTCAATCGGACATAAGAGGGAGCCAGAACAACTATTAGCTCTCTGTTAGATTCTAGGCTGATCTGATCTGAGTGCCATGAGCTACTGTAAGTTTTGCAACTGCTAGCAAACTTTGAGTACTGAATTGATTATATGATACTAGACTATGTTATTTGGATTATCCCTTAACTGAAAGACATTGATGACTGACTGTCTTAACCGTGTATGACTTGGACTGTTTGATGGACTCTGATACCTCTATTTCCATGAAAGTAAAAGCCTATTTAAACTGCAGTGTCTCTGTATGCTGGTTTGTGTGTTCTCCAACACAATTCTCACAACGCTTCTCTGAATGCACTTGCTCTCCCAACAGGGAGCTTACCTAAACACCTTCACTCTGACCCATCAGAATACCAAGCCTCCCCAATCCAGCTAAATTTTATCATCAACTTCTTCAACAATCTTTTTCCAGCTCAAGAAAGAGGCACAAAAGAGAGGATAGTGTGGCATGCAGAGACAGTTATCCTCTTGCCCCTTTCTTTCTATAACCTGTGCTCATCAACAGGATGATTTATAAGGGATGTAGGGGAGTTATGCATGATGTTCTGTGTTGTTGTTATATGTGCATGTAAGACAGAAATACCCATTCCAACAATAGTCTCTGTGATGCCCTTTCCAATTATGTTATCATATGTGACTCTGTGGTATAGAAAACACTCTATATCTAAAGAAACGTACTGGGCTGCCCACAGTTTAATCTGCTTTGTAAGTGGAAAGTTTTTAATACAGTGGATATTTCTGAAAAAGGAGAGGAACATAACACAGGATGCAGATTAGGATTAGCATAATCCAATCCCTAAAAGTGAGATAAAGTGGTGTGGGTGAAGGTTCGTTCTCCAAGCTTGTGGGTTGGTTTCCAAACATTTCATTACCAGGCTAAGTAACATCTTCAGCGGAGTTTAGGGGATGTCAGTGTTCTTCTGTTTATAAAGGCTTCATGTGGTCAGTAGACTTTGTGATGATGAGGTCACATGCTAAACCAGAAGTTTAAAAACATTAAAATAATATTGTGTGGTTCATTAAGTAGAGGAATAAGAATTCTGCAAGCAGAATTACTTACGTATCACCCTTGTCATAGCCCTCTGGGACAGGACTGCCCAAAATGGCAGACCGAAGCATGATATAGTCTCGTACATTTGATGGAATGAAAATGTATTGTATGCCCTACAATCAACATAAAGGGAAATATAAGCATGAGGTTTGGCAAAGAAAAATATATTGCAGTGAAGCATGTATAATTCCAGCCATTTATGTATACCGTTTCCCAGATAAACCATTTTCTATCTCTGTTCCCCTAGGGACGTGGTGGCTCAGTGGCTAAGACGCTAAGTTTGTCGATCAGAAAAGTTGGCAGTTCAGCAGTTCGAATCCCTAGCGCCACGTAACAGAGTGAGCTCCCATTACTTGTCCCAGCTTCTGCCAACTTAGCAGTTCTAAAGCATGTAAAAATGCAAGTATAAAAATAGGAACCACCTTTGGTGGAAAAGTAACAGTGCTCCGTGTGCCTTCGGCATTTAGTCATGCCGGCCACATGACCACAGAGACAGAGACATCTTTGGACAGCGCTGGCTCTTCGACTTTGAAACGGAGATGAGCACCACCCCCTAGAGTCGGGAATGACTAGAATATATGTGCGAGGGGAACCTTTACCTTTATCTCTGTTCCCAGTTTTTACTCCTTGTACAATAAATACTTAAGTGGGCACTGTATAGCCATGATTTGATTGTTTTTGAAAGCTTTCACATATGCTTAAATAGCTGACTTAATTTAGGAATGTTGTTTTAGCATCAAGCCTACCACTGAAAATCATACAAGATTTTTAAAAGTGAAGCTGGAAAGACTTGTTGTTCTGCCTTCAACCTTCCTGGACTGAAAAGCATTCTACAGGCAATAATCTGCAAAACCAGCTACCCACATTAAAGCAAATGTGACTGAAGTTAATAGTATCTTAGTCCTGCAAGTAAGGAGAATATTTGTAGTTCAGGGTTAAAATTTAGGAGTCCTTGGTGCTCTCTGAGCTTGCTTGTTTTCTTGCAGATGTTTCATTGCAGAAATTGACAAACAGCCATCAGTAAACAGCCCAACCCCTAACACTCCAAGATTACCCACACAAACAAGCAAGTCACCAGAATATAAACTGACAGCAAACAGCACTCCTTACTAGCACTGATGATGCTACCTAGTTAGGATAATGAAACGTCTGCAAGAAAACAAACAAGCTCAGCAAGCATCAAAGACTCCTCAATCCTGCAACTGAAAAAAAAGGATGTAGTTTGCTTTTACTTTTCCCTGTGGGATCTGTGTGAAGCCATATTCTGCATAAGCAACAAGGGAATTCTTCATAGTGTTCACGGTAAAGCCATAGAAGGAAGTCTTTGTCCCAACATCTTCCTCAAAACCTTTGGTGACTGCCCCGTTAAGCCTGTAAGGAACGACAGAAGCAAAGACACAAGAATTTATAGTTGTCAACAAGGCACAACTAAGTAAATAACTCAAATCTGAGATTTTATTCTGAAAGTTTAAGAGCATGGATCTTGTGGGTTTATTAAATCTCCATAACCTCCCCAAAATGGTGCCTTTGTCCCATTCAAAGGAAGAGGGTTTCTACCTGAAGACAAAATCATGAGCATCTATCTTCTTCCCTTGGCGAGACCCATTCAAAATTCCTCCATTCCCAACCACCGCACAGCTGAGGCAACAGTTAAGGAACCTGGTTTCATCGACCAGTTGACTGTGGACAGACTCAGTGAGAAGCTGCACCGTGGATGCAATAACTGCAGATTAAAACAATGCAATAATGCAAGTTAGGAAAAAGTTTGAGCAACAACTCTAGCAAGAGAATGAAAACACTATCTATAGATTCAAGGCAGCAAGAGAAGTAAGTAGAGGGAACTACCCTGAGATTAAGTACCATGAGACAAGCAAAACACTCAATTCAATAGCTGAATACAAGCTATTCAGAGGACCCCACACCTTTATTTTTTATTTTTTTTATTATAAACACTTATACACATTGACAAAAAACATACACAACACTTACAAATAATATCAGAATTACGTGTTCCTTCTTACAGCAGATATCTACCAGTGGATCTTTGTAAACACTATTTCCCTCTCAATACATTCTAATTTTACACTTATAGTCCTATTATTTCTCACTCTTTTGCTTATCAGCCTGTGTTTCGTTTTTTGTATCAGACAGTCTTTGTTCTTCTTCTATTACTATATAATGTTTCCTACTTTTGCAAATCCTACTTTTCCTACATTCTTATCTCTATTTCCTACTTCTTCTATAATACAAATTACATTTCTCAAATTCTTATTTCCTATTTCTATCATCTAACCACTTATACCATTTTCCCCCACGCCTTTCATCTCATTTGGAAATGGGACATTTTAAGCTAAATCTGAGGGAGAGAAAGACCATTTTGTGGTTATGGATTGCGTTGAGCTCTATAAGGTAATCCTCAATCTATGACCATTTATTCAGAAACCATTTGAAATTACAATGGCGTTGAACATTATGACTGGTCCTTGGAGTTGTGTCATCTCAGCATCCTCAGTCATGTTTGTAATTAGGGCACTTGGCAACCTGTTCCTACTTATGATCAACTGTAGTATTTTTCAATCATAGTTTGCAACCTTTCCTACTGGCTTCCCCAGAAAGTCAAAGAGGAAGTCAGCAGGGAAGGTCACCAAGTCACTGAGATAAGTCTTCCCCACCTGCACACCCTCCCCCAGTCCCTCTATGTTTCCACACAGCCACCCAAGACACCCCCACGTACCTTGCCTGGCCTGTGCCACATCCTCACTGACCCAGGCCTCTCACACACACCCTTGCACATGCTCTCCGACCCACACTGCATCTCTAGTGCTTCACCATGCTCCCTATCCCATCCAGAATTAGTCATTTATCTGCTTGCCAGCCTGGGACTTGAAACTTTCTGCTGGCTTGTCCACTGATTTGGTTGTAGGAAGCCAGCAGAAAATTGCCTTACCTAACAACAACAGGATTCAGTTAATGACAACAGCCAAGACTACTTCAGGGATTGACTGCTGTTGCTAAGCTAGGTAGTTACACTTTATGACTGCATTGATACAGCCACTGTGATGCAGTGGTTAGAATGCAGTACCAGCAGTTCGATTCTCACTGGCTCAAAGTTGACTCAGCATTCCATCCTTCTGAGGTGATAGATAGATAGATAGATAGATAGATAGATAGATAGATAGATAGATAGATAGATAGATAGATATAGATAGACAGACAGACAGACTCAAGTATTATCCAAATATCAACTTTACAACTCAACGTACAAACGTGTATGTATGTGTGTATATGTATGTGTATGTATGTGTGTGTGTGTTTGTTTTTGTATATATGTTTGTTTTCGTAGATTTTCACTGGTGTAGGTATGCTGGTCTTGTTGTATTCGGGTCTTTTCCCGTGTAAGATTGAGATTGTCTTGGCAACGTTTCGGCGAGGTCCCACTTGCCATCTTCAGGCTGGTATTTTCGGCTTCGTGCTTGTGCGAGTAAGGCATGGTTGGAGCTGCCATCTTTCTATAAATCTTGGTGGGGAGGTGGAGTGCTGGCTTTGTTGCTGTAAGTGGGTTGATTGGCCGTGTAGTTGCATCCTGATTGGTAGACGGAGTTGATGTTTGTAGATTGGTTGGCTGTTTCGTATCATCCTGTGTAGTTGAAGTGCTGGCTGTGTGTCCGTTGTTCTTTTTGTGTTGTAACGACCTGAGTGGTGATGGGGGGGGGGTCATTTGTTGACTAGGGCTGGTTTTCAGATGTCTGGTAGGCGGGAGGTATCGTCACATTTATTCATGTTGTGGGGATGTTTCTCTAGTCTGGAGATGAGGCTCTTGGCTACAGAGTTGATCTGTGCAGGGTGGTGATAGGATTGTGTGTTTAAGTAGTGGTTGGTGTGTGTTTTTTTCTAGTAGATGGTGTGTCCTAGGGAATCATTGGGTTTTTTGTAGATTAGGACGTCCAGAAAGGGAAGTTGGTTGTTTGCTTCTATTTCCATGGTGAATAGTATTTTGGGGTGTAGGCTGTTGAGAGGTGTGAGGAAGTTGTCCAGTTTTTCTTTCCCGTGTAGCCAAATCATGAAAGTGTCATCAATATATCTAAGCCAGAGTTTGGGTTTGTGTTCAGATTTATCTAAGGCGTTAGTTCCAAAATGTTCCAAGTATAAGTTTGCGATGACGGGTGAGAGGGATGATCCCACGGGTGCTCCTTCTATCTGTTTGTATCTTTGTCCATTATGGATGAAGTATGTCTTGGTTAGGTAGTGGTTGGTCAGATCCAGGATGTGCTTAGGGGGTTGTGTTTGTTCTGGATAGCTGTCAAGGCTTCTTTTATAGGCACTTGGGTGAAGAGGGATATGACATCAAAGCTCACAAGTAGGTCGCTGGGTTGTAGGTTTTGTTTCTTTGTTGTTTCTATGAAGTGGAGTGAGTTTTGTACGTGTGAGGTGATGGATTCTGCGTAGGGTTGGAGTTGTTTGGCGAGGAATTTGGCAAGATTCTGTAGAGGTGAGCCTATGGAGCTTACTATGGGTCCACCAAATCCAAAATAAAAGCCTCTCCCATCAGTGAAGAGATCCAGCGAAGAATCAGCCCCAGAGAGAAATCTTCCAGATGCCCCAAACTCTATGACCTCCCCAAGATACACAAAGAAGGAACACCACTCAGATCCATAATCAGCTCCATAGGCTCACCTCTACAGAATCTTGCCAAATTCCAATCTACCAATCATGATACAACCACACAACCAATCATACTTTAAGCCCATACATACAGAATGCGGCCGCGTGAGCGATCGTGGGTGCACCTTGTTTCACCCACATAACACCTATCCTCCGCGAGCTGCACTGGCTACCTGTCGATCTCCGGGTACGCTTCAAGGTGCTACTTGTCACCTACAAAGCCCTTCATGGTAGTGGATCTGGGTACTTGAGAGACCGCCTACTGCCAATTACCTCCACTCGACCAATTAGATCCCATAGATTAGGCCTCCTCCGAGTCCCATCAGCCGGTCAGTGTAGACTGGCAACCACGCGGAGGAGAGCTTTCTCAGTGGCAGCTCCGACCCTATGGAACGATCTCCCCGTGGAGATTCGTACCCTCACCACCCTTCAGACCTTCCGCATAGCCCTTAAAACCTGGCTGTCCCGACAGGCCTGGGGCTAAAGACCGCAACCCACCCGAATTGTATGAATGTCGTGCTTTTAATGATGTACTGTCTTATGTGTTTAATCTGTTTGTCCTCCCTTCCTTCCGAACTGTGAGCCGCCCTGAGTCCCCCCAGGGAAAAGGGCGGCATATAAATAAACTACCTAAACCTAAACCTAAACCTAAACATACATACATACACACACACACACACACACACACACAAACAAATACACACACACACACACACACACCATATATGGTATATATACCATATATACATGGAGAGAAATGTGCAGAAAAGTTAAAGTTTACACTTAGGCAAGAAAAAACAAATGCCCGAATACAAAATGGATGGTACCTGGCTCAATAACAGTAACAGTGAAAGCAATCTAGGAGTCTTAGTGAACAATCATTTAAATATGAGCCAGCAGTGTGCTGCAACTGTCAAAAAAGCTAACACAGTTCTAGGCTGCATAAACAGAGGGATAGAATCAAGATCACAGGAGGTATTAATACCACTTTATAATGTCTTGGTAAGGCCACACTTGGAATCTTGCATCCAGTTTTGGTCAACATAATACAAAAAAGATGTTGAGATTTAGAAAGAGTGCAGAGAACAACAACAGAGATGATTAGGGGTCTGGAGGTTAAAAAAAAAGGAAGAACATTGCAAGAATTGGGTGTCTCTAGTCTAGTGAAAAGAAGGAATAGGGGTGACATTTTAGCAGTGTTCCAATATTTGAGAAGCTTCCACAAGAAGGGAGAGGGCAACCTATTCTCCAAAGCATCAGAAGGCAGGACAAGAAGCAAAGAATGGAAACTAATCAAGGAGAGAACCAACCTAGAAGTAAGGAGAAATTTCCTGACAGAACAATTAATCAGTAGATCAGTTTGCCTCTGGAAGTTGTCCCCATCACTGGAGATTTTTAAGAATTTGTCTGAAAGAATATGGGGTCTCCTGCTTGAGCCAGGTTAGACTAGAAGACCTCCAAGGTCCCTTCCAACTCTCTTATCCTGTAATATTGAAGTAGTTTAGGAATGATGGTGTGAGTCATAATTGAAATGAACACTTAATTCCTATGTGACCCTACAAGACATCCATGAATGTATATTATACAGATATATCTATGTTGCATACTGAACAACACAGTTTGAGCATATTTAATGAACATAAGTAGTACTATTTTTACTAAAGCAAAGATATACTGATGTCCACTATGAACAGTCTTTTTGTGTCAGGAATCTTTTTAAGTCTGAATTCTTTGATGAATTATATGTCTCAAAAATGATTAATGGTTCCACTCCTGCTTCTAAAATGTCAGGCGCGGAACTTCAGCTTTACTGCTTTAATAATTCCTTTTGAATTAGCATGAGGTCCTGCAAGGAGTGGTGGTGAAAAGTATTTCTTTGTTCTTTCCTACTCTTTCTTGGCACTGGGGCTACCTCTTTTTGTTGTACATCAGTCACAAATAACTTTTACACAAGAAATGTCTGGGAAAGTAGCAACCTTGCAAATAATCCTTTTACCAAGTTCTAGGTCCAGACACACTGGGGATTCTCACATGTTCTCCCTAAAGTTGTCTATCTCTAGTTTAGTCCTACGCTGCTTCACTTCTCCTTCATTCAAAGTGTGCCCCTTGCTCACTCCCGTCTGAGAGATGCAGGGCATGAGCCAGAGATATTTGGCAAATAACTAAGAATGGGCACGGGGCAGGAAGCAAGATAATTCCCAGAAGTCACTGGGTAAAAAGCAACAATAGAGTGGGTTGTGTCAAAGCCTTTTTCTTCAAGTTACTCATCAGAAAGACACTGGGATCTTTGATACAGGCAAATGTCATAAGACATGGATAGTACCAGCATTTCCAATTACGATTTCTCCCCTCCCAGAACTCAGTCTTTAAAGAAAAACAACAGCTTTCATGAACACAAAAATGGTGCTAAGCAATCCAAAATTTTGGATGCTGCAAGTAGGTAGAGAAAGAGGTTTTTCCAGTCAAATGAACTTATAAAGAGTAAAGCAAAGTATATTCCCTCTTGTGCCCAGAAACTACAGTGATCACATTTCAAAGGTATGGTGTATTCCTAACCATAGTGCTCCCTTTATCTATTTTGGGTCAAATTGGACATTAGAAAATAGCAGCAAGACTTGCTCAGCTGGGAACTTTATTTTTGTATCTTCACAACACCGGGCTGAGGTACTATAATCCCTCTGTGATATATAGATTAAAATGTATCAAAGGTAGCGTGTTTATTTCTTGCCTAAGCCGAATAATAAGCTTTATTCACATCAGAGAGGTATTGAACACATTATTTTCTCATTTTAGGGAACCATAAACAATTTGATTTAGAACATGTCATAAAAGTGTAATGTTATTGGAGATCTATTGATACTGCAAATGAATGCCAGTAGGTGGTTATGTCTTTAAATGGAAATTACTCTAGATAAAAACATGTTTAAATAATGGTAACCAAATGAGAATTGTGGTACAGGGATAGTAAAATACATAATTTTTCTTTCTTGACTTAAAATGTACAACTTGATTTGAATGAAGTATATGTAAGAATTGTGGAAGAAACACATGGAATATATTTGTAACCAACTGATACGCTTTCTACAAGATGTAACGAAAGACGATTCTTTTTTTGTGTGTTTTTGTTTAACTAAAACAATAAAAAAAATTCTCAGAAAAAAAAGCACACAGTTTGAGAGTTTCCCCCAATTTCTTGTCTATGGATCTAGAAGTAGCAGCATCCACAGGGGGATGAAAACAGGCAAGGGAATGCCTAGGGCAGTGTGATCAAAGCATTACCCATCAACAGATCAATATGTGTACAAAAGGTGCAGGGGTTCAATTGTATGCTACAACCAGCCATCAGCCATCTGATTTGACAAGCCACATTCACCCATCCCAGTCACTACTGTCTGCTATTCTGCAATTCCCAGAATCCAATAGTACTGTGATGGCGAATCTATGTCACACATGCCACAGGGGGCACACAGAGGTATGCGCATGCCTCCCGCTGGCCAGGTCTCTGCTATGCATGCATGTGTATGCAAGGCACATGTGGGAGATGTACGTCATGCACGGGGTGGGGCGCACACTGGGTGTTGCACATGCCCCTGAGGGAGGGGGTTATAGGTGGGGGTGTCTGCATGCATGGGGGGCCATTCGGGGAGGTCTCTCGTGCATATGTGGGATGGGACACATGGGAGGGTCATGTGCGCATTGCATTATGGGTGCACACACGCATGATTTGAGCACTCAGTGCTGAAAAGGTTAGCCATTACTGCAATAGTCAATACCTTAGCAAAGCATTATGTTGAGATCCACGTGTCACATTCTTTTGATCCTTAGTTGGGGCATGAGCTGCAACTAGTATGAGCACAAGTCTACCTTGCCCCACTGCTATTTAATCTACACGAAGTTCCACTGGATGTTTCCACTCACTGTTTGCACGTTTTAAAAAGTTGCAAGGTTATTGAATCTGAATTTGTACACAGCAGGATGCTAAACCTTATCCTTTATATTGCAGCTCTTACAGACTCAAGCTGCAACTTTTCTTGAGAAGAGGGATTTTTGGTTAGGGCAGCCAGGCAATAAAAAGTGTTAACTTCCTTTTCCTGCTGGCCTCATCATGGACCCCTGTGCAGTGTTTCTAGTCAACTTTGAAATGTGATTAATGCTGACTGGGAAAATCTGGGAATTGTCCTCCACACAGTTTAAACTTGCCAAGGTTAAGAAGCATTGCCCCTCTGGCTTCTCATTTAAGAGAAAACTACATCCATGTGCAAAGACAGATGATGACAGACTTCATCTTTAATACAAAGAGTGGTTTAAATCTTTAATATGATCTCTGATGCATGTTAGGGATAGTAGTCCTCTGTGATCTATATCATTTCAAATGAAAATATCAATTTTGATATTTTGATATGCATCTATTTTTTTAAAAGTACATGTTTTTTTTTTGAATAAGGCAAGGCATTGCACCATAATGCAATGCGCACGTGACCCTCCCATGTGTCCCATCCCGCGTATGCACGAGAGACCTCCCCGCAATCTCTAAAAGGGAATGGAGATGCCCTGAAGAAAATATATAATATGAAACTCCTGGCCCTGTGTCTTGTAAATTTGGAAAGTTTAAAACTCTTGAAAAATTTATGTGAATCATGAACACTGGTTTGTCTGCTAACCCTTTTGACATCTGTTGCAGCAATGAGGTTAGGCCAATAATCAAACAATTTGGTCCAACAAGACACAACGTTCATCAAAGCCCCATCTTCCACCACTAAAGCTCTATATGGGTCTATACCTGGATATGGCACATCACGCCAACCATATGGAACACTGCGATCCTTCAGTCTCCCCCAAGTCTCAGGAGTGAAGTGCTGCTCCCACATAAACACAGGGATATCAAAATCAAACTGCTTCTCAAATGTGGGATTGTGCTTCACTCTGGATTTTAATGATGAGAGGCATGATCTAGACTGAGAGAGATTAGAAGTGAGTAAATTTGAAAGGCAGGAAACATTGCAATCTATCTATAGTTTTTTGGAAAGACCACTTTCACTGGCCATTCAGAGCAATGTGCATACAACAGGTCCAAATATATTATAGCATACCTATATTATAATTCAAGTAGTCCTCGATTTACAACAGTTCGTTTAGTGACTGTTTAAAGTTACAATGGAATTGAAAAAGTGAGTTGTGACTGTTTTTCACACTTATGACCAGTATCCCCATAGCCATGTGATCAAAATTCAGAAACTTGGCAACTGACTCATATTTATGACAATTGCAATATGATTATGGGTTCCCTTTTGAGACCTTCTGACAAGCAAAGTCAATGGGGAAACCAGATCCGCATAGCAACCGTGTGACTAATTTAACAATGGCAGTAATTCACTTGACAAATGTAGCAAGAAAAGTCGTAAAATGGGGCAAAACCCACTTAATAAATGTCTCAGCAACATAAATTTGGGGCTCAATTCTGGTTGTAACTCGAGGATTACTTGTACCCCAAATGCAATTTCTGTTGTAAATAATAGAAAATCCAACTCTTGATTCAGAATAAAGTGATCAAATTTTTAAAAGATAGATTCCATTTTGACACATTCAGAGTATTTGAGATTGTCCAGGAGTTTGGTTTTTAATCTCTGGAAATCTCCTACTGCACTTAAAGTAGGCAGAAATATACAGAACGTATACTGCATACTTAAAAGTATATAGAAGAATGCGAGAATATTCCGAATGTGTTTAAATCATGTGAAAATGTACAGGAACAATAGCACTGATTTATTAACTGTTTATCGATTCTAGACTCATTGTGCTGTAGTTGTGCTGAACCATACTTTATGAATAAATCACATTGGAAAGATCATGCAATACACAGAGTCATCACCCAACGAATTATTTCACTTTGGTATGAAGTTAAGAAGGTAGGTATCTACTGCTACTTGCAAAGTTTTCTTATATGTGAGAAGTAATCGTTGGCCTTCATTTTTTGTTAAAATCTACAAGGACAATAGTTGTCAAGTCTAGGCCAGGCCGTACCCATACTTAAAGTTAATTAATCTGCTTAATTAACACAGAGATAAGACTGATATTATTCAACTGCAAGCAATAATCTTAATCCCAGTTCCTACAATAAAAAAGAAACTTTTTTTTTCAAGCTTGACACCTCAATTCCCAAGAACTGGGAAATAACCAATGTGACTTTGATTTCTGAAAAGGGATAGCTGTTAAAAGAACCATATAGGGCAATAAGCATCTCATCCATGTAAAACGGAGGAGGAGTATCATTAAAGCACGTAAGAAAAAGCTAGCTGAAGATGAACTCTTGCTTTAAAATAATGTCACGTATGATATGAAAAATAAAGAACTCCTTGACTCTTATGCAGGGATCCTGAACAAACTTAGCAGTACGAAGGTACATTCTATCCCAGTGTCTAAGGAGTTTCTCAGTCATCCAGATCATAGTTGTTCCAAAGGTGCTTTTTCAAGAGGCAACTGGACTTTCTGTTTTTTTTTTCTTTGAAGACATTTCGCTTCTCATCCAAGAAGCTTCTTTAGCTCTGACTGGATGGTGCGGAATGGAAGGATTTATAATCCTTTCCATTCATTTGCATTCTTTTAGAAAGTCCTTGAGGCCCCTTGGAGGTTTATCTGTGTCAGGGTCACCTTGAGTGGTGCAAATGGGTGTGGAGCCTTCTTGGAACTGTTGAAAGGACTGTGTGGTAGACTGGAGATAGGTATGCCGGGAAATAACCAATGTGACTTTGATTTCTGAAAAGGGATAGCTGTTAAAAGAACCATATAGGGCAATAAGCATCTCATCCATGTAAAATGGAGGAGGAGTATCATTAAATGCCTCTCCCTCTGTTGAGCAGGGGCTGATCAGTTTTGACATAGATGGCCACTTTGACCCCTCTTTCAAGCCAGCCATCCTCTCTGTCCAAAATATGGATTTTGCTTTCTTAAAAAGGGTGGCCTTTATCTTTTAAACGCAGATGGGCTGCTGAACCTTGTCCTGATGCATTTTTAAAAGTACAATTACATCTGTATGCAGCCCTATATGCAAGGGTCTGAGAGGACCCAAGTCCTTCATTTCTTCAGTAAGTGCTAGAGGTACATACTAAAGGAGGTATAGCAGAGAATAATAAAAAAAATGGTTACTAATGCATCAAAGTGGTCATTTGAGCATTATCACTGAAACAACAAACTGACAAATAAGATATTTTAATATGCATGATATGCTGATATGCTTGTTACCTTCTCCTTGGGGCTAGACACATCTTTCGTTGAATTTCTCCTGAAAATAAAATAACAAGGAAAAGGAGTAAAACTTGCATTTCATTGTTCAAAAACTATGGATTCTGCATTCACAGAAACAATAACATTTTCTGAGGAAGTTATGCTTCCTACAATTCAAATCAAAAGACCTGCATGTAAATAGCAATATTAGATTTCACTCTCATCCCTGTTATAAGCATTGGCTAAAAGACAGGCAATATGAAAATCCACCACACTGGTACATTTTGTTATCTCCCCCCACCCCCACAATGGTTAATTTTTAAGTAGACAATCATATACATTCAGCATTTGCTTGCATTGTACTTGCGAAGATGAAACCTGTGGTAATCTCAAACCAAGGTGAACAACCAGAATATTTAACCATTTAAGAATGAAGTTCAGCTGTCCCTCTAGTTCCTTCCTCTACTTTTTGGGTGACAAGAGCTGTCTGCCAGATTCATCAGGAACCTGTTTGATCTCCCACTTGGTGCAGAGTTTGTCTCCCTTTTAGAGCCAAGGTGGCGCAGTGGTTAAATGCAGCACTGCAGGCTACTGCTAGATCAGCAGGTCAGCGGTTCAAATCTCACCGGCTCAGGGTTGACTCAGCCTTCCATCCTTCCGAGGTGGGTAAAATGAGGACCCAGATTGTTGGGGGCAATATGCTGACTCTCTGTAAACCGCTTAGAGAGGCCTGAAAGGCCTATGAAGCGGTATATAAGTCTACTGCTATTGCTATTATTGCTATTTTGATGTCAGGGTAGTTAAAAGTCTCCCATTATTATTGTGGTATATTTCCTGAACATCTAACTAATTTATTAGCAGAAAGTTCATCTATTTTCTGTGTTTGGCTGGGTGGTTTTTGGTAAACACTTACGGCAATGTCATTCCTTTTATATTAACTCACATGCATTCATGAAGGTTTTCATCCTTTTAGAGGTATATTTATTTCTTACATATAATGCAACTCCACCTCCTCTTTTTTTAGGTCTGTTTCTTTTGAACAATTTAAATCCTTCTAGCAGTACATTCCGGAAATGGGTTTCACCCCTCCAAGTTTGGGTAATGGCAACAATGTCATATCTGCCCTCATGTCCTAGGACTTCAAATTCACCCTGTTTGTTCCTCATACTTAGAGCGTTAGTGGATAGGCATCCGAGTCCTTTTTAATTGACCCGTTTGCTTCAGAGGTGGTGTTCAGCAGGTTCTAACCAGTTCTGGAGAACCGGTAGTGGAAATTTTGAGTAATTCGGAGAACCAGTAAATACCACCTCTGACTTGCCCTGCCCCTATGTATTCTCTGCCTGCCAAGTCCCAGCTGGTCGGGAGGAACTGGGGATTGTGCAATAACCCCTCCCCTGGAGTGGGGGTGTGTGGAGATTTTACAGTACCCTTCCCTTGCCACACCCACCAAGCCATGCCACACCCACCAAGCCAAGCCCACAGAAGTAGTAATTTAAAAAAATGAATCCCACCACTGGTTTGCTTCCTACATCTCCTGCTTCGTAGCGGAGTTCCCTTTCTTTCTTACCAGTTGGTTGATTGCCAAAAGGTTTATGCTTTGGATTAGGTCCTGAAAATTGCCTTCTCCCTCTCCTCCAGTTTTAGTTTGCTTGTTAGTTTGTTTAGTTTAAACTGGAAACTGATCTGTGGCTTCAGCCTTTAAAATTGTCCAGAGCATTCTGAGAGTAAATATGAAATACAATTGTGTAATTCTGTAGATTTCTATCAGATCAGCTATTGAAAGCATGCCTTGCCTCCATAACGTATTTGTGTATTTACTCCAACAGAAACAATTCTTGATCATCAATTTCTAAGGACAAACATGGGTCACTCTTTTTTTTTTTAAATATAATTTTTATTAAACATTATTACCTTTAAAAAACAAGAAGAAAAATACAACAACATAAATACAACGACATAAGCAAGACAAATCATACATAACAATATAGAGTAAAACATACAGATACAAATGCCGTTTTAAACATACAACCCCCCTCCCCCCCCACGGTGACAGTCATTCACAGCCCAATTTTTTCTTTCTTTCCTCATTATTAGGTCTCTAAGCCACATCTTCTCATTGCAAGATTCAGGGATCTATTACGGTACCTACGTTAACTTTCCCCATTTTAAGTCCCTGCTGTTCTCCTAGTCGCCCACATATACCATAGGTTCCAGCTAAGATAATGTTCTGTTTCTCCTTTGTCTCTCAGCCAGCCCGTCATTCTGTCCATTTCTGCACATTCGTAGATCTTTTTAATTATAGCATCTTCCGACGGTATAGTGGTGGATTTCCAAGATTGTGCATAGGTTATTCTTGCAGCCACAATTATATGCAGGCTCAAGTGCCATATTGAACTGCTTATGTTATCTGGTTTGATGCTTAGTAACAGGTTCTCAGGTCTCCATTCAATGTTTGCCCCGGTAACCTCTTTTAACCATTTTTTAATCCTTTTCCAATATTTCGTGGCCTCAGTACAGGACCACCAAATATGATAGAATGTGCCCTCCTTTCTTCCACATTTCCAACACAATGGAGATAACCCAGGAAACATCTTGGCTAACCTCGTTGGGGGGAAGTGCCACCTATAAACCATCTTGTATATGTTTTCTTTGAATGCAGTGGATGTTGTAAGTTTAATGGTCTTACTCCATAGCTCCCACCATTTGCCCATTTCAATTTCATAACCTAGGTTTCTCTCCCATACTATTAGAAGGCTTTTGTCCATCTCTTCATTAGTATCTTGGCAGGTCAAAAATTGGAAGATCTTCGATAACATTTTCTTGTCTCCACCAAACAAAATCTTATCTAGCCCCTGAGGGTTTGGGTAGATCCCGAAACGTGCCTTATCACTTTTAAACTTGTTTCTAACCTGTAAATATTCCCACCATTCCAAATTCCTTCCCTGTTGCTCTAATTCCATTTTTGTTTTCATGTTGCCCTCTTCTGTCATGATATCTTTATATGTTATGTTTCTTGTCCAATTAAATAAACTCGGATGCGTTAAGGCCTCTAATGGTGCCAACCAACACGGAACCCTAAGATAATATTTTTTCCTCATTTTTTCCCAGACCCCCATCAAAATCTTCCGAATATAATGTCCCATGAAGTACCTATGGGGGGTGTCTCTTTCTTGCCAGAGGGAGGCATGCCATCCCTGGGGGAGGTCATGTCCCTCTATAGCCAATAGGCGCCTTCTATTCAACATCACCCAATCTTTCACCCATGTCATGATTGCTGCGTTATAATATGCTTCCCAGTTGGGTACTCCGAAGCCTCCCAGTTCTCTGCGTTTTTGCAAAGTTTGGGCTTTAATTCGTGCTTTCTTGCCTTGCCATATAAACTGTGTCACTATTGTCTCCAAGGATTTAAAAAAATTTTTGTCCAATTTAGTTGGTGCCGTTTGAAACAAAAACAAAAATTTTGGTAATACATATGTCTTGACTGTCGCAATCCTGCCCATCAGAGATAATTGTTTGCTACTCCAATTAGTCATATCTTTGGATACCTGTTGTAGCAATTTCATATAGTTATCTACCTTGATAGAGGAACATCTCTCCGTCAGCCAAATTCCCAAATATTGTACTTTGTGGGCCATGTTGATCCCTAACAGGCTTTGTACTTCCCTTTTCTGGTTCAGAGTCATATTTTTAATTAACAGTTTTGTCTTCTCTTTGTTTATACGTAGCCCCGCTATCCTGCCGTACTCCTCTATTTTACGTAAAAGTTGTATCCCAGACGCCATAGGGTCCTCCAGGATAAAAACAAGGTCATCGGCGAAAGCCTGGACCTTAAATTCCTGAGCTTTAGCTCGTAACCCTTTAATTTGTGTATCGCTTCTCACTATTCTAAGAAGGGGTTCTAATGTGAGGATAAACAATAGGGGGGATAGCAGGCATCCTTGTCTTGTGCCTTTACCAATCACAATGTCACCCGCCTCTTCTCCGTTTACCAATATTGTCGCGGTTTGTCGTACATAAATTGCCCGAATTGCATTTAAGAAGCTTTCTCCAAACTTCATGTTTTCTAGTTGTGACAACATAAAATTCCAATTTACCCGATCAAAAGCCTTTTGTGCGTCAAGAAACATAAAGGCCACTTGTTTATCTGGCCGAGCTTCATAATATTCTAAGGCATCCAAAATAATTCTGACATTGTCTTTCAAATGCCTTGACGGCAGGAAGCCGTTCTGATCAGGGTGTATAAATTTGTTAAGGAAAAATTTGAGTCTATCTGCCAATATAGCTGCAAAGATTTTATAATCCACATTCAAAAGTGAAATGGGCCTATAGTTTTTAATTTGGGTACGGTCAGCTCCAACTTTAGGCAAAAGGGTTATATAAGCCTCAGCCCATGATTTCGGTGCAATAGAATCCGTCAAGACAGCATTAAATATTGCTATCATCTCTTGTCCTAAAATTTCCAAAAAAGATTTATAGATTTCAACTGGCAAACCATCCATGCCCGGAGTTTTGTTGTTTCCCATTTTTTTAACTGCCTTTTCTAGTTCCTCTAATGTTATCTTTTGGTTCAGTACCCCTTTTGCTTCATTTGAAATCTTGGGTAGATTTGCATTATCTAAAAATTCCTTAATTTGGACCTCAGAAACTTCTTCCCTACTATATAGTTGCTGAAAAAGCCTTGGATAATTTCCTGTTTCTCCCCCTTGGTTTCTACTAATTCCCCTTTACTATTCTGCAGTTGAGCTATACGTCTGCTCTCTCTTTCTTTTCGAAGTCTATAAGAGAGCCAGCGACCCGGTTTGTTGGCATGCTCAAAAAAGTTTTGCTTAATCCCCCTAAGTTTTCGAGTGACATCCTCCTGGTCTAAAAGAGAGATCCCATGCTTAATTCTAGCCATTTCTTCTTTTTTCCTATCGTCTAGTGGGTTCTGTTGCAAGGCTTTTTCTACCACCTCCAGTTTAGTTACCCATTTTGCCCTCTCTTCTAATTTTTTCTTGTGGGTACCTATTGTATGTTTAATAGCTAGGCCTCTCATATAAGCCTTGGCCGTATCCCAAAGTATTTGTGGGGTTACTCCTTTCCTATTTTCTTCAAAAAAAAACCTCATTTCCCTTTTAAACATTTGCTGAAATTCTTGTTCTTTCACTATCTCTGTATTCATCATCCACCTTCTCTTCCTCCCCTGCCTTACTCCCTTCCACACCAATAAGAGTGGATTGTGATCGGCCCAAGTGTTGACCTCAATTGCTGCTTCCTTAATCAAGTCCCCAATTTCTGGTGTCAACCAGGCCATGTCGATCCTAGAACAGGATTGGTGTCTATGTGAAAAAAAAGTAAATTGTTGTTTCTGTGGGTGGAGTTCACGCCATACATCCTTTAATTCATATTCCTCCCTCATGTCTTCAAAGGTTTTGGGGAGAACTCTCCTCCTTTCTCTTAATTTCCCCCCCTTTTGGATGTTTCCTGGGTTGTAGTCCATTGTCCTATCTGCCACTGCGTTATAGTCACCCACCACACAAATATGATCATAGCCTAACTCTGCAATTTTTAAATGTAACCTTCTGAAGAAGGTACTTTGGTTGTCATTCGGTGCGTATATAGCCACCAGCAAGATTTTATATCGACCAAATTTCAATTCGACCATTAAGATTCTACCCTCCCCATCCGTATACACCAATTTAGAATCGATATGGTCTTTAACATACAACACAATGCCCCTTTTCTTTTCATCTGCTAAGCTTGTATACATAATACCCAGCCGGGGGTAATACAACACATTTTGCTGGTGGTTCGCTATATGTACTTCTTGCAAGCATGTCAAATCACAATTCTTTTTCCGTAAAGCATTCAGTATTTATTTCTCTTTCTTAGTGAATTCAAACCATTTATATTTAAGGAAATTAGGCGAAGTTCATCCGCCATGTTTATTTGTTTAAGGCTTTAGCTTTTGTTGTCTGCCTCGTTTGCGGTCTCTCATCTCTGCTTTGTTTCTCATTTCCCCCTTTCTCATCTCCCGGGACACTATTCTTTCGCTCTTCTCCTTGGCTTTTATTGTCCAATTCTCCCTCATTATTCTGAGTTCCCTTCTTCAACTGGCTTTCGATAAAGTCTTGCGCATCTTGCAATGATTCAATCCGAAACCTCTGGCCTTGCCAGAGAAAAGATAACCCTTCTGGGAAAAGCCACCTATACATCACCTGAAGTTTCCTCAGTTGTGTTGTTAGGTCCTGATATTTCTGCCTCCTTTCCCTCACTCTTCTTGGTATCTGTTTTAGTACTATGACCATCTCCCCCGCATACATGGTATTCTGATTACGTGCCTTCTGGTAAATTTCTTCCCTCAGGGATCGCTTAGTAAACCTCACGTGCACTTCACGTGGCAGTTTCTGTCTCCTAGTATAAGAAGTGTAGACTCTATATACGTCATCGATGTCACTCTGTATCAACAATTTCTCTTTCTGGGCGATCCCTGCTATCATCTCCACCATGATTTCTTTCAGTTTCTCCCCTCTTTCCTCTGGGATATTTTGAAATCTGAGAAAGAAGGCTGACTTTTCTAATTCCAACATAGCAATCTCATCCTCCAACCTTCTGTTAGTATGTAGCTGCCTCATTTCCCACCTCGCCATATTCTCTTCTCTTTCCTTCATTTTTACTCCTAACTCTTGAATTTGACCCTCCTGTTTCTCCATTTTTGCCCAAATCTCCTTTTGCTGTAAATTCAACTGTTTCAGTTCACCCCTCATGTCTCCCATTTCATTTTTGATGTCGGCCAGGGATTTTTCGGTGGTCTCTTGATTCCTAGCAATACTATTTTGTATCGATAGCAAAGTTGTCTGTATACTTTGCAATGTGGGTGCCTTCTCTACCCCAGCCATATTGTCTAAAGTTCTGTGTGTTATTGGAGGAGTTGAAGATGGGGACGGCTGAGTAGGTAATGTCGAGGTTTTTTTTCCCACCTTTGCCCAGCTCATATCAATTAAGTTAAGAATATCCCACTGTTTCATAAGCTATCTGCTACCAGTTTGAGCAATGTTCCAACTTATTTTGCTGCTATCTATACAGAAAAAATATATATAAATATAGTCCCATAAAAGGTCTAAAAAAGGTACAGGGAGGGGCTCATATCAGGAAGAAAGGAAAGAGGGGGAGGCAAATACATCAACACAAAAAGAAAAAAAGAAAAAAACAAACCTCAAAGAGAAGAGAATAAAAAAGGAAAAAAGGTTCAACTTGAAGTGTTCACCTTTCAAGTGTCCAACACCAGTTCCAAAAGGAGAAAAGAGAAAACAATGCACACGGTGGATATAATATTGACTGTCTCACGTGGAGCCTCAGCGCAAAAGTTTTCCAAAAGTCTTAATAGCAAGCAGGGCAAGTTCGCTGGTTACTCAGCAAAAAAGTTTTCCACAGGTCTTGATAGCAAGCTAAGCAGATTCGCCGAGTACTGTCAGCTATGCCTCTGGGTAGAAAAAAAAAAACTTCCCTCTTCTGTTTCCACCAACCTAAGCCGCCTTCAACGACTCTTTATAATGTAAATCCGTCTTCAATTGTTAGTTCATTTACTCCTGTTTGTCTTAATTGCCGCTAAAAGTCCCATCAAAGAGGAAAAAAAAGATTGCCAGAGATGCAGTAACCAAATAGTAAATCCAACTTACACTTCAAAAAAGTTAGGGCGTCCAGATTCACTCCAAAAAATCCTACACCAGACAAAAATGCTGTATCATGGCTGGGACAGCTCACGCGTCCCTCTCCAGGAGTCTGGGATCAATGCAGAGCCTCTGTTTAGCCAAGGAGATTGCACTTCCCCCCGCCTGCAGAGAAGCACCTCTATTCTTCGCTGAGTCCCTCCAAGACAGCGAACGGCAGCTCTCTATGCCGCCAGACCCCCTGATTGTCAGCACGGCTTCGGAGCAATCTCCAAGCCTGCCGCCATAGCCAATGACGTCACCGGAACCCAAACATGGGTCACTCTTGGCAACAAGAACAGTAGCAGTTAACCATATAGAAAGATCACAAAAATTTAACATGCAAGGCTGGTTTTAGCTAACGAAGTGAGCTGCAGGCTCTTGCTATCCCAAAATGATAAGTTTGAAACCCTATGGTATTTTATCAGAAGAAAACCACATTTCTATGAGAAGCCTAACCTCTTCATGATGGCTCTTCTAATCAAATCACGATTTCTTACATCTTGCAATATGTCTGCATCTTCTAGGTCCCATATTTCTTGCTGCTGTGTTCTGGAAAATAACAGGCAAGAGGGAAAGTTTAACCAAAGCAACCCACAAGGGCTTGTATGATGTTAGAAATCATTTCGCAGTGAACAACAATGGAGTACAGCTGTACCCCATTGGATTGGTGCATGGATTAAATTAAGAGAGGCAGTAATATTAAAATAAACACTGGATAAGCAATATTGTTTAAATTTCTAGAAAAATAGCCATGCTATTCTGTAGCTGCATACATTTCTGACCTCCCATTTTACAACCCCCTTCTCAAATTATGTTTCTGTATCTCCTTCCTCCAAACTATATGCAAATGTAATTTAGAATAACAATTATAGAATAACAATTAATCTGATAGTGGCTAGCAACCCATGAAAATGTACTAAAACCTACATATGTGTGTGTGTGTGTGTGTGTGTGTGTGTGTGTGTGTGTATTTTCCAGCATAATTCTGGAAAATGCCTCAAGCAATTTCAACCAAACTTGGAACACAGATGACTTACTCTCTGGAAACAAATACTGTGGGAGTAAGATACCCCTAACACCTCTCAGGGGGGGGTGTCTGTGTGTGTCTGTGTGTTACAGCATAACTCCAGAACACCCGGCCACTGAAATGAAAACGACTGAATTATATCTATTGTGTCAAGTCACAGTACTTTTGACAGTGATAATGTGTATTTTGGATTCAGGTTCTGTTAAGATACAGCCTGTTGTGCCTTACAATGGCTTCTACTGTACAGCACAGTGGAGTTGCCATGGTAATGGCTTCACAGTATTCCACAAGGGGACTCCCTCTAATGTAGGATAGGGATAGTAGTATAGTAGTAGTATAGTATAGTATAAGTTTATTTATAGGCCGCCCTTTTCCCTGAGGGGACTCAGGGCGGCTTACAACTTATGTAGGAGGGGATACATACAATGACGTATAGAACAATACATAATTTAAAAAATAGAGCAACATTCATCATTCGGGCTGGGACGGATTATAATCTTTAACCCCAGGCCTGACGGGATAGCCAGATCTTGAGGGCTGTGCGGAAGGTCTGGAGGGTGGTGAGGGTACGAATCTCCACGGGGAGATCGTTCCAAAGGGTCGGAGCTACTACTGAAAAGGCATACCCGGGCTATGCCGGGTTATCAGCTAGTTAGACTCTAAAAAACACTTTGTTAGTATCTACCACACCTGCCTGAGTCAACTTCACCTTGACTATGGCTCCCTAAAGTCAATTGATGCTGTCTATAAAGTGTTTTGCTAAGGAGGGAATGGAATTGACCAGATCAAAACAAAATACAAGCTGCTTCCATGCCACTTCTTGTTCTTCAAATCCTCTGTTCCAGAGCTGTGTTTCCATGCCACTATCACTGACCAAGCTAATTAATTTTGGCTCAACTATGGTACAGCTGAAATCATTTCTCTCTTACTGACACACCTTTTCCATTTGTAATGTTGAGGCTCTGCGAATTTGTGAGCTCTTTGTCGTTCCCATTGGCAACTCTTCCCTCCTCCCATTTCCACACTGTCAACACAGGTGCAGCATCCTGCAGAAGGCTCTGTAAAGGTTTCTTGATGGCTTCACAAGTCTCCCTTCCTATTAACTTTTAAAAAATTTACTTTGGAAAGAACCAGGCAAGTGTAGACCATTCTGCTGGTTCCATATTAAAATGCAGCCAGGATGGATTGGGGTGCTTGACTCTTGGATGATCCTTACAACTGTTCCTCAATATGCCATTAGCCTATGTAAAGTTAGAGTGAATTTTGTATGGGGCCTTTTTATTCCCTCTTTGTCTCTGCCAGGGACCAGTTGACTGCACTGTCCCAAGTTGCTTTTAAAAAAAGGGGAGGGGATCCCATGTCTGGGATATGTGTATGAACAATTCCTTCTGTATGGAGGGGATATCAGTCTCTCCCTCGCCCTAGCAATATTTGGCACCTTGCCTGTTGGAATTATTTAGACCAAGCATGTCCAGCCCATGGCCCGCCACAACGTTGCCATGGACAGCCAGTAATGCGGGCCCACAAGAATGTAACCTTTAACATGAATAGGTGATTTCTATACATCAACTACATATTTATATGTGGCCCAAGACAATTCCTCTTCATTCAGTGTGGCCCAGGCAAGTCAAATGGTTGCACATCCCTGATTTAGACTTATCTCCACTATAAAAAAAATGCAACCCCTATTAGTGTCACTGGGGAAATCATTTGATTGTACAATTACCAGCATTCTCTCTTTCATCATCACAACTTCCAGGAAGCTTTTAAGTGCTACAAAGGAATGGGAACGTGATGGCCTCTCATTTATAGCAAATAAACATAGACATTTACAGACAAATGCACGTAGTACATTTGAACATATCAGAGCAGCTAATTAACTCAATTTTCTTTCTAAATGAAGTGGGGGGGGGGAAGGGATTGTGTTTTTCTTGCTCTGAGAACTGAACAGCTCAGAATGAGACATTCACCGATTAACGTTTTCTGCAATACCCTATTGGTGAGCTGGAAAGTGGCCACTGACAGGCTTCTGGTATTGCTGGCATACACATAGTGCTCAATTAAAAGTATTCATTTAGTGACCATTCGAAGTTACAACAGCAGTGAACAAAGTGACTTATGACTGGTTTTCACATTTACAACTGTTGCAGCATCCCGATGGGCACCTGATCAAAATATGGGTGCTTAGCAATACATTTATGACAGCTGCATTGTCCCGGGGGTCATGTGATCAGCATTTGTAACCTTCCTAGCTGGCTTCTGACAAAGTCAATGTGGGAAGCCAGATTTATTTAACAATTACAGTGGTTTATTTAACAACTGTGGCAAAAAAGGTAATCAAAGTCATTTAACAACTGTCTTGCTTAGGACCAGACGTTTTGGGCTCTATTGTGGCCGTAAGTCAAGGGCTACCTGTAGTCCTTCTCTATGATAGATTAGACAGAACTTCTCCAGAAAAGGAAAGGAAAGGAGAACGCCTGTATAAGTACTCCAGCTACTCCTTCCAAGCAGACTACAGGACAGTAGTTTCCGGTAGGATTGAGCCCCGGGAGATGACGGCATCAACCATCTTATTTATGTATTCTATTTATTGGCTACCTATCTTACCACAGGGTAACTCTTTCTCAACATACTTTCTCGCAGTAATGCCCTTTAAAGAACATTAAGTTTACAAGCCTCCCTTTCTAATCATGATTGGAACTTGCCAAGGACTTCCCAAGTTCACAAAAACGGCATGCACAACTGTTGAGAAACAATCTGAAACACGTCAATTTTAACAATTTACATTCAAAGGTAAATTTTCCTGAGGTTGCAGATATGACAGGAAAGAAGCTTGTTACTGATTTTTTTTTGACAAAAGTATTTATATGCTGCTTCTCATAGCACACATTCCTGAAGCAGTTTATAAAAAAAGTATTGTGGAATTTAAAAAATAATAATGAAATTCACCTCTTAAAAGGCATGCCATACAAAAGTTAACATGGGAGGCTACTTATAAAAGAGGTGTAGAATGTCAGTTACCACAAAAAGTCATTATGCCATTAGGCCATGAAATTTACAAACCACATCTCTCAAGCCATAACTAACCAAGTTTTCTGTCCTGCACAATCACCTACTAATATGGGATAGTACCATAGCATATTTTTCAGGTATAAGACACACTTTTTACCTACTAAAGAGGCTGAAAATTTGGATATGTCTTATACTCCGAATGTAGCTTTTTACGAAGCTATTTTTCAGCTCTAATGAGGCGCTAATGAGCAAAGCGATCTTCTGTGCTTTGTTTGTTTTTCTCATTGCTGCTTCCTCTGATGATCAGCTGTCCTTTAGAAGCTGTTTTTCAGCTCTAATGAGGCGCTAGTGAGTGAAGTGATCTTCCGGCTTCCCCTGCTTTTCTCATTGCTTTTCTCTCCAACAATCAGCTGTGCTTACAAGCTGTTTTTTATCCCAACCAGGTGCGTGCTCAAAACCAGCAAACTTATGTGCTGAAGCTGACCAGACTAAGGATGCTAGCCAGATGAATACCTGGTAGGCAGGATTTTTTCCCCTATTTCCTCCCCAAAAACTAAGGTGCATCTTATACTCCAGTGCATCTTATACTCCAAAAATACGGTAAGTTGCAGAATTAAAGCCTTGCACTCTTCATCATGCTGAAAAGGATAAAAAACAAAGGGGAGACGTCAATCCTGATTCAGTAAGTTTTGCACCCCACCACTGCTCTCCATCACCCAAATAATTGATATTCTCAGCTCAGGCATCACTGATTGCCTGTAGAAGAACACAGACTTAAACACAGAACTGGCAAAGCCGATAACGCTGTCTGGCAGCATTATTGCAACATACAAACACAACAATCTGCGAATCGCAAAGGTGCTTTTTTCAGAGGCAACTGGTCTTTGTTTTTTCTTTAATGACGTTTCACTTCTCATCCAAGAAGCTTTTTCAGCTCTGACTGGATGGTGGGAAGAAGAGCTGAGGAAGTTTCTTGGATGAGAAGCAAAACGTCTTCAAAAGAAAGTCCAGTTGCGTGTTGAAAAAGCACGTTTGGGACAAGCAGGACCTGGATGACTTGAGAATCTCCATAGACAACACTCTGAGAAGCAAGTCAGGTTCTCTGGATCTGAGATTTTGCATTCTGCAGAAACACTAAACCACAATGCATGTGAACAGAATTCTCATGTCCAGCTGCACAGCATTGCTCACTCTTAGTATTAGCATCAAATAGCGTGCTTAGCATTCAACTCCTTTTTAGCTTTGGTGAGACCTGATTGCTAATAACAATGTTAATTATTATTCAATAGCCCATTCCCTGATTACGGACATCAGAGCCAGGGGCGTCAGTAGAGAATATCGACAGTGTCAAAGTGATTGGTAGAATCAAGTGATCAAAGCCCTGCTCCTTTTATATGTGAGTTGCATGCACACCATTCAAAGAGGTAAGGCTTTGATAACCCCAGTTATGCCTACCAGGTTTGTCACCATTGATTACCCTCCCACCCCACCCCACCCCATTCAGGCCAGCAACAAAAGTCTACAATCCTATAGACATTCATATATTGCCACATGAAAGCTGTAAATCATTGTGCTTGACAGATTGGATAGAGTAATAAAAAAACGAATGGCATTTAATTCTCCACCAATATTTTACACTACTACAGAATAATAAAATTAAAGATAGTCCTCAACTTACAACCACAATTCAGTCCAGAATTTATGCTGGGCGAAGTGAGAATTTTTAAAGTTAAGTTTTGCCCATTTTAAGACTTTTCTTGCTACATTTGTTAAGTGAATTGTTTCAGTTGTTAAATTAGTGACCCGGTTGTTAAGTGAATCTGCTTCCCCATTGACTTTGCTTGCCAAAAGGTCGGAAAAGGGGGATCACACGATCCAGGGACACTGCCACCATCATAAATGTGAATCAGTTGTCAGCATCAGAAAAATCACGTAACCTTGAGATGCTGCAATGGTTATAAATCTGCCAAATGGTCATAATTAACTTTTTCACTGTCGTAACTTTGAAAAGATCACTAAGTGAACTTGACGTCCGGGGGAGGGGCTCGCCGTCATCGGCAGCTTAACTGAGCTGCCCCCAGAGTTCTGGTTCGTATATCTACTTAACATCTATAGATATCTCTTTTTTCAGGCAAGAAAAAAGCAGGGAGGGGACCCAGTCGGTTAGATCCTTCTTTGTAGTTTGCAGTTTTTTTTTTTTTGGCTGTAAACGAGAAGGAGGATCACCTTAAGCTGAGTCATTTACTCCGGCCAGATCTTCTCAGCTGTTTTTTTTCAGCTCAAGGCGAGGAACCCCCCCCCCCTCAGGACATTCTTTTGAAACTAAGCCATTGAAAATAAATACAAGCAGAGACCAAACCTGTGAACTTTTCTTTATTTTTTTTCTATCAAATACCAGCTTCAATGTTATAAAAACTCCTTTGTTTAATTGTTTTAAAATGGGACTTTTTAGCTTCCGCATTTGCTATAACGATATATCTCCAACTTCCTGGCACAGAATCAAAGGAATAATTTCTCACAATTTATTAGCCCCCTTGAAGATCTTTTCTTATCAACCTCTAAAAAATTACTGAAATTATATTATCTGAAATCAACGCGAGCAGAGACTTTGTTTGCTTCCTTTCTATAATGGCACCAAAATCAAAGTTGGGGAGACATCCTCTTAGCAATACATCTCAGGCATTTGCTACAAAGTCGCAGCCCTTACCTTCTACGCCCCCTACTGGAGATTTGTTAACGAAAAAATTTCTTTCGAGACTCTGAAAGAATTTAGAGAGGAGATGAAGCAACTTATTACAGACTTATGTGATAAGCTTGATACCAAGATTGCTCAAAACAAAGGAGGATATGGTAGGACTTGTAACTGTATTGACAGATTATGTTGCTGGAATGGAAGATAAGTTGGAGCTCCTGGAGGAAGCCAACACCAACCTGACAACTAAATTGAAGTGCTGCAACAGAAAGTTGAAAACGCAGAAAAAACAACTTGTTATGACAAATTACAAAAAGATGGAGCTTGCATTAAGAGGTAGGGGATTGCGTGAAAACGAACAGGAGAACTTGAAACAGATTTTTTCAGAGGCTTTCAGTCGTTGGTGGGAAGTCCGGGACTCAACTGTGATTGGCAGATCCAAAAAATCTACCGTCATAATTCGTGGTGGCGAAACAGAGACAGCTTCCGAAGATGTAGTTATATATTTTGCTACATAGAATCCAGAAATGCGATATTACAAAAGTTTTATAATACAGGCTGCGAATTGACGGACAGGACTTGATTGTTTCAAGGAAATACCACCCCAAATGTGAGACTATGGTTTTTTAGTTAAGAACTCAGAAATCGTCAAATACAGTATAGATGGGATGCGCCATTTGGTATTATAATTACATTCGGTGAGCAAAAATATCGTCTCAACTCTGTATGGGAAGCCCGAGATTTTTATTATAAGACCCTAAAGGCGGGACATCCTGAACCACCTGGACCCGGAGAAAGACAAAGAGAAGGACAAGAGAAACAACAAAACACACAATCACAAGACAGGAAGTATAAGCTTTCCCCCTCCCGAAGAGCAGAAGACCAGAGAACAAGGACCTAGCCGTGCTCCCAGACGAATGGAAAATAAGGTGGATCGCAGCAACATCTATAGTATCAGCCATTGATTAAGGAGATATCTACGAAACCATTATAAAAGAGAAAGTAAACATCTTGCTATATCAAACAGGCTCAAAAACGACATAACTTCTCTGTAGAAAATTATATTAAATTAACTGATCCAAAATATTTGCTTAACTTTGAACTTGGTCAATATTTTGTGACTTTTGTTTTGCATAAAATGGTATAGTTGTATAACGATGAAGAGACATTAAGGCTGAAAGAACTGATGCTGATCTCTTTGGAAGATATATTGTATGGGATCTAAAAAGACTTGATGGATAATTTTGAATTTTTATATAAATTACTGATGACTTATTTCCAGGGTGAGGAGGGCGGAGATCGTGGTGATTTTCCTGGATCGCGGCCCAGTTCGGATGGAGTTGGGAGGTGTGGTGTAGACGGCAGGGTACTAGAGGTCGAATGAGAGCTTATTTGAGATGGAAACTTATTGATGTTTGTAAAATTGTTATCTGAATATACTGTTTGGAAGGATACATCCAGGGAGTTTGCAGGAGATCTAGGCGGGAGCATATATGAGAGGAGCACGGATGAATATAAAACATGTATGTGTATGTATATGTGTGTGTGTATATATATATATACATTATATATATGTGTGTATGTGTATATATATGTATATGGATACGGACAGAGGCAGGGACGAGAAGAGCTGGAAGAGGAAATCGAGAGAATTCGAGATGTGTTTAAATTGTGTCATAGAGGAAGGAGGCATAAAAGGGACAATTAAGGGTTTAACAGACAGATATTTAGATAAAGAGATAAGGCCTCTAGCTAGAGAAGAATTCTACTTGGTTAACTTACTTGGTTTAACATAGTCCTGAAAACCTGCAAGTAATTAATTAATTGAGATTAGACTGTTTAACTTTTGTAGTGATAAGAGCTGAGCTCAAAGGGAGAGTTTATTGACTTTTTTTCTTTCTTATTCTTCTTTTCTTTTACTCTTTTTTTTCTTTTAACTCTTAACTTACTTGGTTCTAATATACTCCAGACTGTGTTTGATAAAAAGTTTATACCGGGTATGGGATCTGGGAAGTCGGAAGGGGGGAGGGAGGGGGGAATCATAGGGGGGAGGGGGGGGAGGGGGGGAAATATAGTTTATGTCAATTTTTAAAACAATAAGAACGCACTTGTATACTGTTGCTTTTTTTTTTCTTTTATTTTAGTATAAAATAAGAAGCCGAATACATTGATGAATAGTAGAAATACACCGAAGTGAGGAGTAGAGGGAAAGAAGAGGGAGGGGCAGAGAGGGAGTGAGAGGGAAGGGAAGGAGGGTGAGATGGAAGGGAGGGGGAGAAAGGAATGTTAGAGGGGGAGGGGAAGTAGAAGAGGGGAATGTTGAAGGGGAGAAAAGGAAAGTTGGAGGGGGGAGAAAGAAAGGGTGTATGGAGGGTTGAAGCATTATGTTGGTTTTGTATTTTGGAATATAAGAAGAGTTATGTTTATTGCTTAATGTTATATGGCCTCAATCTTGCACAGTATATATGTGATTATATAAAATGAAAATGAATAAAAATATTTTAAACTAAAAGATCACTAAGTGAACTGTTGTAAGTCGAGGACTACCTGTAAACTATGAAAAAGAACTCACCATTTCCCCCTAGTGACTGATTACACCACTTTTATTGTTGAAAAGCTTTTTCTAACAATGAATCAACACCTCCCTTTCTGTTGTAATTTAAGTTGACTAAAGTTGAAAAAATCAGTCACAAAAGGAACAAGAACACTTTGAATTTTTTTGCCCTCTTCATTTCTTTGCTGCATACCTCCAAATTCCTCCTTGCTCTATTTGGGAGACGGAGTAGGGAAGCATTATTGATCCCATTATTCCACTGCTTCGGCTGTATAGTGAAAGAATATATACACCAGCTGAGCAATGAAGCATTATTGTGCAACTCCAGCACAATGTTACTGTGTCCAACTTTTTAGGGAGACAAGATCAGAATCATGGCATTTGCAAATGAGGCTCACTGGGAACCGGACAGGGGTAGATGCCCTGCATTAGCCTAAAATCTATATAGATATAGAAATGGCTGTCTTTGTATGTTCCAGCATAATTCTGGAATGCCTCGAGCAATTTCAACCAAACTTGGTACACAGATGACTTACTCTCTGGAAACAAATACTGTGGGGGTGTTGTAACAGCCCTCCGGGGTGGGGGTGGTGTTCTATTACGATAGTCTGTTGTGCCTTCAAATGGCTTCTACTATACTGCCATAAAATGGCTTCTACTGTACAGTGCAGTAGAGTTGCCCTGGTAGCAGCTTCACAGTACTCCACAAGGGGGAAAATCCAACATTAGAAATCACGTTTGGTCTGGACATTTTCCCCCTATAAATAAATACCAGGACAAGGGCAGATAGTCAATAAATACTGTTATGACCCCATTCACCAGCAGTCTTCTGTCTTGATCTTCAACATAAAGAACAGTGAAATTGAATATATTTTCCACATATTATAGTTCTCACTGGATGCTATTGGTTTAAGGAGGAAAAATACCATTTTATCAATGGCACAGCTAAGTCAGGGTTTCTTAAACATGGCATGCTGGCTAGGGAATTCTGGGAGTTGAAGTCCACACGTTGCAAAATTGCCAAGTTTGAAATATACTGAGCAAAGCTGAGTTAAGCTACATTACACTAAGGTTGTGCTGTTTATACCTGGAGCAATATTATGGTGTCAACGTTTTTAAAATGTTGCTAGGGAATATTTGTGCATAAGTAGGAGCCAGCAGTAAATGGCTCTAAGGGAAATATTTCTACATCCTAACACAACTGAGCTAGTTTATAAACCTGAATGTCGTGGTTAACTGCTTTGGTGTTTGACCTCAGTGATCTCGCAGCTTGCCTTTCACACAAAAAACTTCCACCAAGGATACTATGCTTTATAAGACAAGTCATGCTTAGCTGGGTAACTGCATGGATTCTTCATATAAAGCTTCAGATACGGTTAAGCTAGCGTTTTAAGCCTTCAGTGCAGAAGCCCATGTAAATATATTTATTTTTTGTACAATAATGTACACATTTCCATCTGGCCATCACAAAGGTTTTCTGGACAACTTGGTCTAGCTCTACCTACACAAACATTGACAAAAGGTCAAGTACCTAAGCTGTAACAGTTAGAATGGACTCAAGAAACCCATCTCCACAGGCCTGGAGACTATAAATATATAAAAATTGAGAATTATTTCAAGTTAAGATACATTAAAATTTGATAAGAGTTTCCTAGATCTAAGCAAGGTAAACCCGAGTGGATGAAAAATGAAAGAATCAGGACTATAAGGCTGTGAAGTTAAAAATATCACACCAGAACAGAGTGCCAAATCACATTCATGTGTTGCTCACTAGAAGTTAATCTCAGCTAGAGGGAATATTTAAATGTTTTCACTCTGGAACACAAATTCACTCTATTATCACTTAGATGGTAATTACAACCTCAGAACAGCAGCAAAATTTATCCCAGATATAAAACACAAAGCAGACACGCAACCTATTAACAGATAATGGGTGAACCTGCAATAATTTTTAGTTGGCTTGTTTACTAGTGAATCCAGCTACCTTGTATATAACAGGCTGCTTAACTGAGAGAAAATAAACAATGCAAATAACTCATATGAATATCCAGAAAGAGACCATTAAAAAGGCAACATCAAGCCATTGTTTCTATCTGCACTTTTTTTAAAAAAATCACAGCTTAAGACAATAGAGTCAACCATTTCCAGGATTCCAGAATCACAAGGGGAAATGGTTCATGAATAAGGGAATAATTAAATCTATTATTGAATATTGTTGTTGAGCAATTTGCAATGAAATAAAGAAATAAAGTAAATGGCAGTATATGAAAACATGCTCCTGCAATGGTTTTCTAGTATCTGTATATGTGTTTTCAAGTCAGTGTTATCTTCCCTGTAATTTTCTTGGCAAGATTTAGGAAATGGTTTGCCCTTGCCTGCTACCTAGGACTCAGAGACAGACCCTAACTATTAGACTACACTGGGCCCCTTTCTAGTATCTAGGCTCAATCAAAACAGACAAGAGGCTGGTTCTCGGCTGGGATTGGACTTCCAAATTCTGGATTTGGAGGAGGGGGGAGCTCTGCATAAATCATGATTTCTCAATCCAAAACTCAAGCATGTAGGCCAGTCATGACTCATAGGTAGTAGGAGCTCTGGAGAACAAGCATACATACAAAGTTTCATTCGAATTGACTACCACCAGTAAATGTTAAAAAAGACAGACCAACTTATATATCTGAACAGGCAAAGGAGGATATGAGCAATTGGAAAGGAGGACAAACAGGGAGAAGGTGGACACACAGTTTAAATTTCTTAATACCCACAAAATACCCTTTTTTAAACTGCAATATTTTTCCAACAAATCATAATTTTCAAGAACATAGGCTAATGATAATATAGCGCCAATAATACAATTCTCAAATTTGTCCATATAAACATAGGATGAGTAGTGTGGTATAAAAATTAGAATGATCATAGATTTGAAGGGAATGGGTTGAAGTCGACTGTTGGGAGTCAGGAAATGAATAACATAAATCTAGGCTGTCAAACCTGTCGACAGATGAGGAAAAGGAGCAATTAGAAAGCCATAATACCCCCTCCCCCCAAAGTTTGAACAACTACTGCTATGGAAACAGTTCAATTATTATTATTTTTTTTAAACCCAAGATATTCAAAAGCAGACAGCATTTGACATAAATTTAACCAGCCAGACAAACTTAGGACAGGCAAATTCAGCACTTCAGCTTCCAATTAAAGATTGTATCAGATACTGGTAGAAGTCTGGGGTTTGAAGCAGTGGTGAAATTCATTTTTTTTACTACCGGTTCTGTGGGCGTGGCTTGGTGGGTGTGGCAGGGGAAGGATACTGCAAAATCTCCATTCCCTTGCCACTCCTGGGGGAAGGATATTACAAAATCTCCATTCCCACCCCACTCTGGGGCAAGCCAGTTCTCTGAACTACTCAAAATTTCTGCTACTGGTTCTCCAGAACCTGTGGAATTTCACCCCTGGTTTGAAGGATAGCCTTCAAATTAAATTGACCTCTCTTAATGTTGGCAAAAGTGAAACACTGCTCTATCTGGACTCCCCAAAGAAACCAAGCTAGTGATTTAGTCACAAACAACTTTATAGCTGCTGGTAGAAAATCATCTCCTTTCAAGTGGAAAAAGTGCAGAACAGCTGCTGACATCTCTTTGGCCAACAAGGTCACTTAATTGACTTGAGCTTCCCTCCTTCCTGCAGTATGAAATATTGCACCTGGGGGGGTTTAAACATCTAACCAGATCAATAACCTTACCATTGATACTGGGTTTACATATCCTTGGTCTTTTAACAAAGACCATTAATTTTTACCTTTTGATAACTAATTCAAAGGTTAGTAGTGGCAATCTTTAATAATAAATGGAGACTTCCTGGGAGGAGCCTGCTGGTGTGGCAGCAAAAAATCAGCTGCCTCCGAATTCCTGGCTACGTACCTGTTTAGAGGATCTTCCATCTGACGTCTTATCAGGTTTCTTATCCTTCAGGCAAGAAGGAAAGAAGAAACTGTTTGCTGGCAAATGCTCTTCGATTTTTGCAGCTTTGTGCTTGCAGGGAAAGGGGGGCTAGCCCAAGGCAGAACGGCTGTCCGTGCTGGGAACTTCAAACTGCCTTGTGCAGGACAAAGTAGGTCTCCCCCACTCAGTTCAAAGTTTTGTTTGATTTAATCTTATCACGAGCTGAATCCATTTCCGTGCACAATAATTGTTTATCAACATTTAGCTTCTTTTCTTTTTCTCCTCCGAAAAATTATTTACTTAGAGGCTTTTAAAATGGCGCCGAGCAGGCTGGGTTTCTCCGGTAATAATGAAACACTTTTTGTTAATCCTCACAAGAATTCACAAGAATTCAAAACAAAAGAGATTGCTTATCATATGTTTTGGTTTCACATAGGCCAGCAGAAGCTTTTTAATTAGCTTTATTTCTACAAGAATGTTACTCCTTCATTAATTTTGCTTATCTGGAAGTTAAATGGTGATGAATCTGCTGAACGGTCTTGTTACAATGTTTACTCACTGAAAGTTTTGCCAAGCCTTAACTTCAAATAAAAGGGGAACTCAGCCTCTTTACTTAAAGCTGCATATTCAGGCAATAGAGTTTTATTAACTGCAGGCAGATAAATTTTGAAATGGCTTCAAACCAAATATTAACTTGAAGTTGTAAATTTTTTTCTTATTACTATTCAAAATACCAGCTTCAATTTTGTAAAAGGCTTTCTTATCCAGCTGCGTTACAAGATGGCGATTTTATAGCTTCTGCGTTTGATATATGACACCCTCAATCAGTTCTATTCTCCTGAAGACTTCTCCTTATTAACTGTTAAAAGTCTATAATAGTATCCCATTTAAAACCGAGGGGAGCAGAGACTTTGTTGTTTGTGCATTTTTTTATAATGGCTCCCAAATCGAAGCAGTCTAAGCGTTTCCTTAATAATACATCTCAAGAAATTGTTACAAAATCGCTGCCTTGCCTCCCACGCCCTCTACTGGAGATCTCTTAACGCAAGAATTTCTTTTTGAACCCATTAAAGAGTTCAGACAGGAAATTAAACAACTTTTATCGGACTTATATGATAAACTGGAACGCCAAGATTGCTCAAACAAGGGAAGATACGATCAGAGTTATGACTGTTTGACAGGCTATGTTTCTGAAATGGAGGACAAATTGGAACTTTGGAAAAAACTAATTCTAATTTGAACATCTAAAATTCAAACGTTACAACAGGAAGTTGAAAATGCTCAAAAACAACTCGTTATGATAAATTACAATAAGACTGCGTTGCAATAAGAGTCAGAGGATTGCGTGAAAAGGAACAGGAGAATTGAAACAGACCTTTTTTGAAGCTTTCAGACGTTCGGTGGGAAGTCCGGGATTTAACTTTGATTGGCAGATTCAAAAAATTTATCGCCAGAACTCGTGTGTAGCAAAACAACAACAGCTTCCGAGGGACATAATTATATATTTCACCACAAGAGAATCCAGAAATGCGGTAATACAGAAGTTCTACAATAACAGGCTGCGAATCGATGGACAGGACTTGATTGTTTTTAAAGAAATACCATCTCAAATATTAAGAGCAAGGAGAGACTACACTTTCTTAACTGAAAAACTCAGAGATTCTCAGATACAATATAAATGGGAAGTGCCATCTGGTATCACAGTCACATTTGAGAACCAAAAATATCGTCTCAATTCTGTTTGCGAAGCCCGAGATTTTTACTACAAAATTCTGAAGGCGGGACTTCCTGATTCACCCGGACTTGGAGAAAGACAAGGAGAAGGAGAAGATAAGCAGCGGGACACGTGGCTACAAGGCGGAGGGTGTTGCTTTCCCTTTCCGGAAGGGCAGAAGAGTAAAGAATAAAGATCCAGCTATGCCTTTAAATACTTCTTAAATTTTTAATTTGAATAAAATTTCAGGACTCCTGTCTGGTATAAAATGACAAAGCTGTATACCGATGAAGAGATATTGAGACTGAAAGAAGCGTGCTGAATTTGGACATATATTGTATGGGACTTATATAAGACTTGTTTGAATCTTAATTTAAACTGCGCATGATCTATTCTTTGGGGCGAGGAGAGCGGAGATCATAGTTTCTTGGATTGTGGTTTGGGATGAATGGAGTCGGGTGCGTGGGGTAGATGGAAGGGTAGTGAAAGTTCAATTAGATTATCTTGATCCAGAATGTAAGCTGATTTTTGTATAAATTGTTATTTGAATACAAGGTTAAGAAAGATTATCTGGAGAGCCTACACGAGGGTGGAGTAAATATGAGAGGAGCAATGGATGAGGATAAAATATATATGCGGACACGGGTAAAGGCAGGATGGGAGGTATAGAATTTATATGCGGAAGCAGGTAAGACATTGTTTAAGATTTTAAAAATAATGAGAAGCTGAGTTTAATGTTAGAGAGTATATTGACTTCTCTTTCTTGGGGGGGGTTCCCCCCCTTTTTTTCTTTTTCTTTTATTATTCTTTTCTTTTTTGTTCTTTATTTTTTATTATTTTTTATTATTTTGTAACTTCTAATCTATTTGGTTTCAATATACTCCAGACTTTGCTTGATAAAGAACGATGCCGGGAATGGGACCTGGGAAGTCGGAAGGGGGTCAGGGAGGGGGTTCAGGGGGTGGGTGGGGGGAGGGTGGAAGTATAGACTCAATTTTCAGAACAATGAATGCACTTGGATACTGTTGCTTTTTTTTCTTTTTTCTTTCTTCTTTCTTTCCTTTTATTTTCTTTGTTTTAGTACAAAACAAATAGACCAATGAATACTAGAAATACACCGAGCGAGGTTGTAGAGGGAAAGAAGAGGGGGGAATTAAGAGGGAGTGAGAAAGGAATGTAAGGAGGGTGAGATGGTGGGAAGGGGAGAAAGGAATGGCTGAGGGGAGGGGAAGTAGAAGAGAGGATTGTTGGAAGGGAGAAATGAAAGTTGGAGGGGTAGAAGGAAGGGTGTATGTAGGATAGAAGTGTTATGAGTTGTTTATTGCTTCTTTTTTTTTACTGCACAGTATTTAAGTGATTGTATAAAGGAAAATGAAAATGTAATAAAAGAATCTTTGATTATTAAAAAAAAAAGATGCCTAATAAATGAAGCATCTGAAAAAGTAGGAGTGTTAACACACTAACATATTTAGCTTTCTTCTGTGTTGAAAATTGATCATGTAGCCGGCTTTGTGGGTCACATCAGAATTGTTTATATTCATATACAATAGTACAGTTCATTTTTCTTATAGGATTTCTCTTCAGATCAAATCTAAAGTTGTCACTGAAATCAACGAAGTTCTAGGCTTGATGGAATGTTTTTACCCAGATCCAATTCCCCAGTCAATAGTGGTGGATTGATCAATTCTAATCCATCTTGCTTCTCTTCTATTTCCTGATTCAATCTTGGAATTTTCAACTTAATTGCCTAGCATAGAGCTAATTAATTAATTAATTTAGTCCACGAGATTAAAAGATCTATAGCTAGTGCTCAATACTGTCCCTTTTATAAAAAGAGGGTGGCCATTTCCAGAGGTCTTGGCATTATTATCAAAATATGCTAAAAGTGAAACAAGTACCCATCCCCACCAATAAGCTTTAGTTTAACTAATGGTGCTGTGGTATAATTATAACTTGTATTATAATGTATAACGTATAAAGTATTAACACAAAAGTACTCTCCAGATTTTAGGAAAGTAACCAGTAGATTTCCAAATTCTATTGGCCAGTAATATGTGCCCATAAGGCTTGAGCTGTTGGAAATTTGGAATTCATCATCTGGAGGTCAGATATTGCTTAGCCCTTTTGTTACTTGCTTGTTTGCTTGCTTATTAAAATATTTATATAGTTGCTATCTTATAATCAACTCTGGTTGGCTCCAAAATCCATTAAAGGATTTCCTCTTATTTCTAAATATCTGATTTTTGAGAACTAACTACTCCAAACACATGTTTCATGCTGAGTTATTCAAAGATGATGACCTTCCAGCTTCTTCCATATGTGATATGGTTATTTCATGAAGGGTTAAATGGTACAGAGAGAAAGCCAGCTAAATTAAACAATGATGTTGTTCCTTGATGTACATTTGCCTTGTTACTGATTCAACACAAGGAAGTTCACAGTATTCCCACTCATTGTCATGGAAAGTGTAAAGTAGTCTGCAGTAGTTATTACAAGGTACACTAAAGTAGTTATTTCCCAATCAAATATTTTCCAGGTAGCTTTGGTATGGCCAATACATAGTGGCTTGAACTCTGGGGACTTCCAGTCCAAACACCAGATAAAGCAAGTGTGTGTGTGTGTGTGTGCGCGCGCACACACACACACACACACACACAGGAGGAAACAAAAGTGAGGGAAGAATTACTGCTTAAAGGGAATGTTTGAGAAATTTATTTAGGATAGCAAACAGAGTTTAATGTAATTTGACTTTCTCAAGTATCTTCCATATCATTTCCATGTTTTTAGAGGGAACTTAAAGTTAACGAGAACTAAAATATAAGATTTTTAGCAGAATCTCCATTAAGAAAAATGTCCACCGATATACTGTTAAAACTTGGTTTAGACATATTTCTTGACTCCATGTTGTTCTTAGCCTTCCCAAAAATATATGCTTTGAATTAATATTTAATGAGACACATATTCTACTTTAAGTTGCTGACTGATTTTAATGAACACATTTGCAAAAATCACTCTATGAATGAACTACTAAAACTTTGATATAAACGCTTAGATTAAGTTTACTGTAAAGAGAGATCAGAGTCTGGGCAGATGGAAGGTTGGTATTCCTAATTAGTTTTGCTCCATCACAATCATTCTTAGAATTACACAACAAATACAGGCCAGAGATAAAATGATTAGTGATAAAACAGTGTATCTGAAATCTATCAACTTTTCATATTTTGTAGTCAGAAACAAACTTAGCAGATCCTAAAATGAGGATGGGCAAGAATGGTAATCTAATTAGTTAATTATAGTGGGGCATCATTTCACAGCATGGTACTCTCCAAGTAATCTGCATCTTCAGTTAGTATATGGAAGTTTTTCTTTTGCAGTGTTTGTGTTGTAAATCATATCAGTTTAATTAGACAATAAAATGAAACCTAAAACCTCAGGCAAGAATTACTGAGGAACGGATAATTTCCAGCCCCTGAAGATAAAGAAAATGGGGTCAAACTATTTTCCAAAGCACCTGAAGCCAGGACAAGAAACAATGGATGGAAACTAATGAAGGAGAGAACCAACCTAGAACTAAGAAGAAAATTCCTGACAGTTAGAACAATTGGAAAACTTTCTTTGAGAAGTATGGGGTGCTCCAACACTAGAGATTTAAAGAAGATATTGGACAACATTTGTCTATCCAATCTATATTCTGTTATTCCCCATCTGCTTCACTGAAGCTTGGTAGAAATCTTAATCTACTTCTCCCAAAACCTGAGAGAGTGGAATCTATGGAAAGATTTGGTTTCCTCTCTCACTCGATTATCGTATGTCCGAGGAACACAGCTATTGTGTTTCCCCGAAACTACGATATGTCCTGATAATAAGGCCATGCCATATTTTTCCTGTGGGCAAAAATATATGCCCTCCCCCGATAATAAGCCCCCTGGACAACCCCCCACCCTCCAGCCAGGCAGAGCACCAGTCATCAACCTAGCGATATCCGAAGGCGCCGAGGGAGGGGAGGGAGGGAGGGCAAAGGCCCTCACATTGTTTGCCGCCTTTGGGATACTACTAGTTGGTGAGTGGTGCTTTGCCCAGTTGGGCACTTGGCAACCAGCATTAATTTACAATGGTTGTTATATCCCTGGGTCATCTGATCATCATTTGCAATCTCTCAAAAGCAGAGCTTCTGAAAAGCACAATCAATGGAAGGAAGTTGGATTTGCTTAACAAATCTGTGACAAAAAAGTTGTAAAATTGGGTACGACTCATTTAACCACCACCTTGCTTAGTAAGAGATATTCTGATCCAACTGTGGTCATAAATCAAGGACTATCTATAATGGAAGCAGGGGAGAAAGGTATCATATCTCTTCCTCCATGACTTCCTCTTCCTGGATTTCTTTCTGTATGAATGAAGGCGAATATATGTGTCCCAGGATAATGTTGCAGGATCCAATCTGGGTCAGTCCCCAGCACCAGAGATTTTGCCTCTCAAGCTTTTGGACTCATGCTGGAGCCCATCCTCTCTCTAGTTTCCCTGAGGATGGGCTCCAGCACAAGTCCAAACGCTTGGAAGACAAAACCTCTGGTCCTGGTGACCGACCCAGATTGGATTCTTTCTGTATTCTTCCAAGAAGAGTCCGATGCCTACATGTATAGCAAGCTAAACCTGAATGGTGGGTAAGTGAATGAAGGTGATTGAGCTCACCTACTATGAACTATGGACCTGACCCCTGGGCCACTAAATGATACACTTCAGGGCACATTAAAACTCTTATGTGTGCCATACAAGATGACACAGAATATTACTTGACATGGAATAGATTTTATGAGTCATTAGAGATAAGAGATAGAAATTAGATGAAGAAAGATTATAGCTATGTATGAACTAAATATAAAGATGGTCTATATTATAAATATGCCAATATATTCAACAGAATTATAAATAAGTAATATAAAAAGAAATCTAGGCAAAACCATTCTGTTATATTATTACTATTGTTACCAGATACCGTATGTGTTAATATTTTTATTGGTTTTTTTTTTCATTTTTTTTTGTAAATGATAGACCCTGACAATACACTGTATTCAAAATGTTTATGAAATAAAAAATAAAATAAAACTCTTCATGTGTGCCATGCAGCATGTAATCAAATCTTCTATAATGTGTTTGAAGCTGTCCAATAGGTATGTATGAGACCCAAGTAGAACCAATGTGGAAACTTCAGTAATTGCTGGTGAAATATACGTATAAACAGAGCACAACGCAAAGAGAGAGAACTTGAATAACCAAAATGCATAAAATCTGGTTTCTAGCTGACAGGAAGAAAGAGCGATTTGAAAACTAACAGTTTGACTTGCAGTAATTGAATTAAAAAGTATAAACATGTGATTCCCAGATTAAGAAGTGTAGATAAAAGTTCCATTCCAATTTAAATGGAACTTTTATATTGACAGAGTAAGAGATCTATTTAATTAGACTGTGAAACTTGGGTCTAATATTCTAATGATTGGATTAGAGAAAGACTTTTTCAAAAATGGCCACTCTACATGTTGGGTAATCTAGACTAGGGAAAAGATGTTGGAAGGCGAAAAAACAAAAAAAAAAAAAAAAAAAAAAGAAAACAGGAAAGGGCAAGTCGTAGTCAACATCATCTGAAGACATTATCTTGAAGAATGCGTATAGTATCAGCACAAGCAAACCGAAAAAAAAGACTTTTAAACTCTCAAGTACTACAAGACTTTTATTATTATGCTGCAAGAGACTAAAGATACTCGGATACCATGGCTAAAGGGGATTCTATAGTTCTTAACACATTCATTTTGGCTGTCAATGTTTCAGAGACCATTTAAATGACTCATAAGAAGATAAGAAACACCAAAACCACATCAAAGGCATTTAAACTTTTAAGAAAACATTCTAGTCTCCATTCTACTCAAGACACCAGAAGCACATTTGTGGATGTTTAATACTACCCTATTTTAGTTTGAATTCCTTCCGGCACCTTATGTACCTCAGATCAAAAGATTGCCCTAAAGTGTGCACTTCAAAATATTTTAAAAATGGTTGCGGGAAACTCTTCATAAGAAAACCATGGACCAAGAAACAAAAGCTACCTCATTCATACACTTTGCATATGTACACACACACACACACACACACACCACTTTGCATCTTTAAAGTTCGGTCTAAATAATTAACTATGTTTTTCTTGAGAACTGATTGCAAGTAGGTAGAAATTATGAATTTTGGTGATGCAGATGATAAATGAAGGCTGTGAAATAAAATTTGTAAAAAGACGATATGCTAGAGATATTGCCTATTATTCTCTACAAAATATAGTAGATGAAAAACTGATTCATATTTAAAGGGCCTCAAAGTGTCCTTGAGGGCACATTTCCAAATATGACTAAGTAAAGAGACGCAGACAGATCTTGCTTTGTTACTTGAAGTACAACTTATTCCTGAACAGATGCAATATGGTTAAGGTGACCAGAGTCCCGATTTGGCGGGACAGTCACGACTTTGCACAATTCGTCCGCATCCCAGGGCATTCTTAAAAAGTCCGATTTTGTGACCGGACCGGACGTAAGCCTGCCCCGCCCCAGCCCTGTATGCCCATCCCGGCCGGCCGGTATTTTGTCCCTTCTGTCTCCAGTTGCTCAGAAAAGCAACTTCGGGAAGGTCCTTTGCTAGCAGGCAGGTTCTAGGACCTGCCGCCACCAAAGGACCTTCCCAGAGTTGATTTTCTGAGCAACGGGGAGACAGAAGGGACGCAATCTCCTTTCATTCTCCCTCTGCCTCATTCACTCGTTTGGGCAGAAAAACAAGAACATAAAGAAGAAAAAATTGCATAGCCGAGGACAAGGAGCCTGCAGCCTCCTCCATCAAATGTTCAGACAGCGGGGATGGGGGGGGCTTTCTTGCATGCCTTCTTTCTCGAAGCCGCGCCGGATTCAGCAAAGGGCAGAGCGGCCCTGGGATTGTGCAACAAGCGAAGAACAGGAGGCGAGGAATTCGGGTACTGCACAAGGCCATGGGCACGCCCTACCCTTTTCTCTGATAGCTCCTGGTTAAAAAGGAGGAGGCGACTCCGCTGGTCGGAGCCCATCTGGAAGACGAGGAACGCAAGGGGGATCCTCCCCTGCAGATGGGCTCCGGGCCAGCGGAGCCTCCTCCTCCTTTTAAACCAGGCAGCTATCAGAGAGAAGAGGGCAGCGCGGCCCTTGGGCTTATGCAGCAGCGAAGATCGCCTGGTTAAAAAGGAGGAAGAGGAGGCTCCGCTAGTCCAGAGCCCATCCGCAGGGGAAGGATCCCCCTCGCATCCTTGTCTTCCTCGATGGGCTCCTCCTCCTTTTTAACCAGGCGGCTATCAGAGAGAGGAGGGCAGCGCAAAGGAGGAGCAGAACAGCCTTAATCAGTCGAGCTGCCCAGTCAAAAACCCTTTCCTTTTGTAGAAAAAAAACGGGGGGGGGGAATTCCAGAGAACGACTGAAAGAGGGAATCCTCAGCCAGGGCACCTTTGCTCTGCCACAGCACCTTTTCAAGCAGGATCAGACTAGTTTGAAAGCTCACCTTCTACTTCGACGGGGAAATTCCCTTCCACCCAGGCTCCGCCTGCAGAAAAAATCTCCTTCGCTGAAACGAGAGGCAAGCGCTGCCTCCGCCTGCCAGAATATCTGGAGAGAACTTTACAACTAGCTGAGGAGCAGCGAGCAGCGGACTTGAGCATTTGCACGCATTAAGCCAAGGTCCTGCTGAGCCCCGCTACTTTGGACGACCCGATGGATTTTACGATGGATGTGCACTCCAGGAGGTGCTGAAGAAAGACAGGCAGCTCAGCCTGATCCAGGACGATAGGTGCGACAGCAGCTTACAGAGAGAGAGGACACACACACAGAGTGAGAAACACACACACACACACATGCACACACACACACACAAACACAGGGAGGGATGAGAGACAGAGAGAGAGAGACACAGAGAGACAGACACACAGAGAGAACGACAGAGAGAGAGAGACAGAGGGAGGGAGACAGAGGCAAAGAGCCATACAGAGAGTGAGAGACAACAGATACAGAGAGAGAGAGAGAGGCTGAAGGAGCGTTTATGCATATAGAAGGGGGATTTAAGATAAGAAAACTTCGGAGTGAATCCAGGAAGAGGGAAGAGAGGAGGACTGGTTTTGCTCCGATTTCTGAGCCCCCAGCTGTTAGTGACGGAAGAGGAGGAGGACGAAGGAAGGGGTTGCATTTGTCAGGCTGACAGACCATTCTATGGCGTTTTTAAAAAGTCCCATTTTTTTTTAAGCACAAAAGTAAAAATCTGCAAAAAGTCGGGGAGGCCCTGGGATTGTTCCTTGCAAAGCATCATGGTCGCAGAGAAGCAAATGAAGGTGCTTATCTCCCGCCTGGCTCCATGTCCTTCTATTCAAATCGGAGTCATGCTGAGTCCCATTCAGAGGGCGGAGGGACGCTGTGCTTTTTTGTTTTGTTTTTACCCATGTTCTCACAACCATGCAAAGATGGGTTTTGTGCTACAAGGATCTTTCTTTCTTTCCTGTCTGCGGTTCCGATTGCAGTTGCTTCGGATTTAAAGCGTTGTCAGCCTCCACTTTGCTGCTGCTTCGGCTGCCATTGAAACGGGGAGGGGGGGCATGGTATTTGGGAGGGGACTCATTGTTGTGTGGAGGAAGATTCTAGATTTTGAACTGTCCACCTTACTGCGCATTGGAGGAGGAGGCGTGTTTCCTGCCAAGGCCAACGGACCAGCATTCCATCCTGGTGATGCCTTTCAAAGTATCTCACACCTGACATTTGGGAGAATTATGATTGGACTGTGCACGGGATGCCAAGGGGAGGGGAATGAATTATATATTATTCTTCGCTTTCGCGCCTAAATATTCAGACTTAGCTTAGCTTCGCTTCTATTCATTTAATTAGTAAAAGTACACTTGATTTCTACCAATGGAGTCCTGTGGTTTTCTTCCTGATTTTGAATGAAGAAGAGCTGACACCGTTCTCATTCCTTGCAAAACTGGTGAAATGGCAGGGCTGCCTCCCTCCCCCCTTTCTTGCAGCACCCTCGGTTGCAAAATGTTCCCTGATTTGGTTTATAAGTTCACAGCAATGCGATCCAACAAATAGGAAAGTTTTAATAAGATCTTCTGACTTTATTTGGTCTCTGCTGCCCCCCACTCCGCCCCCTTAGCCCTTGGGTTTTGTCCCTCCCAAGGAGAGAGTGGGAAGGAGAGGAAGGAAGGAGGGAGGGGGGAAGGAAAAAAGAAGGGATGGGGGAGAAGATGGAAGGGAAAAGATGGCAGGGAAGGAGAAAGAATAGAAGAAGAAGAAGGAGAAGGGGAGGAGGAAGATGGAAGAAGAAAGGAAGAAAAGAAGGAAGAAGGGGGAGGGAGAAAGAGGGAAGGAGGTAGGAAGAAAAGGGGAAGAGAGGGAAAGAGCAGAAAGAAAGAGAATGAAGTTGGATAGGCAAGAGGAAGGAGGAAGGAAAGAAGAAAGAAAAAGGGAGAGAGAGGAAAGAAGAAAAGATGGAACTAGAAAGGAAAGAAGGAGGAGGGAGGGAGGGAGGAAAAGGGAAGACAGGGAAAGAGCAGAAAGACAGAGAAGGTGAAGGTAGATAGGCAGAAGGAAGGAAGAAGGAAGAAATAGGAAGGAGGGAAGGTGAAGGATGGAAGGAGGAAGGAACAGAAGCGAAGGGGAAGAGAGAGATGGAAAGAGCAGAAAGACAGAGAAGGTAGATAGGCAAAAGAAAGGAAGCTGAAAGAATGGAAGGAGGAAGGAAGAGAAAAGGGAGGAGGGAGTGGTGAGGAAAGAGAGAATGGAAGGAGAAAGGAAGGAGAGAGGAGGGAAAGAGCAGAAGACGGCTAAGGTAGATAAGCAAGAGGAATGAAGGAAGGAAGTGAGGTGTCTCGAGGAGGGGGAAAACCTTTAGTGACCAAAGTTACAATGGCATTGAAAAAAGTGACTGATTATCATTTTTCACACTTAGCGACCGTTGCGACCATATTTCACACTTAGCGACCGTTGCAGCATCATCATGGTCACATGACCAAAATTTTGTTGGCAACAGATTCGTATTTATGATGGTTTCAGTGTCCTGGGGTCATTAATCGCCTTTTTGAGCTTTTGACAAAATATAAAAATTTAATCAAACACCCCCCCCCCCGGTCAATGGTGTCCCTCTTACCAATCTGAAAATCTGGTCACCTTAAATATGGTGAAGTAGTTCAGATAAGAATAATGTTACATAATTTTGTACGTTAGCTAGTTCCTGCCATATATCTTCAGCACAATCAGAAAACCAGTATTATTCATATTTCATCTAGGAGGTTGGATGTTACATCTTGCAGTCTACCGTCCTCCTATAGCCAATGTGTCAGTTTGTTGCATAAATTCAAATCCAGAAAGCAGATAACTGATTCAGTTGGATTCATTAACTTCTTTATATACATATGAATAGATGAATAAATGTACAATACCAACAGGTGGTTCTTCCAAGTAAACAGAAGGCAGGAGAGTTACAGGCAAACACAGTTAGTTTCAGCAGACAAGCCCAGACAGACTGCTAGTTTTCTTCTCAGAGCAGCAGACAGCTTAAGTTTCCATTTCAATTCTTTGCACAGACTCAGATCTGTTTCAGCTCCCATTGGCTGACTTAGCTGCTATGCCTATTCATTGGCTAACCTTGCTTTCCTGTCTCTCCCAGTCATGAATATTTTAACAAATGAACTATGAACTCATCATCTTTAAATCCAAAACTTGAAAGCTTTTCATCTCCTTTCCCTCCTTCTCTCTCAATGACCACCATTCATAGCCCTACATTTTCACTGGAAAAAGCATTTACTATTCTTGCTGTCATAAAGTATTATCCTTAACAGAAATATTATATTTTCAATCTCATCTCCCTCACTTCTCTAGCACTCTATCAGTATTTATCAAACAGTTGAGCCAAAGGAAACAAAACTATACATCTCCTTCATTTTTTCCATTAACCATTAGTTGTGAATCCATTAAGCATTATACACACTTTCTTTTAAAGAATGGTGGCAGGGATGCCACTAAAGTGAAAGGTTGGCATCTAACCACCAGTTATTTTATTCCCCAGATGGAACCAGAAGGCCATTTTAGAAGCAAAGGTGATAGGCATCTGGAGGTGAGGCTTTGTTCTGAAGCATTTTCAGACATACAAAAAAAAGGACAGGCAGGTCTCATTACCACTACCTAATAAGGAAAGGTTTTGAGACTGGCAGTGAGGCAAACAGGCTGGGATGACTTGGGGAATGGAAAAAGTAAGCTGGGAGACCAAGATAGGGCTGCAATAGCTCAGGGCGTCTGCAAAAGCAATAGATAAGGAATGGCACGCCTGGCAAAAGGCCATGTGCTTGTTTCTGGGCATATGAAGGTGTAGGAAGTTAGCAACCCCACTTTCTTAGAAAAAATAATATCCTAGGAAATATTGAAGAGGCAGAATATTATATTTCCCTGGATGTGAAAAGGAGAAATATGCTTTTAAAGCAAAGTAGCTCCCTGCCCCTCCCCCCTTGCCAAGGAGCCATTAAAGCCTGAGCTAGTGTACTTTACATAATAAAGGAAGGATTAGCCTTCCAGAGAAACTCACCATATGGCATCTGGAAACGAAAAATTGGACCCATGGGAGCCTGACAACCAATCAGAATACATTTCTTACACAGGAACAGGAAACAGAGGTGGGGCCAAACAGAGTGTATAAAGCCAGGAACTTCTAGGGCTTCTGTCTCTTCTTTCTTCTTCACCCAACATTGAAACATTCGATCCTCCTTTTCTGTTCAGGAACTCAAGTCATGTGGTCCTGTCCACCATTAAACCATCTTTCCAAGCAGCCTCCCTGTCTCCAGTGTCTTTTTCCCCACTTGGAGCTGAACCCAGAAGGACTTCTACCAACAGAGGTTTTAGGAAAGTTTAAAAGTGAAAGATGGGGGGTGGAATCAAAGAATGGGATGGCTGGATATTGTAAGCTGAATGAAAAGAAAAAAAATTGTAAAAGGAAAAAGGCAAGAGCTGAGGTCAGGCTGAGCTAGTTGCAGCCAGAGTCACCATGGATGACTCTGCTTAGTCGACTTTTATGATCACTCGAGCAGAGTTAAGCAAGGGTTAAAAGCTGGAAAATTCCTGATGTAGATGAGGCATGTCATTCTCCTGCCTCTTCCTGTAGAGGGTACTTTTTAAGAGGCTTTTTAAACAGTTAAGCAGAGTCATCCATGGTGACTCTGGCAGCAACTAGCCCAGCCTGACCTCAGCTCTTGCTTTTTCCTTTTACATTTTTTTTTTTCATGGCAGGCAAGAGCAGAGTTGAAATCCTCTCTGAAACAGCTGGAAAGATACATGTGGGTCGGAGGGAGGGGGAGGAATTCAAACTTCATCCCCCTGGTGCAACTTGTGGTGTGTGTGTGTGTGTGTGTGTGTGTGTGTGTGTTGAGAGAGAGGGGGAGGGAGGGAGGGAGGAAGGAGAGGAGAGGAAGAAAGAAAGAAAAAGAAAGAAGAAAACTTATTTAGCAAAGGAGAAGAGAAAAAAGAAAAACAGAAAGGGAAAAACAAATGCTGTCGCTTTAAATCGGAACTGAGCATGCCTGGCTGTGGAATTCTGGGAGTTGAAGTCCACAAGTCTAAAAAATTTCTGCCTCACCAGCCATAAACCTCACCGCACGTCACTGCTAAGTAGGTATGCATGAGCGAGAGAAAGGATCATGTATATAAAGCAGTGAGATGCAGCCTTAGCCAATATCTTTAGCAATGCACTAGAGAGTTGGGGGAAATTGCTTATTAACTTCAATCATTTATCTTTCCGTGAAAAGGGCTTCTGTAGGAGTATTTTTCTACTTCAAACCCCCTCTTCCTGTGGCTGCCTTTTAGCTTTTGTAAGATTCTTTGTACTTTTACTTACAGAACTCCAGGGGGGGGACGCTAAGGAAAGAATTGATCTTTTTCTCAATAATTCCTCCAATAATCCAACTGCAATACAGCAACAGCCCATCATACAATTGCCAACCAGATACTTTTAAGAAGCTCACAAACAGGAACTGCTACTGAAGAGTTTGTTCTACAAGAGAAGTAGCGGATCATTCTTCCTTGACTTGTCCTATTTTTAAAACTATTTTGACTGGTCACTACCCCACATCTGATAGCAATGATTTCTACATTTCAAGTATGCATTGTACAATGAAAAACACTTTTTTTGGAACTAAGATGGAAAAACAGAACTTTTGTCAGCAAAGTAAAGAATTACCAATAAATCACTTCTTAGCAGACCTCAGGCAATTCTGAATTTCTGAGCCAAATTTACTTCATCCATCATGAATAGTTTATGGAAAGAAAAAAAAATCAGAAGGCTTTAGGAAAGGCTTTAGCAAAATCTGTATGCCTTCTTCAGTTTAAAAGTTTTGACATAAAAAAGAGACAAAAAAAAGTTGACTTTCTTTGTTTTACTCCCAATTCTTAACTTCACTATAAACCCTTAAACTTCAACATAACACAACTGAAGTCAAATATATTTTACTGTAACCTTTTCAGCAATAGATTTTTTTAAATATTACACTGAAAGGTAGAGAGGTGATAAGAGTAATTTATTTATGTATTCTAATTATGAATTAAAATGACATGGTTGTCACTCACCAAATAACTCTAGGAAGTTACAAGAAAGTTTTTAAAAAGGCGAGCCCTTGGTGCTCTCTGTGTTTGGTTGTTTCCTTGCCGACATTTGAATACCCAACTAAGCAACATAAGTATGGGATTTGCTCCCTGTTTATTTACAGTGGCTTGCCTTGCCAGCATTAGTAAGGGGGTAGTCTTCTCCTTGGTAGTTCCTAAATTAGGGTATTGTTTTCTGCTTGACTGTTTGTCTGATATTAATCCCTGCTTATTTATCTGCTTATCTATTAACCTCCTTATTTAAAATAAGTCCCATTAGGTGACACTGTTAAATCGATGGACTTCAAACACATCAACCCTGCTAGATCTTGTGGGGTGGTCAGAGATAATTGGAGATAGATGGTCCTGTAAATATATCCAGGTCCTCTGCAATGTAAGATTGGGAATAAAGTGATGCGGGTCCAAATCCATACTTAACTAGGGAAAGTCAGTGGTGAGTTTGAGCCAGTCACTATCTTTCAGCCTGATTTATTTTGCAAGTTTTTTTTAGTGCAATTAAGATTGTAATCCAAAAATGACAATTACTATGACCACAACAAAATGAGAAGACTATTAAGTAGGGCTTGAACATGGAATATTTAGCAGCATTTCAGCCCTATAAAAGAACCTGCCTGCGCAATTTGTATTTCATATGTAATGTTCCCACTTTGGATGCTGGATTAGTTGCCCAGCCTTGCTCTTAGCTTCAAGTTTTTCATTTTCCTGGAGAAAATAAACAAGCATGAGTCTCGCAGAAGATCCTAACAGAGATCTGCAAACTCTCATTTTCTCTCATTTTCCCACATTTAAAGAAGCATACTTTAAGCTTAATAAAAGCAAGGTTATTCATAAATACTGTGTCTGATTTTACCGTTGTTCTGAGACAACTGTGGGATGAGGCTTTGCTGTAACTTTTTGATAAGAAGATTATGCAATACATCCTTGAAATCCCATATCTCCTCAATAGTTTTGTTTACTACTAAAAGTTAAGAACAGTTTTAAAAAATGGAATGGTAGAAGAGTGAACCAAAGCTTCAAATATATTATGAGCTTGTATGACCTTTTAAAATAGAAGTTTCATTTTACATTGAAAAAGAATCATGAATTCCTTTCGATTCTATCAAACTATGATGACCTAATCCGTGATGGAGAACCTATGGCAAGCATTCCACAGGTGGTACGCAGCACCCTCTTTGTGTACATATGAGCCATCCCCTTAGTCCAGTGCCACTGTGCATGCACGCATGCCGACAGTCTCTGCTGCACATGTGGGGGCACATGCAGGGAGTGCGCACATGCAGCAGGGGGCCAGGCACATTCGCAGGGGCCACACACGCATGTACGAGGGTGCACGGTACAGGCATGTGGGGAGTGCACGTGCATTGCATTTTGGGGTGCGGGGCGCACGCGTATTCGCACACAGAAGCTTCAGGTACTTGGTCCGGAAAAGGTTAGCCATCACTGACCTAGATAAACAAACAACTTCTCCATTCACTTCAGTTTCTCAGAGTTTATAGTATAGCCAAAAGTGCTGATCCATTCAGACAAGATTATAAATAATTTTTTTATACTACAGATTTTGTATACAATCATTATCACATTATTAACAGAATAATGCTTCCCAATATGACCTTTTGAGTTTTTATAGAATACACACATCTTTCCTAGATGTAACTGAACAGCCAGTAAATCTCCAAAATTCTTTTGAAGTCCTGCAACATTGCACTTCATTTTACATTCTTATTAGAATCAGTAATCCTATTAATATATACAAGAATATAGAAAGTTACATTTATGATAACCAGGGTCACATTATTTGATGACCGCCTGATTGCTGCCACAGAATATTTGACCACAATTACACATGCTATCATTAGAATCAGAACATAGAAATTGTGTGTGCCAAAGATCTGGGATGTTGTTGCTAGGTAAAATAAATGGGTTCCTAAAATACCTATAAAAGTTACAATACAACATGATTTCAACTTCTTCTGAACCACAAGGATAAGTCCATTCAAAGGGGGACAACAGTGTTCCTTAAGACAAAAGACTTTATGATGGAAAATTATCAAGGAAAGATGCAACCTAGAACTAAGGAGAAATTTCCTGAGAGAACAATTAACCAGTGGAAGGGCTTATCTCCAAAACTTGTAGGTGCTCCATCAATAAAAAGTAATTGGGCAGCCATTTCTCTGGAACAGTACAGGATCTCCTGCTTGACAGGGGCTTGGACTAGAAGGCCTGCAAGGTCCCTTCCAACACTCACTCTGTATTCTATGACAAATGTCTGAGTCAATCGGAGACTGTACACGATAAGCATGACAAAGTCTGAAAGTTCAATTGCTCTCAAAGGTAGGTGCTTCCCAGCTATTACAAAACTATATAGCTGATTTTCTCCCATAAAGCTCATGCATTTTTAGTTTGGAATCCACTCAGAGATACTGTTTTGCAAGTTTTTCTAGGATCAGATTGTTTTGTGCTGTTGTGTTTTTTGTAGTTCCTTCCATTAGATAGGTTGAAACCAAGTTTATAAGCAATTGGCACAACTAGAGTACAGCCTGGATGGATCTGAGATAGGTTTTGCTATAAGCATATTTTGTAAGAATGAGGACATTCTTTCCTCTCTGAATGTATTTTCAGGAGCCAGCAAACAGGTACAGAAAGATTTTCTGAAATCTAGGAAATAAAAGGCTCAATGAAGGTCTACTTGTGGTTTTATTCATTTATGTATATGTGTCTCTATCAGAGCAAGCACAAACTTTTCATTTTGTAAAATAACACTCTTCAGAATATCCTGCTTTAAAATGTGTTAAGAATCAAGAGTGGACACTGCTCCCATATGCTATCTTGGCAGGAAAGATGGAAGTATTCATTCATACATCTTTATGTGGATATGGTAACATTTTAATTATGGCCACTGTCATTTACAAAGTTTAAAAAACCCAACTGACATGACTAACTTGTCCACAAGGAACCTCCACAGACCATTCAGGCTTTTTTCCTGTCTTAGTGATCTCCAAATATGCTGGATCAACTATTTCACTCATTTTAAAACTCCAGAAGCTCAAAATCTAGGAAGGCATGTATAAGAGGATACACAATGCAATAATCTTAGAGGAAAGGAGACCTTCCCAAATATTTTCTTTCATTACCCATTATCAGAAATTCCTTTTTACCCAATGTAGGCAAAACACTTTAAGGCCATTTAAATATCCATGTTGTGATTGGTTAATGGGTTTGTGTGTCATTACCCAAAAGAACATAGGGTACCTCCTTTACCCAATTTGGGGTAATTTACCCAGGTTTGGGAAGTACTGAACTAAATGTTTAAACTTTAAACTCTCCGTGGTTTATAAAATAGGCATCCTTCCCCAAAAAGTATATGTCTAAAGTAATCGATAATACATGTGTGATTTCTCCTTGACCATATCTTTTGAAACATCATGAGCCACATCCTATTACATTTCTGCATTTTTCCCAACACCGAGGTGAAGGTTTTTTTTAGTGTTAAATCCATTTGTAACTTCTCAACCTACATGGATTCTTGATTACAAGCAAAGAAACCATGGAATATATTACTCGCTCAGGGCTAGACCACAAATATGAGGTAATACAATTCTAACCCTTACCACATCTTTTCTTTACCTGCTGTTTATGGGCTCTTAGCCATGGTGGCTGAGCATTCTGGGAGCTGTAGTCCACACACATCTGCAGGACGCAGAGTTAGGGGGAAAGCCGATTACCCTTACAATATATTCAAAACCCTTCAGCTGAAAAGAAAAATACGAAACGGGCCCTCTGAATTACGGGTCTGCCTACTTTGAAACTTTTAACATCTTCCTTGGGAGGCTGAGGAAGAACATTAAGTAGTAGCTCCACCGCCTTCCTGGCTGCCTTGAGCGCTTTGTTCTTCCACAGAGATGCTAAGTGCTACTTCAATGGCACGATTGTGCATGTGTTTGTTTTCACCAATAAAAAATAAAAATGAATTACACCTTGTTTCCCCACCCACTCATCTTAATCAGAATACCAGGATGGCTGCCCTGGCTTCCGAACAAGTCTCCCATTCTCAGCCACCAACAACGTTAAGGGGTTTTTTTTCCCCACCAGCCTTTGATTTTGAAAGATTCCCTTTTGAGTCTCTCCCAAATCTTCTTACCTGGCCGCAGTCCCGGCGCAGAGGGGCGAATCCGCCGTGTAGTGAAGTCCGAGGAGAATGACAGAGAGCCCTAATCCTACTAGGAACAAAAGGCAGAGCCTCTTCCTCCGGGGAGACCCCATTCAGGAAAAGGAGGACGCGCTGAGGAAAAACGCGCCTCCTGCGCCGCGGGGACTCGTCTCGCTAGCTAGGCTGGAGCACCCTAACCCTGACTAGGGAAGAAATCAAGTCACCTCCACTCTCCAGCGACGCGCCCCCCCCCCAGCTTTAAACAGCGGAGGCTTTATTTCCTCCTCCTCTCCTCCCTCCTCCTCCCAGCTCTTTGGAAAAGTTACAGAGCTCAGCCGATAAAGGTTTTCCTTGCCGCGCCGCAATGAAGACTTTGGACTCGCCTGGTTTCTCCCTGCCCTTTCCATCTGTTGCTCGCTGCTTGATGCACCTTCTGCCGGTTAGCTAAGAGAGCGAAAAAAATGGGGGGCTGGAGCGGGGAGAAACGCCGCGCCTGACTAACTGGTTCGGACTCGTTTGCAGTGGTGGAGAGGGGCGACGCTCCTGGGAGCTGGCTTAAAATGTTCCCTTCGAAGTCTTTCACGTCGACCTTGAAAAAGAAGTAGTACAATAAGATATTTCACTGGGAGAGAAACCGGGCGGGTTTTTTCTAGAGTCACCAGTTTAACCCACACTTTGCACGGATCGATACAAAACAAGACTAGAGTACACCCAGACAGGGAAAGCTGCGCCGTGAATTCACCCAACTTCTCTACTACAGTGCATAAAAGTTAGATTGGGGGTGGGGGGGGGGGGGGAGAAGACAGTGGAGAGAAACAGTGGCAGTCATTTAGTGAATGATCCGATACTATAATGCCGGCTTGCCTTGCCCAAAAGAGCAGTCATTAGAAACCCAACAACGAACGGCGGTCGTATAGGCCTAACACCGAAAAGGGGAAGTTGAGGGATTTTCTGCCAGCTTCTAACTTGAACACCCTATGAACCAATCAGTACCCTAATACAACTGACCAATAGGAGAATGCAAAGAACATCATTCAAGTTGCCCCAGTTGGACTTGTCACCTGTTTTGGAGTAAGAAAAATCCCGGTTCCAAGAAAGAAAAAAGAAAAACAAAATATCCTGCTCATGTCCTCGTTTCCAACCTTGTTTTTATTTTATGGGTGTATTTCGTTGGTTGCAAAAACAAAATTGCCACCCCAAGTTGATTTGAGTGGAAACTGGGTGCAAAGCTTTATTTCTTTGTGCATTTATAAACTCTTCATGGCGGTAAGGAAATGAAGGTATGGTAACCATTTTGCAAATGGGTGCATGCTAATATTGCTGTTCTGATCTGGTAGAGAGGAAGAATATCTTATAAATAGCAGGCCAAGGAGGTGAATCTCAGTGGAAGGAGGTGTTGTCAGACAGAAAAGCAAGAATGAAATGTGGCAAATACTTCCAAGCTGAATGCTTTATTGTTGACACCTATAGACAAAATTGTCCCAGATTAAAGACTGAATCTACAATATACTCTGTGAACTATTGGGCTGCTGTTACCTTCTTACTCTCCTGCATGATGTACAGAGTGAGTTACAGTATTTCTTACTTCTCTGGAATGCACCTCTTCTTTCCTGGGGATCCATCTCTTCACTACATTCCATCACAGGTATAAATATAATCAATAAATAATAAATGATTAAAATCCAAGAATCAAGAGGCAGAATGAAGCCAACAGTTCCCACCAATTAGGAAACAGGAGAGATGTGCAAAACACTTTCCTGGAGATGTGAGAGTCTGCATGTGTTTGGCAGATCATTAGATGATAATACTGTACATTACAGAAGATCAACAGAGCCAGCACATTACAAAGAAAATACCAATGGACTGTTTCAAATAAACTTCAGTAGATTCACCCAACTTTTTCTAAAATTGCTGTGTATTGCACAAGGATAGAGTTGGTTCTGAACCTGTGCCAAGGATGTGGTATGGAGGTGTTCTTAATATTGCCTAAGGGGTGGGATCTTAAATTGGAGCTGAGGGGCTATGTCCTATCCTCAATCAGAAGTCAGATTACTGATGACACAGCCTCCCAGATGATCATTTTTTATTTTAATTCTACCAGTCTTGCATTTAGAACTATTACAGTAACATAATAATCATAATTTATTAAACTTGTCTGCCGCCTGACTCCCAACAACTCTGAATGATTCTAATAACAGAATCAATATCATTATCAGGTTGTTTTGTTTCCTTCTAAATATGTTTGCACATATTTAAAGTCAAATAAAGCCCTTTCAAAATTAGGGGAAGATTTTGTGTGTGTGTAATAGTATACATAAGATCCTCTCTTCCAGCTTTTTCCCTCCACAGTCCTATTGGATAGATCAAGCAGATGAATACAGGTAGAATATTCCTATTATATATTATGGGGAGGGAAGCTTCCAATGCTCTAAGGATCAGATCCACCCCTCAATTCATCCTGAAGAAAACTGAGTGCTTCACCCTCTATTTGATGGTAAGAATTGCTGATGTTCTCAACTACAGTAAAGCATGGAATCAGATATAAAATGCAGTCTCAATATATTTGTCAAAAAGTTAATGGCAAAATAGTCTTCCTCGATTTGAGGGAAATAAGCAACTCTAGAGCTAGTTATAACTAGAACAGACAGACTTAAATATTGATTAAAAGGATTATGAAAGAGTAAAAGGGGGGTATTTTCATATTGTTGGAAAATGTATCTATCTGGTTCAGTTCCAAGCTGGGAGAACGGCACTGGAGACAAAATGGAGGCTGATTGAAAAGAGGGTTTAATGATGGAGAACCACATGGGTTCTGGGCAGCTGACCACATGGAGTTGGGTGGGGGTTATACCTTCTCTTGGGTTTTGCACTTGAGCTTCCTGTTCCTGTGCAAGAACATATGTTCTATTGGCTGTTGTCAGACTCTCATGGGGCCATGTAGGGATCATATCTGGCTCTATAGGCAAACTACAAATCCTAGGTGTTTGCCTGAGCTACGTTTGGTTGACGTTTGGACTACTGATGCAATGAAGGGCAATTCCTACTGTGGCTGAGGGCTAATCCTATTTTTCTTCAGACCTTGCTGCAGGGAATTTCAAAATATCCTGTCTTGAATAGGTTTCTGCCTACAGTATTTGCTTTGCCGATGAATAGAGCTACCTGTCTCTTTATCTCTTAAGTGCTGACATCTGCTGTGGACTGCTTTCTCCCTCTAAAAAACATGTTTCTCAATTTCTCCTGTAGGGAAATATAATATTCTGCCTTTTTAAATATTTCTCAAAATATTTCATTCTTCTAAGGGGAAGGTGGGTGCTAACTTTCTTCAATATGGGGCAGGCAGTATAGGTCTGGAAATAGGGTGCCCCCAGTGGTGGGATTCAATTTTTTTTACTACTGATTCTGTGGGCTTGGTTTGATGGGTTTGGTGTAACTTGGTGGGCATGGCAGGGGCTAATATACTATAAATCTCTATTTCCTCCCCACTTCAGGGGAAGGTTACTGCAAAATCCCCATTTCCTCCTGATCAACTGGACTTGGAAGGCAGAGAATCGATGGGATCGTGGCCAGCCAAGGTATTACCGGTTCTCCAACTACTCAAAATTTCTGTACTGGGTCCTAGAAGTGGTTAGAAGCTGCTGAATACCACCTCTGGTGCCCCCATGTTTAGCTTTGATAACTCTGCAGTCAGCTGTTATGATATTTTCTGGAATATCCCGTACTTTCCAGAACTGGGTATAGCAAATAAAGCTGCCTAGATAACATTTGGCTTTTTTTTAAAAAATCATGCTTTTACTGGGCATATTATATTCTGCTCTATTTCATGAACTTCAAGGTAGTTTTGATGGAACCATTGGTTGAAGGAGATGAGGCCACAATGTTAAAAGATTTTAAAAGATACCTAGGGTTAAAAAATACTCCAGCTTAGAGACATGGAGGGGAGGAAATTGATGTCCATATCAGGCTACGCCAAGGGAAGACAGACCATTTGGCAAATTTTTTATAATCTGGCAATTAACAATAAAGAAACCTACCTGATCCATTACTGAAACTCTTCTGGTTGTTTGCACCTGACAGTAGTTCTCATGTGGTTTTCCCTTAATGGTTATCCTTACAACAACCCTACGAAGAAGACTAGGCTGAGAGAATTCAAATTCAAAACCTTTTATGCAGATGATGTTATCTCTTTTTTTAAGATTTTGGGCCCAGCTAAACCATATCTATAAGCCTGTTAAAACTCTCTTTGCAAAGCTTACACAGCCTAATTCTGTGATGGTGAACCTATGGCATGCGTGCCACAGATGGCACGCGGAGCCATTTGTTAAGGCACGCAAGGCGTTGCTCTGTCAGCTCTACCTGACTTTGGCCTTCTTTTAAGGCCGTTTTTTGCCTTAAAAGGAACGGACTTCTGCTTTGGTCTTAGGGCTGTTTTTTGCCCTCCTGAGCCTTCAGGGAAGCCTCCTGAAGGCTCTGGAGGTTCCAAAGGGCGAAAAACGGCCCTATGGACAAACCAGAAGTCACCGTTCCTGAACTTCCAGTTTGGCTGTAGGGCTCTTTTTCGCCCTCCGGAGACTTCAGGGAAGCTCTTGAATCCTCCGGAGGGCCTCGGGGTGGGAAGGCTGTTTTCGCCCTCCCCGGGCTCCTAGAAAGCCTCTGGAGCCTGGGGAGGGCGAAAAAAGCGCACCAAAAGCAGAGTGGAGTGCTGCTCACGTGTGCATAGCAATAGGGGTAGCAATAGCAATAGCAGTTCGACTTATATACCGCTTCATAGGGCTTTCAGCCCTCTCTAAGCGGTTTACAGGGTCAGCATATTGCCCCCACAGTCTGGGTCCTCATTTTACCCACCTTGGAAGGATGGAAGGCTGAGTCAACTTTGAACCGCCGAATTGCAGATAACAGTCAGCTGAATTGGCTGCAGTACAGCATTCTAACCACTGTGCCACCTCGGTATGGGCATACCCACGCACGACCTCCCTGTGCTCCCCCCCCTTTTGGCACATGATCCAAATTTCACCCTCCCCGTTTCTCAATCAACGGGTCATCAAACCTCCTCTTCATTGCAGCCATAAAGTCATTAAAATTCCTCAGGAGAGGGGAATTGCATTGGTGTAAGCCCACCATCCATTCAGCCACTTTTTTCTTCAATGCCAGTAAGACCATTCTCACTTTCATATCATCAGTTTCTAAATCCGGACCATAAATTTCCATATAGTTCCAGACCTGTATGATAAACAACCCTAAACCCCTGGGATCACCATCATATTTTACTGTTAAGGGAGGGACTTTTGCCATCTGGCATCGCCTGCCCCGCCCTACTCTTGGAGCAGCCCTAGCTGGGGGGGGGAGGCTGGTTCTGGGTTTCCTTGCTCCCAACCCCCCTCAGCCTCTTCACCCTCCCTTAACCTGTGCATGGAGTACCTTTGCTCAAATTCTTCAGCTTGCTCCCTTTCCACTGCTCTTCCATGGCTTTTGCGTTCGGACCAAGCTTCCTCGAGGAGTCTCATAGCATGGAACAATTTGCAATCCGCTTCCCCAGCGTCACCCCATTCGCTGATTTATTTATTTTTTTTGTCTCCTCGTGACTCCCGCATCCAATTCCTCCGACTCCTCTCTTTGTCCCACACCCAAAGTCCATCGGGGACGAACAGTAGGCTCTTCCTCCCTCAGTCCAGCCAGCCTTTCAGTTAAAGATGGTTCTGCTGCCGCCCCTTCAGTTTCCTCTTGATCATTCACATGCAAAGACATTCTTTTTCTTCTTGTGAGGACACCCCCTCGGTAGGTTGTAGCTCTGGGTGGGGTGAAGGTGAGACTTAGCTTAAATTGTCAGCCCTTCTTCATTTAAAAATCAGGAAAGAAAACCACAGGACTCCATTGGTAGAAATCAAGTGTACTTTTACTAATTAATAATGAATAGAAGCGAAGCTAAGCTAAGTCTGAATATTTAGGCGCGAAAGCGAAGAATATATTGTATAATTCATTCCCCTCCCATTGGCATCCCATATACAGTCCAATCATAATTCTCCCAAATGTCAGGTGTGAGATAACTTCGAAAAGCATCACCAGGATGGAATGTTGGTCCGTTGGCCTTGGCGAAACACTCCTCCTCCACATGCGCAGTAAGGTGGACAGTCCAAAATCTAGAATCTTCCTCCAGCACAACAATGAGTCCCCTCCCAAATACCATGCCGTCCCCGTCCCCGTTTCAATGGCAGCCGAAGCAGCAGCAAAGCGGAGGCTGACACCTAGATTAGAAACCAGGAGATTGTGAATTCAAGTCCTGCCTTAGACATAAAAGTCGGCTGGATGACTTTGGATCATTCTTTCTCAGCCTCACCCATCTCACAGGGTTGCTGCTATGGGCAAAATAGAAAATGGGCTTTCAGCCTTCATATACAAAACAAAAGTAGGATATAAATAATAGCTGAGTTTACACAATACAAGAAAACCAAACTTTATAAACAGTGTACAGTAACTGTTTTCCACAGTAAGGGAATCCAGTGTAAGATCCAGATAGTGAGTTTCCTATAGAGCAGGAGTGCCAAACTTGTAGCCCATAGGCTGGATGCTTCACACGCTAGCCACACCCACTCCCATTTTAGCGGGGGGGGGGGGTTGTGATAAATCACGTGACAACAACATGTCACAAATTTTGACACCCTGGCTGTAGAACAACAATTAAGATTGAATAAATAATTTCTTTGTGTCTCAAGAGATTTATAATTTCTAAATCTCTAGCAAAGTTAATATGTCCTAGGGCTGCTTATTTTGTCTTAGGGTTGCTTATTTTAGTAGCTGACATAGAAAAAGAAAATCATTCAGTGAGCTCTCTAACAATCTGGTGTATTTTGCAGGCATTGTGGTGGTTTTTAATTGTATTTTATTGCTTTATATTAGCTTGTATTGTTATCCATCCAGAATTATTTGCTTAAGATGAGTAGCCATATCTCTTTCCCAAATAAATAAAAATCTTTTCTTCATCCCTATCATCATTCATCAGGTAAAAACTCCATTTCCAGCTAAACTTAACTGACCTAAGATTTCTAGTTCAGAAGATATCCAAGAGTTTAGTTAAACATCCCACCTGATTTTTATTTTTATGTTTTGCAAATCTGTCCCTCATTTGATTGGTGATAGCAGAATTTTTAGAAAGGTTTTAAAGGCTAATTATCTCATAAATTAATAAATAGTACATAAATTACTATAAATTGGTCAAAACATTATTAAAGAGAAAATAATATCTCAGTCATGATCAGTTTTACCAAAATAAAATTCATACTACTATAAAGGAAACCTCTGCCTCAGTCACATTTAAAGTTCTTGTATTTCAAAAGTTTTATTTCTTTTAAGGCAAACATTTCATCATTCCTCAATCAGTAAGACATCGAAGTACAGTTTTTTGTATGTCAAAATAATTCTAGTTTACCACCAAATTCTTGTCTAGCCTAATATATAGCCCTCCTTCCCTCCACCCTCTCCCCCAACCCTCCTCCTCCTCCCCCCCGACTTCCCAGAACCCATACACGGTATGGATTTCTAACAAACAGTCTAAAATCTATTGAGAAAAAAAGAAATAAAAAATTAATAACATTCTACATTGACCTTAGCTTCTTCTTGCTGAACCAACTTTAAACAATTTAAATCATTTCTGATCTTAAACATAGGCTAACTGGAATTTGTTGGTCCCGTATTTATTTTGTATATAGTCAATCCATTTTTTCCAGTCTCGTTTATATCTCTCATTTGAGTGATCTTTAAGATATGCCGATATTTTAGCCATCTCGGCTAAGTTTGTAACTTTCAATGTCCATTCTTGAGTTGTAGGCAAGTCTTCCTTCTTCCAGTATTGCGCCACCAACAGTCTTGCTGCCGTTATTAGATGCAGAATCAAGTTAGTCTCTACCACTGTAAAGTCAGTACATATACCTAGTAAGAATAGCTGAGGAGTAAACTTTATCCTTCTTTTAAAGATATTTTGCATAATCCACCATATTTTTATCCAAAATGCCTTAACCTTTTGGCAGGTCTACCATATATGAAAATATGTAGCATCAAGAGAGACACATCTCCAACATTTAGGCTGTAAGTTCGGATACATAGAAGCCAGCTTTTTAGGATCTAAATGCCATCTATAGAACATCTTATAAAAATTTTCTCTCGGGTTTTGAGCTTGTGTAAATTTCACATTTCTTACCCAGATTCTTTCCCATGTATCCAGCATTATTGGTTCTTCAATGTTTTGAGCCCACTTTATCATACAGTCTTTAACTAATTCTGTTTCCGAATCCATCTGTATTAATACATTATATATCCTGAAGAAACCATCTTTGGATCCAGCCGTTCTTAACAATTACCGTCCAGTCTCCAACCTCCCCTTTGTTGGGAAGGTTGTTGAGAAGGTGGTGGCCTCCCAGCTTCAGCGGTCCTTGGAGGAAGCCAGTTACCTTGACCCATTCCAGTCCGGCTTCAGGCCTGGTTACAGCACAGAAACCGCTTTGGTCGCATTGACCGATGATCTCTGGAGAGCCAGGGATGGAGGCCATGCCTCCATCTTGGTTCTCCTTGACCTCTCGGCGGCTTTCGATACCATCGACCATGGTATCCTTCTGCGACGACTGCGGGAGGTGGGGGTGGGAGGCACTGTTCTGCAGTGGTTCTCCTCCTATCTCTCGGACAGGTCGCAGTCGGTGTTGGTCGGGGGGCAGAGATCGACCCCTAGGCCCCTAACATATGGGGTGCCGCAGGGGTCGGTCTTGTCCCCCTACTATTTAACATCTACATGAAACCGCTGGGCGAGATCATTCGGAGGCATGGGATAAGATACCACCAATACGCGGACGATACGCAGTTGTATCTGTCCGCCCCGGGCCAACTCACTGAAGCGGTGGACGTGATGAACCGGGGTCTCGAAGCCATTAGGGACTGGATGAGGGCTAACAAGCTTGTACTCAACCCGGAAAAGACCGAGTGGCTGTTGTGTTTTCCTCCCAATAATTTGGCTAGTGTTCCATCACTCAGGCTGGGGGGCCAAATATTATACCCCGCAGACAGGGTTCGCAACTTGGGAGTCCTTCTGGACCCACAGCTGACCTTTGATTACCATCTGTCGGCTGTGACCAGGGGGGCATTTGCCCAGGTTCGCCTGGTGCGCCAGTTGCGACCCTACCTGAACCGGGAGGCTCTCACAACAGTCACTCGTGCCCTTGTGACCTCTAGGCTGGAATACTGCAACGTGCTCTACATGGGGCTGCCCTTGAAGAGCATCCGGCGACTTCAGCTAGTCCAGAATGCGACCGCGCGAGTGATTGTGGGTGCACCTCGGTTCGCCCACATAACACCTATCCTCCGCGAGCTGCGCTGGCTACCTGTTGATCTCCGGGTGCGCTTCAAGGTGCTACTTACCACCCATAAAGCCCTTCATGGTAGTGGATCTGGGTACTTGAGAGACCGCCTCCTGCCAATTACCTCCTCGCGACCTATAAGATCTCACAGATTAGGCCTCCTCCGAGTTCCATCTGCCAGTCAGTGTCGACTGGCAACTATGCGGAGGAGAGCCTTTTCAGTAGTAGCTCCGACCCTTTGGAACAATCTCCCCGTGGAGATTCGTACCCTCACCACCCTTCAGACTTTCCGCACAGCCCTCAAGATCTGGCTATCCCGTCAGGCCTGGGGTTAAAGATTATAATCCGTCCCCACCCGAATGATGAATGTTGCTCTATTTTTTTAATTATGTATGTTCTATACGTCATTGTATGTATCCCCTCCCACATAAGTTGTAAGCCGCCCTGAGTCCCCTCAGGGAAAAGGGCGGCCTATAAATAAACTTATACCAAATACCAAATATACCAAATATCCTCTTTATATGCTTAAGCTTTGATCTCTTATTTGTTTAAACAGATTATCCTCAACTTGAATAAAATCAATTTTTTGATCTATTTTCCACCTAGCCTGTAATTGCCCATACTGGAACCATGTTTGAACTACCTTCTCCTCTTTTAATACCTCTAAAGAGTTTAATTGTAGTACCCCCCTTTCCGAGATAAGAAGCTGTCTGTAAGTAATTCTATCCTGTTTTTGTGCTATATTCATATTTTCAATTGCGTGTCTAGGAATTGCCCACATGGGTATCTTGTCATTTAATTTATATTGGTATTTTTTCCAGACCCGCAGTAAAGCATTTCTTAAAATATGACTTTTAAAATTCTTATCCAATTTTTTGTTGAATAACAGGTAAGCATGCCAACCATATACCAGATCGTGTCCCTCAATATTCAATGTTCTATCATTAGTTAAATGAGTCCAATCACTAATTACAGATAGTGCCACTGCATCATAATATAGTTTTAAGTTAGGTAGTTTCAAGCCTCCTCTCACGTACATCTTGCATTATTTTCATCTTTACCCTCGGCTTCTTTCCTGCCCATACAAATTTGTTGATACCCTTCTGCCATTCTAAAAGATTCGCATCTTTTTTAAGTATAGGTAACATTTGGAAAAGAAATAAAAATTTTGGTAAGATGTTCATTTTCACTGCCGCTATCCTACCCAACAAAGATAAGTGCAATTTCTCCCATTTTTTCATCTCTGTCTGTATACTATGCCAAAGTGGTTCATAATTGCTTATATAATTTCCCATTTGAAGTTAAGATATTAACTCCAAGATATTGACTTTTTTAACTACCTCACATCTTAGCATCACTCCTAATTCTTCCTTTTGTTTAGTATTCATATTTATAGCTAATATTTTTGTTTTTCCTAAATTTATTTTAAAACCAGACACTTGACCATATTGATTAATCGTATTCATTAAGACCATACTGGATTCCTGCGGTTGTTCCAATATTATGACCAAATCATCCGCAAAAGCGCGCACTCTGTATTCTTGCTGCCTAATCTTGATCCCTTTTAGACCATCCAAGCCCCGTATTTTATTCAACAATACTTCCAAAGTTATAATAAACAATAATGGGGACAAAGGACAGCCCTGTCTTGTACCTTTTCCAATTTGAAAAGAGTCTGTTAAACTTCCATTGACTATGATTTGTGCTGTTTGCTGTTGGTATATTGCTTTAATTGACTGTAAAAAATTATCTCCTATCTGCATTTTTTGCAATATCTTCAACAGAAATTGCCAGTTAACTCGATCAAAGGCCTTCTCAGCATCCAAGAATATAAACGCAGCAGGGATCTGGTTGTTCTTTCCCAAATATTCTAATGCATTAATAATCTGACATTACTTTTCATCTGTCTCCCCTGTATAAAACCTGTTTGGTCCGTGTGTATCAATTGTTGAATGACCAGCATTAACCTATTTGCTAGTATTTTAGTAAAGATTTTATAATCTACATTAAGTAATGAAATAGGTCTATAATTTTGGGTTGGGTAGTATCTTGATCTTCTTTGGGTATCAAAGATATAAACGCTGTCTTCCAAGATGGAGGCACTTTACCTTCCGTTTGAATCATATTAAATAATTCTCTAAGAGGTTCTACCATTTCTAACTGTAAATTTTTATAGTAAACCGCTGTCAAACCGTCTGTACCTGGTGCTTTCCCTAACTTTAATTGCTTAATTACCTGCAAGATTTCCCCCGAGGTTATTGGTTGATTCAATTTTTGCCTGTGCTCTTCTCTAACTGAAGGTATTTTCTCTTATCTAAATTTGTCTATAGACCATTAATTTTATCCCCTTTATACAGTTCTATAAAAAATTCCCGAAATGCCTTTTAAATCTCTTCCTGTTGAAACACCTCCTTCCCTCTGTAAATCAGTTTAGATATTTTGAGTTTTCCTTTTCTTCCTAATCTGATAAGCTAACCATCTGCCAGGTTTGTTTGCATTACAAAAAGTATTGTGTTTTGCATATAATAAATTAGTGGCTACCTGATCAGAGATCAACATGTCAAATTGAGATTTTAATATGGTAATAGCTTCCTTAACCTTTGTATCGCCTGGGTTCATTGTTAACTCCAACTCTTTTCTCTTAATTTCCTCTTCCAGTTCTGTTCGTTTTAACCCTTGTTTATTTCTATGTGTTTTATTTATATTCATCAGCACTCCTCTCATATACGCTTTGCTTGCATCCATACAAATTCCATAGATGTACCCTTATTCATATTCAAAACAAAATATTCAGATAACAATTTTTTACAATCATTAATATACTTTCATATCTAAATAAGTTTTCATTCAATCTCCAAGACCTTCTTGCCTGCACTACCCATCCCAACTCCATCCAAACTGGGTTATGGTCCGAAAGGACCCTAGCCGCAATCTTTGTCTTCTTGACCCTAGAAAGCAAATCATTAGTGGTTAGTATAAAATCAATCCTTGAAAGGGATTGATGCCTATCAGAGAAGAAAGTGAAATCATGTTCCTCTGCATTTCTTTCTCACCAAATATCTCTCGATTCAAAGTCATCCATGATGTCAAAGAAAGGTTTGGGTAACTTTGCTCACATCTTAGTATTTGGGCGAGAAGTCTTCTTATCTCTCTTAGTATCTATCACTCCATTCCAATCACCCAATAGTATACAGGAACTATAATCCCACTGTACTAATTTAGCATGAAGATTTCTATAGAATCCATCTTGCTGTTGATTGGGGGCATAAATTCCCAAAAGTAATGTCTTTTTCCCTTCTAGGATTAGGTCTAAAGCAATATATCTTCCGAAGGGATCTGCTTCAATTAATTCAGCTTTCATGTCTTTTCTTAAGTATACAACTATACCATTCTTCTTTTCCATAGCAGAAGCTACAAAATGTTGACCAAGTTTTGAGTTAATCAAATATTTTTGATCAGTTGATTGATATGAGTTTCTTGCAAACAAATTACGTCATTCTTAAACTGTTTGAGATAGTGAAATATTTTCTTTCTCTTCTGTGGAGAATTCAGTCCATTGACATTCCATGTTAAAATCTTAGTTGTCATCTTTGGTTGGCTGAAGCATTTTAGAGCTTCCTGCATGGCCTGTTTAACCTTAGGCCTAGCTCCTCCCACTGCTTCCAGACTTGTTATTGTAGCTCCTTGATCGATGGCCGGTGATTGTTGATGTTGTTGTTTTTTAGCTTGTTTCTCCATTCGTCTAGTAATCATGCGGCTAGGTCTTTGTTCCATAACACCTTGCGCTTCTAGAAGAGAGAGATGCTCCATCTTATCTGGTGGTTGTGTAGTTTGCTGTCTATCCTGTCATTCTTGTGGTCTTTCTCCAGGTCCAGATGATGCAGGATATCCAGCCTTCAAAATATTATAATAAAAATCTCGGGCTTTCCATACAGAGTTGAGGTGATATCTTTGCCTATCAAATGTAAATATAATGCCAAATGGTGCGTCCCATCTATACTGTATTTGACGATTTCTGAGTTCTTCGACCAAAAAAGCGTAGTCTCTCCTGGCTCTTAACATTTGAGGTGGTATCTCTTTCAAAACAATCAGGTCTTGACCGCCAATTTGAAGCTTAGTGTTATAAGACTCTTGTAGTACCATATTTCTAAGCTCTCTTGTAGTGAAGTATATAACAATGTCTCGAGGAAGCTGCTTCTGCTTTGCCACCCAAGAGTTAACTCGATAAATTTTGTCGATTTGCCAGTCGAGATTGGTCCCTGGTTTTCCCACCAGGCGGTCACATTTAAAGTTCTTGTGTGAGAGTGAATCAACATGTGTGCACAACTGTACTTGCAGATGATTACTTCTATTTTTAATAACCTTTTGTTGAAATTCTGCACTAAAGTCACCCGAAAAAAGCCTTGGGAAGAATGGAGAAGCCCTCATATGAACTAGTGACTTGTTCATAAACTGGAAACAGAAGATGGCCCCTCACAAAGAAATTCGAACAGTGGCATGAAATCAGCATTGGAAATAATTTTGTTAGGGATGACAGATAGCCAGGAATACTGACAATATCAAATTATTTAGGAGAAATTAATGGAAAGAATTTCATAAAGAATTCAAAATTCTGTTGACTGAATTGAGTGGCAATATGAATCTTCCAAATAATAAAATGGAATAATATATTCAGACTTGGTGTGATTAAATGGCAAACTCAATGAGTTAAAGGTAGATATAAAACATGTGTTTCAGATATATTTTATTTATTTATTGCTTTTAAAGTAGTAGCAAAAGAAAAAAAGGAACATGACAATAACTGTGATACAGTTAAAGAAAAAAAATACACAGAAGGTGCTTTAACAAAAAAGTGAAAAATTACAATAAAGAAAAAAATAGTATGTTATAACACTAACAGTAAACCGTTACACTATATATATACTTATCCAATGCAAATATTATTTATGTATGTATATATTTTAGTACATCTGTACAACTCTTTTTAACCTCTGTATTTTGAATAAATAAGTCCCATATTTCATTTTATTGTTCCACACGATCTGCTCATAGGAGGCAAATGCAATCAGGTCTTCAGTGCATTGAGTGAATGGAGCAATACATTTATCTTTCTGAAACTGCAGTATCAGTCTTGGCCATAGTAAGGGCATGTAGAATCCATTTATATTGTCTGGTTGTCAAAGCAAGTACTAGGTATGTAATTTCAGGATAAGGTTATCCTCTGAAAGTTTTAGCTCTTATTATGCCATCATATTTATAATCCACTTTTTTCTCCCAAATCCTAGTAAGTATAGAACATTGCAAACCATACTATAATATCACACAGACAGAATTTATGATAATATGTTTATGACAATGATATTGGGAGAAGAGTGAAAGACCTGGTAAAATGGCTAATTACTTAAAGCAAAAATAAAATAATAAATAAAAAATAGGGCACTGATTTCACTTATTAGAGATTAAATTTATAAAACTTCAGTGGGTATAAATTGACAATGTTTAAAATTCCATTTAGAATTATGTAGCAAACCAGAGTATATTGAAAATACTAACTTTTTAAAATAACATTAATTTACCTCATTTAACTGATGCACAAAAACAATTTTTATTTGCTCCTCTGTCTAAGGTAGAGAGTAAACAAATAATTTTAATCATGGGAAGTGGTAAAACACCAGGATTGGATGCATTCCCAATTCAGTGGTATAAAACATTTATAGATCTTTTGGTGCCAAAACTTAGTTAATTGTATGATGAGATATTTGATAAGGAAATTTTATCAGCAGCATTTAATCAAGCTTATATTACAGTTATACCAAAGATCACACTCCAAGTGCTAATTATCATCCAATCTCATTGATTAATGTTGATACAAAATATTAACAGCAGTGTTAGCAAATATATTATAACAAGTAATATTGTTTGTTGTTAAGAATGATCAAGCAGGGTTTATAAAAAAAACTCAGCAAGAAGCAGACAATTATAAACATAAGAGATTTGAATAAAGGTAAAGAACAACTTGTAGTTTTATCATTAGGTGCTGAAAAAGCCTTTAACAAAATACATAAACAATACATGTTTACCGAACTAGACAAGTTTGGATTTCCTTTGGAATTGATAAAAGTGGACAACCTTGACTAGTTCCTCTAAATAGTGAAAAAGTAGGAGAAAACATACCATTAACCTTCATTTTAGATGTAGGAGACTGATATAATATCTTGAGCCATTTTATGAATTCCAAAGGAAATCTAAACTACGTTCAGTAGTTTTAAACTGATGAAAGAAAAGTCCTTCTGGGTTCGGCTCCAAGTGGGGGGAAAGACACTGGAGACATGGAGGCTTCTTGGAAAAATGGTTTAATGGTGGACAGGACCACATGGCTTGAGTCCTGAACAGAAAAGGTGATCACATGCTTCAATGTTGGGTGGAGAAGAAGAGAAGGGAGCCTGAGATGCTGAGTCCCTGGTTTTATGCCCCCTCTGGCCTTTGATCTTGAGCTTGTACTCTGATTGGTTGTCAGACTCCCATGGGGCCATGCAGGGGCAACTCTCTAGGTAGGCTGTGTTTTGAATCCAGGTTTGGTTGAGTTCTCAGATGCCATGTGGTGAGTTGGGTAAAGGGCCAATATTATCATGCCTTAATCCTATCCCCCTGGAGCTGAAGGGGAGAACTCTTTATTATGTGAAGGGACTGGCTTGGACATTTTAATGGCCCATTGACAAAGGGGAATGGGCAGGAAGCTGCAGGGAGCTACTCTGTCTTTTTAAAACATGTTTCTTCCTTTTCATATCCAAGGAAATATAATATTCTGCCATTTCAATATTTCCTAGTGTTAGATTGGGTAATGGATAGGCACACACAGGCTTAACAGTAACAACAGCTCTTTATTGAATACAACAAGTGAGAACAATCCAGCAAAGGTTGAGTCTGACAGCAGTCCTTTTATAGGGAGCTGTCAGACCCTTCGATCAATAGGATTAAAGCTCTGTTCCTGCCGGAACAGAGGACCTTGGTGGAAACCACAGTAGATAGGGTGAATATCTAACACCCCTCCCCTCTTAGATAGAACAATCCTACTAGTAACATAGCCACGCAGGTAGGCGGGCTTTTGGACAGCTCTGCTTGACCTGTGCAGTTCAGTAGGAGGGGTTTCCTTGGACTGGTTGGATGGACCTGTTTGCTCCGTGGCTCTGTTTGGTGGAAGCTCCTGGAACCTTTTACAGGCCGCAGCTGGAGCTTCTAGAGCCGGTTTGCTTGGAGTTCGCTGCGGGCCTGCAACAAAACCAGATAAATTGGGGGGCGATGAGGCAGAATAATTGGGGTGTAGCCGGTCTAAGTGGGACCTTAGCCGGCGACCCATGAGAAGCTCCGAGGGGCTTCTCCCTGTACTGCACTTGGTGTGATGTGCTGAATTAGCAAATAGTAATCAATCTGTGTTTGCCAATCTCCCGGGCCCATCCTAGGGAGGGCCTCTTTTGCAGATCTCACCATTCTCTCTGCCTGACCATTGGAGGCCGGATGGAATGGCGCGACTAGGGCATGCCTGATTCCCTGAGCTGCTAGGAAGGTCTTGAATTGTATGGCCATGAATTGGAGCCCGTTCTGAGCCAAGATGTCGGACACGCCGTGCGTGGAGAAAAGTCTCCATAGAACCTTGATGACCACTTCTGCCAAAGTGGAGGTCATCAGGACTACCTCTAACCATTTCGAGTAGGCATCCACAACTACGAGAAATGTCTGGCCATGAACTGGGCCAGCAAAGTCAATGTGCACCCTAGACCATGGTACTTGAGGTGCTCCCACTCCTAGCTGGCGCCTCTGGGGGAGCTGGTCTGGACTCCTGGCACGGTGTGCAGATAGCCACCCACTCTTCAATCTCCCTGTCCATTGTTAGGCCACCACACGTAACTCCTAGCCAAAGACTTCATCTGACAATTCCAGGATGCCCTACGTGTAAAGCCTCTAATACTGCAATGCGCAGTGTGGATGGAACAATGATCCACCCCCCCCACAGAAAACAGCCATTAACAACCAATAAATCATGACATTTGGCAAAATACATTTTGAAATCAGTCCCAACAGGCCCCTTGAGCCACCCTCTCCCACACCCAGTTGAAAATTTGCTTCATGGTGGAGTCCTTTGCAGAGTGATGGGCAACATCACTGGACAAGACAGGCCCAATCTCAAGGCATTCAATGAGAAGGACTAGTGTCTCGGGGTCAGGTCAGCGAGAAGTTCTAGCAATGGGCAGCGGCTCAAAGCGTCAGCGTTCCCCAAAGTGGATCCAGGTCAGTGGATACGGTGGTAGGAGTAGGCAGCTAGGAAGATGGTCCACCTGGTCATGTGAGGTAATAACGACACTGGAGTAGGTCGGGCCCCAGCCAGTAAACCAACAACGGCTTGTGGTCAGTAACCAGTTCAAAGTCCCTGCCGTAAAGGTTCTTGTGAACCTCTTTACTCCAGCTACTGCAGCCAAAGCCTCACGGTCCAACGGCTGTAGTTCCGCTTAGCGCGGACAAGATCCTGGAGTAAAATGCAATAGGGGCTTCGGTTCCGTTGGGCATGTGGTGGCTGAGGACAGCACCAATGCCAAAAGGGGAAGTGTCGCAGGTCAGTACCAATGGTAGGGTCTGGCTGTATTGGACTAGAAAGGAGTCTGCCAACAGGAGTCGTTTTACCATGGCAAATGTGGCAGCCTTGGCTCTGCCCAGGATCATTTCACGTTTCTTAGCCAGGAGACAGTGTAAGGGCGCAGCAACGGTGGCTTTCTGTTTGAGAAAGAGGCTGTAGAAATTAAGGAGCCCAAGGAATGCCTGCAGTTTTGGTTTGATTGCAAGGTGTGGGGGCATCCTGAATAGCTTTAATTTTTTTGTAGTTGGGTGAATCCCAGACCATCGATCAGGTACCCTAAGAATTCAACACTTGACACATTAATTTGGCATTTCTCTTTTTTGAGACGGAGGCCTTTGTCTCTAATTCGAGCCAAAACTGTTTGTACGTGTTTAAAAAGTTGCACCTTGTTTGCAGCTGATACCAAGATGTCGTCGAAATAGGGGACGGACTCCTGGAATCCCCTGCAAAAAGCCGTTCCATGATACTTTGGAACAGTCCAGGGGCAATATTAATGCCGAATTGCAAGTGGTAATGTTTGAATGTAACCGTGCATCACAATGGTTTGGGCCTCCACCGTAGCGCCATCTACAGGCAGTTGTTGGTATGCCTGCGCCATTGTCTAATTTTGCGAAGATTTTTCCTGGGCCTAGTGAATGGAGTAAGTGCTGTACAATGGGTACAGAGTAGGCGCTTGTTGTAGGGCTTTATTTATTGTGCATTTGTAGTCTATGCGATGCGGACAGACCCGTCAGATTTGACAGGTGTCACTATAGGGGTTGCCCAGCGTGCGTGATCAACCGGTTTAGGATTCCTGGCTTACGAGCTGGTCAATTTCCCTGTCAATTTTGGGGCGAAGAGCAAAAGGTACTCTCCTGGGTTTTAGCCTAATTGGGGCTATGCTGGGGTCCAAACTAAAGGAAATTGGAGTCCCCACATACTTACCCCAGACCGGTGCCAAAGACGTCCCCGAATTCCTTAAAGATGGCCTCAGCGCCATCGTCTTTCAAGGCGTTGATACCTGTCACTTCTAGGCCCAGGCTTGGAACCAATCTAGCCCTAGGAGGCTCTGCAGGTTGCTGCTGACCAGTGTCACTGGGAGTTTCCTGTTGAATTAACTTGAAGTTCATCTGGAAGGTGCCTGGCCCACTATGGGAACCCGGTTTCCCTGGTAATCAGGCGGATGTCAGGGGTGCGTAGTGCTGCTTCTGTAGGCTAGGGATAGCCTACTTTAGGGTCGACCATGGTAATGATGGTCATGAGGACCCAGTGTCGATCTCCATCTCACATGGAGAGTCCTCATGAGGACTGTGACCTTCAGCTTTTTGGGCCACCTGGAGCAGGACTTGGCCTATTGACGTATGGTAGGGTGACTCCATTGTCGCCCCTGAGCGCCATGGTGGCTTCTGCCAGGCCCCTGGTTGGGCCTCTTGTTGGCGGCTTGGTGCACTTTTAGGCTGCCAGGTGGATCTTTAGCATCTGCTGGCAGCACGTACCAGGGAACTGTTTGAAGCAGTGTCGGCTCAGAAAAGTTTTTTGCCATCGCAAACACTTCCCGCCACAGAATCCGAGGAACATGTTCTTCTTGCAGCCTTTGGGAATGCCCATGAGGTCATTTGCCTTGAGGAAACAGTCAAACCGTAGCATGTACGATTCCCAGTGCTTGGTCACTGGGTCATATGGAGTCGGTGGGGCATGCATAGCCATTTTTGCGTACAGAGGGCGATTTGAGTTTGCCGCTCAAAAATGGCTGCTTGATGCCGCGCTGAGCTCCAGGCTGGATGTACTTTCTGGATTGCTATGCTCTTTTTGGTTCACCTAGTTTGCCTTCCAATCCCATCCTGGTCGCCAGTGTTAGATTGGGTAATGGATAGGCACACACAGGCTTAATGGTAACAACAGCTCTTTATTGAATGCAACAAGTGAGAACAATCCAGCAAAGGTTGAGTCTGACAGCAGCCCTTTTATAGGGAGCTGTGAGACCCTTCGACCAATAGGATTAAAGCTCTGTTCCCACCGGAACAGAGGACCTTGGTGGAAACCACTGTAGATAGGGTGAATATCTAAACACCTAGGATATTTCATTTTTCTGGGAGAGGGCTGGGTGATAACTTCCTACAAAACTATTAATAAGAGACTCATGGAAATGTGGACTTTTGGAAAGAACAGAATAATAGACATGTGAGGTTCAGATGGGGAACTGCCATTGAGTAATGTTTATTTGTACCTTCAATGTTCAAATTCAAAATACCTATATGAGTATTTCAGAAACCATGCCCTATTTTACAGATTTCTCCACCTTTTGAGGGTGGGGAATTTGTAATGGCTCAGGTGCTGGTGCATGACAATGGTACCTATTATCTTTAACCATCCCAATTAAAAACAACTTTCAAGTAACATCTGGACAGTTATATTTTTCATTATTTTCTTCCGCTCGCCATATTGCCATAGTTCTTACTGCCATTACATCTATAATTATTAGCAGCATTAAGAGCTTTGACTTTAAACAATGCAAGCAAATTATAGCAACCTTATTGGTTTCTCTGTGTGCTTGACTCTGCTGTCTAGTGAAATGTCCATCTTTAGAATCAGATATACTATATTCTCTTTGTCTTTCTTCCCTGCTGCTCTATCCAATTTAGTCATGTATTCTTTGCTATTTATAAAACCCGTTTTTCCCTGCATTTTCATAATAAGCACTAGTAAATACCAAATCAGAAAGGTCATTGAAGTTTATCTAGATCTTCAGTAGGGCAAGCAGTCTGTTGCTATAGAATCTTAGTGGGTCAGCCTTTGCTTGAAAATGAGAATTGCTGAGAATTCATCATCTCCCTGGGCAGTGGCTAGATTCCTGCATCATGCTAAGGCATGTTGGGTTTCAGTAGGGTTTGTTCTATTGTCCATATTTGAATTTTAATGGGTATATGCTGTCCTGAAACATGCTGACAAAAAGTGAAGTTTAGGACATAGAATCCTTAAGAAGAAACGTGTCAGATGTAAGAAAACTTTTCAGACTGGAGAGCAGTTCTCCTTAACTTCCATGCCTCTTGCTCTGAGTCAGCCCCAGATGGACAAATGTTCTTTGCCATGTACTAGACTACCTATAACTGGGTTATACCTGTATAGATTAGCCTAGAATATAAATAAGAACATATATTTTTGCTGATTGTAAAAAAACTGGAGATCTGGCCTTGGAAAGGGGGAAGAGAGCAGTGAAACATAAATGGAGAAGAAACAGCAGTTTAATCTCAAGAAAATGAGATAGAAACTCAAACTAACCACACTTTGATTCTGTTTCATGGGACAGAGAGAAACTCTGTCAGTCTTCAAGATTGTCATTATACCTTACAACAACAAAACAGCATTTTTAGAATCTCCACTGCTTGTTTCTTGGGCTTGAAATTGAATAATGTATCTTCAATAGCAAGTGATTTGTGCTGCACATATTTCTATCTCTGAATTATTGCAGGCCAGTAAAAGCATATGCAATACATCCCAGATACCTGAAATAGGGACTACAGCAGATGAACAACTAATAGGAAGTGAAAAAATCCTGATTGAAAATCTCTGCACCAGCTGTACTCATTTGTAACCATGATGTGCAATTACATGTTTGGGTTATTGGTAAATTCAGTACCTCTCTAATTATAAAATGCCCTAATATCATCACACTGTTTCTGATATAAAATTTTCAGAGTTGATCCAATTTCCAATTGTACCATAAATATGAAATTGATGTGATATTTAACCTATGAAATCATGATTTCTATTCCATTACAATTATTGATCTCAAACCATTTATGTGATCTTTATGGAACAATATAGAGATGGTCTGGGCCATTCAAATAATCTTTGTTCGTGTTTCCATTTCCTTATTTATTCCATTACTTTCTAAAGGACTTTTCCACCATCTTCCATGTTGTGAAGGAGACTAAGATTAATGCCCTCTCTGCAATAGAAAAACACAAGGGAGAAAGGGGGCCTCTACAGAGAAAAAACATTTGAAAAACATTCAATTGTAAAGGTCCTATTCAGGCTTGAAGAATACCAGGACAGAGTTGTCACTTAGCAACCTGGAGCAATGTGGCATGATTTGGATTCCAGAGTGGGAAGGCGAACAATAACTCCTTGCTTCCCTACTGAGAACTCAAAAGCTGGAGGCTCTACTCTTGAGAGCAAGCAACCAAGTGCGAAGGATGAGGAAACATCTCTATAGAGAACAGTCTTTATTAGAGAGATGGCAAATATAACAAATGGTTTTGCAAATTCCCACTTCACACCCCCAAATATCAGGAAGAAAGGCATCACTGTTGTGGTTTGCAGTTCTCCAGCGGAAATCAAAAAGTTAAGCAAATCTAGAAAGTTACATTAATTTCCCAGTAGCAAGAAGAGAGAAATAAATTTTACTCCTCTCTTCTTTCCAACATAGGAGGGTCCCTTAATTTAGGTCATCTTGCTCAGTTGTGCCTACTCTGTTAGCCAGTAACTTTGCAGGGAGTCATAAGGGAATTTTTCGTGGTCTCTTAAAACTCCAATGAGACCCTTTTAGGTGCAAAATATGAGAGCCCCTCTGTGAGGGAGAGGGGTGATTGATAAGTTTGGTTTATATGAATAAATAAATAAATATCTGCTTCACCATTTTTTCTAACTTAATTCTAGAGCAAAGAAAGAAAGAACAGTCCTCACAATCTACATATGAAATTTTTCTTTACTGTTAAACCAAGTCCATTTTGATATTGAAAGGTAATGGCTTCACATTAAAACCAATCATGGTTCTTGTTTGTCTACCGATGAAGGGGGGAGGAGAGTTCACATTTATGCAGATAGGGTTCAAGGCTAGTATTTCAGGTAGGGCAAGTATATCAGGGTCCAATGATCAGGAAGGCAACTAGGTAGCACCTAAGAGTTATCTGTATCCCTTTTGGTCCTATTTAGTGGTTACCGGTATTTGGATTCAGATTTATTAGTTTTAACCTCAAGTATCAAAAATCTCTTTATCTGAACATTTGGAAAAAAAGTGGTCAGACGCCATAAATTGCTTGTGACACTACCTCTCTCTTAAGTGTAATCAAATTCTAGAATGTAATTATTCCAGAGATGGGTTGCTCCCGGTTGGTTCACCAAAAAATGCACACTCGACAAAAGCGTGCCAACAAAACAGTGGCGAGAAAACCGCGAGGTTGAAATTGCACCGATGAATGAGCGTAGAAGCACGCCAACAACAGCGCGCCGACAAAAGCGCGCCTTCAACAAAGAACTAATAACAACCTAATAACCCTAACCCTAATCCTAAACCTAAACCTAACCCAAAACCTAACCCTTACCTTAACTTAAATTGCGCTTCCCTTACCTTAACTGAAATCGTGCTTTTGTGGTTTTGTCGGCGCGTTGTTGTGGGTGCATTTATGACATTGCGGTTTTATCGCTGTGGTTTCGTTGGCGCGCTTTTGTCGTGCACGCATTTGTCAGGTCACGCTCCCGGTTCAGCCTTGCTCAGACTGGGTTGCAAAACTGGCAGTGACCCAGGCCTGCCACGCCCTAGAACTGGTTTCCTCACCGCTGCCGGGCTGTCGCCATTTTGGGTTTTAGTGGCTGCATGTGCATAGTTCACTGTATATTGTTCTGTGCATGCATGAATAACAATTTACATTGAACAGCATGTACACAGCACGCATCTGGCATGCACGGAGGTTCCGAACTGATAGTAAAACCAGCAGCAATCCACCCCTGAATTATTCCTACATTAAATTATGCTCTTAAATTATGTAATCTTTTTGTACTAGATGGATAATAATGGTTCATGGTCTGTATATTTTTGGAAATATCTTAAATGTTATGGAAACATTCAGAAAAAGAATTACTAGTGCATTTTAGTTAACAGCATGTCCAAATAACACCTTTGTTTTCAGAGTTTCTGCCCTATAGCAATATAACCCACTCCAGTCAGGAGTTCATAATCTCCTTCCATCAGGTTCGTTGATAGAGCTTCATAATATTTGCGTCATGAAGTTGTTTCCATACCCTTCGTTCCAGATCAAAGTCATGGTTGGTATAAAAGATTAAACGGTTCTTTTTTGTATCATAATAGTGATCTGAATACTTTTGGTAGCCTTCGGTGATGTACCCATAAGCGCTTACCTAGGAAAGCAACGGATTATCATTGGGGAGGGAAATAAATGTGGTTAGTTTGAAAAAAAAAAGCCTAGTAAAATACATTAGAAATACTTAATAAATCCACAAGCTCATTGGATTTACTGAGATAGCTTCTTCATTATCATTATCTACCAATAGCTCCATGGGAAGCTTGTTTGAAGGCTGGGATAGTAGCAATTTGCTCTTTCCCCCAGGGTTAATGATGATGGAGGAGAAAAGGCAAAACTACATTAAATGCTATTCCTATGAGATTGGGAGGGTGGGGGAATCAATCTTCTTCAGACCACCAACTCCCCAATCTTAAAGACAACCCTTATAATGCAATGAATAAATTGCAAGAGATGGGACAATAGATCTAACCAAGTATGCCACACAATATCCACAGAGTATAGAGCTTTGATTTGAGAAAATGCAAAGCTACTTGCTGTTTAAAGGCAGTGCAAATGGATGAAGACATACATATAAGTATGCATGTTTGTTATCTAGATAAAGCATGCATTCCTTAAACAAAAATTAGGAGCTGTAACCAAGAAACTATGACTGTTAAGATGTTGAGTTACATATTCTATTTTTTTTTCAAAAAAATTATTTGTTTTGTTTATGTAATATGTAAAAATTCAATTTCAGTCAAACTGTGTTGTCTGGGTATAATTATTTTTAGGAATCATAATCAAAGTATTTACAATAGTATTCATCACAATGATAGTTGTGTCCCATGTCAAAAAGTATTCAGTTCCTTCTTTTTCCTTAATAGTAAGCATTAATCTGTCAATTTCTGCACATTGTAATATTTCTTTAAATTACACTCTCATCTGTCGGGATCGCTTCACTTTTCCCTTATTGTGCAAATACAATTCTGGCTGCAGTTAGCACATATAAAATTAAATATATATTCCTTTTGTCATACTTTTCCAGTAGGATTCCTGTTGTGACTCAGCAGTTATGCTGAGAGCTTTTTCAGGATACAAAATTCAGTGTGGGGATTCAGCAGTTCTGCTGAGAGTTTTTTCAGCATACAAAATTCAGTGTGGTGATTCAACAGTTCTGCTGAGAGCTTTTTCAGGATCAAGATTCATTATGCAGCTGGGGGCGGGTTTGAGGCAAGTTTGGAGATAAAAGGACAGATGCTGCCATGCCCCAGTTGCTGGAGTCAACATACGTTCCTTCGTGTGTTCCGTGTCTGATACAATATTGCTTGCTTATTACTCGTGATTATGCCTGTTACATTTGGAGAAATGCTTTGATGTTTTCATGTAAAACTGTTCCATGAAGACTTTGGAAGAAGTGCATATTGCTTGTAAGCGTTTGTTTTGGAATTCTTATCAGAGATTTATGTTTATGTTATTTTCTGGGCTCGAAGCCAGTTTGAACTGAAAACTGATAAAAGAAAGCCTTCCTTTTAAGTTTTGCCTGCGTTTGTTAACGAGCCGTGCAAGAGGGGGTCAGAACAGATTCCCAACAAAAATATTTCTGGTTTCAAATCTATATGCTGCTTTATCATTTTTTCCAACCAAGTATGTATTTTCGTCCAATATTTTTTTGGTTTGGGGCATGTCCACCACATATGATAATACGAACCAGGCGTCTGGTTACATTTCCAACATTTAGCAGACCTGTCTTTAAACATTTTTGCCAATCTTATTGGTGAGAAATGCCATCTATAAAACATTTTATACAGATTTTCTTTATATGCAGTTGGCATAGTTAATTTAACATTTCTATGCCACAATTTCTGCCATTAATCCAGTTCTATTGCATATGCAAAGTTTTTAGACTAAGCTATCATTATCTCCTTTACTTGCTCACTTTCCAATTTGATGCTTGGTAAATATATTTTGTTTATTAATTCTTCATCTGTTCCAGTTAATATCTGGTTCAATTCTGCTAATTCTTTATTAAAACCATACATTTTAGCATCTTTCTTAGATCGAGATTGTGAGTTACGTATTCTTATATTTTGTCCAGGACATGAGTAAATGTCTGTAAAGCTTAGTTCTTAGTTGCTCAACAATTAACTAATCCACACTTTGTCCTTCCTCTGGAGAGCATTTCCATGAGTAATGTGAAAACAGGCAACTTCAAACCAGCTATGTGAAGTAAGTGGGGAGAAAAATATGTGCTATTATAGCAACCATTATTCTGCAACTGAGGATTGTTGGAAGATGAGGGGGAAGCATAGCACGTAACCTTGAGAAGGGTGCTTAACAGTTGAAAGTTAAAAAAGAAAAGGGAAGAGGAAGAAGGCAAGCTAATTTAAACTTTTTTGGAAGAATGGGAGATGGCTTTGCCCCTCTATGGATATGGTGAATTAACTCTGTGGAGATGTCAAAGAAATGCAAGGCTATAAGAGGAAGTTGAGGAAAGAAATGAGCTTATCTCATTAAAATCTGCTCTTTAAGAAGCCTTGGGGATGTTGGGACTTTCAGAGTTCCTTCAAACATTTTTTTTACTGAAATTAACTTCACTAAAATATGAGAAAGACATGCAACAGAAAAGGTTTAACCACAAGTTAAGCATTAGAACTGCATTATGTGGCTGGCATGCAGATGTGGCATTCATGAAGTAAATCAGTGCCAGGATAACTCACTCAGGCAGAAAGGGTTTTAATTTGAGGTTTCTGTTGTTTTAAGTCAAGAAAGGAAGAGTTGAAAGAATATGATTAAAGGAACAGCAGCACAGAAGTGGTCATGCAGGGGGACAAGGGCTAAAAGCACATATCCCTGCCCTGGGGCATTTCTCTAGTGAAGTAGAGAGGGGAAAAAACCAAATGTTGAAATAGCAGCAGATCCACTGATTGCTAAATACGTTTTTCCTAAAGGATGGTGCAAGAGACAAATGTCTCTGTTAACTTTGTGGCTCGCCTTTAAATTCTCTGCAGCATCTTTGAACCTTACCTGATCACAGAGATGGAGTGCAGTCAAAAGAAGGAAGGCGCCTGTTGTAGGTCTATAAATGCGCCAGTAGGACTTTTCTAGACTTTTGGACTTCAAAAACCTGGGGTGGGTTGTAAAATGAGATTTCAAAAGGTGGCACTGGGAGACAATGAAAGCTGAGCAGGTCCTCTCCTTGAGGCCTTCTCAGAGAATGAGCTGCTGTTCAGCACTCAACAAACAGGTTGAAATACATTTATAAGGCATTCTTTAAACTGACCATAGACATATGCTCACAATGAATTGTGTTTGTTTTCAAAGTTGCCTTGGGTTCAATCTGATAAGGCAGTGATGGCTAACCTTTTCAACACCGAGTGCTGAAACTGGAGCGCATGCGCATATGTGCATCCACGCCGGAGCACCGGAACCCAGAAGAGAGCAGCTGGCTCGTGCGCATGTGTGCAACGGAACTCAGAAGAGCAGCTGGCGATGGCGCAGTGCCCACAGAGAGAGCTCTATGAGCCTGCTCTGGTATGCATGCCATAGGTTCTCCATCACGGTGATAAGGTTGTGAAGGAGGAATAGTTTCAAGAGACACACTAGTTTTTCACAGCTACATTCCAGACAAATCTTGCTTAATGCCATCCTGATTACTCAAACTCCAGGAATCCCATCCTGAAGCGAATCTGGCAGGTGGGGATGGCAAAAGGTTCCATCCTTGGAACATGCCAAGCACAAAAGAGCCATTTCAATGTTCTGAGTGCAGGTGCTTTGAGAAATTTTATTCTGCGCATGAAATAAAATTCGTACTATTTTATTCCAAGCGAGAAAGAAAATTTCAGCCATTTCAAGAGGCCTAGCTTTGAGGGTTTTGACTGCTCCAAATCCTGGGATGGAGTTAGCTGTTTTGTGGTTCGTGTTTGTGCTTCTTCCTTCAAAGTTTCAATACTGACTAGTTCAGAAGCTTGAACTACTCCTGTTCCTGCTATTGTTGTCTGGGAGTGGATGGAGCAATGTGAGGGTAGAACATCAAGAGGGAAGGGGAAAAATGTAGGTAAATACATGGCAGAAGAAGATGGCTGCCTTCCTGGTTAGTTGGTTTTTAAAGAAACTTTTTTCTGGGGAAGCTGGAGTTCATGTGGGTGGATGGATGCTTCCTATGAGAACAAAGATTCTCTCCCCTCCCCCTCTCCCAGGAAATAATGCAAAGGGGAAGATCCAGAAGTTTGTGTCCTCTCCACAAGAGTTCTTACTATACTGTTCCTGAGATTCAAATACAAAGATTAATAATACAGGATTGGCATGCTGAGCTTTGTGTATGTGTATATCCTGTGCATCAGGGGTGGGTTCCTCCCGGATCGCCCCAGTTCGCGCGCACCGATGGGTCGGTGAACCCGGAAGTAAATAACTTCCGGGAATGCCGGTACCGCTCCTTGCCCCTGTCGCTGCAAAGCACCCTTGCCGACAAGGCAGCGCGACCCGCTCGGCATGTAGAAACAGCAAAAGAAGGAACAGGAGAGGAGTTCCAAGCAGGGCTTTTCAAACAGCCGAACTCCTCTCCTGTCCCTTTCTTTTGCTCTTTGAACAAGCCGTGCGGGTTGCGCACCCTTGTCTTTCATAGCCAGCTCATTTCCAATTGGGGTGTGAATCCATGGAAAGGGACGGAAAAAATCAATTTCTTCCCCCTTCCCCAATTGGAAACGAGCTGGCTATGAAAGAAAAGGGAGCGCAACCCACACGGCTTGTTCAAAGAGCAAAAGAAAGGGACAGGAGAGGAGTTTGGCTATTTGAAAAGCCCCGCTTGGAACTCCTCACCTGTCCCTTCTTTTGCTGTTTCTACATGCAGTGCGGGATGCGCTCCCTTTTCTTTCACAGCCAGCTCATTTCCAATTGGGGGAGGGGAAAGAAATTGATTTTTTTCCGTCCCTCTCCATGGATCCCCACCCCAATTGGAAACAAGCTGGCTATGAAAGACAAGGGGGTGCGACCCGCACTGCATGTACAGACAGCAAAAGAAGGAAAAGGAGAGCAGTTCCAAGTGGGGCTTTTCAAACAGCCTCCTCTCCTGTTCCTTCTTTTGCTATTTGAACAAGGCGTGCGTGTTGCACTCCCTTGTCCCGGATGCCCCGCTGCCCGCGCGCGTCTATGTTTTCCACAGCATGGAGCGATTCCAAAGCCCATCTGTCACCCCCATGGAAAACATAAGCACGCACGCGCAGCCTGCACAATTACAGCCCCGGAGAGAGGAGACTCTCGGAAGGAAGCCAGAGACAGCGGGGCAGCCGGGTCCCTCACTCTCAGAGGGAGGAAGGGCCAGTTGGGAGAGGGGCTTTGGTCCTGTTGCCTCTGGTGGACGAAGCTTTACTGGCCCGTGGCAAAGATTCCGTCCCTCATCCCGGAGCCATTGGTCTTGGGATGTTCTGCGGAGCCCCGCAGGGAAGAACGCCTCTGCCAGGTACTTTTAACCATATATTTTGCCCCCATGTCTGCAGAATGCTGCAAAAAACCATGAATACAAGCCAGTTGTTTAGTGTTTCAAATGTGATTGGAACACTCAACAAAGTGACCACAGTATGTGTGTGTGTGTCTGTTTCTGTGTCTATGTGTGTGTGTGATAGAGACAGACAGACAGACAGAGGCACAGAGATATAGAGAGAATGAGAGAGACACAGACACAGAGGGAGGGAGGAGAGAGATACACAGAGAGAGAAAGAGAGACAGACAGATGCAGAGAGAGAATCACATAGAGAGACACAGAGGGAGGGAGGGAGGGAGGGAGAGAGGCAAAGAGCCACACACACACACACACACACACACACACACACACAGACTCACACAGAGAGAGAAAGAAAAAGGAAGGAAGAAAGAAAGAAAAAAAGAAAAAGTGAGAGAGAGATGAAAGAAAAAAAGGACAGAGAGACAAAAGGAAGGAAAGAGAAAGAGAGAGAGAGAGAACACATGGCCGGCAAGCCACTCCCACTAAGGAGGCCACACCCACAGAGTAGGTTCGAAAAAAATTGAAACCCACCACTGCTGTGCATGCTATCAAATCTGATCATAACATTACAGAATTATTATTTCGGTTAGGAAGCATCATCAATCTGCTGGTTCATCCCAGAATGATTCTGTTGCTTTTGTTAGGATTGCACCTGGCAAGCAGGCCAAAAAATAAAATAAAAATCTGTGCCTTCTGAAACTTAGCTAAGGAAATGTAAACAAAAACTTAAACTAATTTTAAGATAACAAATCAATCACCAAAGACTGAAAGAAATGCTAGATAATTTAGGGGGGGGGGGGTTGTATCCTAATGTGTTGGGTAAGTGACCCTGAAGGTTTACTTAAAGAAGAAACATCATCTCTTCTTTCTGTTGAGAAAGAGTAGGGGAATGGAAAAGAGCTGATAACAGATGCTAATCTAAATATAACTTTCAGATGTTTTTGAAACTTGTTTCTACTATTTTCAGCAGAGATCTTTTGTAAGAGGTTGATGTTTTTAAAGTCACAAGTTGTCAAATGTTCTTCCATTTGAGCATTGTGGCATTCTCTGTTGCAGCCTCTGCCCTATGGAGCAGCCTTCCCCAATTTGGTTTGTCGCCCTGATGACAGAGCAGTTCTTCCCCCACAGGCACTGGACCAGGAAGTTAGAGGAGCCTGCTGTGCAACATGTATTACGTATCTGGTTGCTGGTATAGGGTGTTTCACATTATATTTTTTCATTGTCGTTGTCCTACATATTTTTAATCCTTGTTAGCCACCCAGACTCATTTAGCAAGAAGGAACCATATAAATACAGGCAGTCCTGATTTGCAACAGTTAACTTAGTGACCATTTGAAGTTACAGTGGCACTGAAAAAATGATTTGTAACCGTTTTTCACTTATGACCATTGTAGCGTCCACATGGTCACATGATCAAAATTCAGACACTTTGCAACTGACTCACATTTATGACTATTGCAGTCATATGATTACCATTTGTGACCTTCGGACAAACAAAGTCAATGGGAAAACCAGATTAATTTCATAAACATGTTACTAATTTAACAACTGCAGTGATTCATTTAACAACTATACACCCCAAAAATTCATAAAATGGGACAAAATTCACTTAACAAATCTTTCAATTAGCAACAAAAATTTGGGGCTCAATTCTGGTCATGAGTTGAGGACTACTTATAATTTAAATAAATCAATGAAATGCCACCACTACCATCTAATTCTTATAATCCTAAAATAAATGAAAATAAGGCAGTAGCAGCTGGCTCCAAATTCTCATTGTTTCCTATACAGTCAGAGCACAAAATATTTTGGGTTTTGTTTTGAGCAGATATTGAATGCTCAACTGTTTTATGTTTCATTCCAATAGCATACAGCCAATTTGTAATACTTTTTATGGAATGTTTTGTACTTTGTTGCAAATTTGAAACAAATGTTTTGTACATCTATTCATACTGCCAACATTGCTTATTTAAAATCTTGAAACTGTTCCTGAGGTTTGAAATTCACTTCACTTATGTCTTACCTGTTTTTAGTGTATCTGAGGAAGTCTGGATGAATCACAAAGTATTGATCCAAATTGAAATTGTCAAATTTATCCCGGGGCCTTCGTCTATAAAAACAAGATATATCTTAAGGAAACTATGTACAGTTCAAATTATAGCTGGTTTGGCCAGGTTTTCTATAAATTAGAGTGAATGATGCAAGGTCTTATCTTTTCGCACACTGTATCTAAGATCAGAATGGGGAAAACTGAGACTTCAAGGTTGTATTTTTATACTGTATTCTTTGGTTAAAGTCACGTTGACATAAAATAACAGCTATTATTAAAAGGAAAAGTGAGAAAAAATAGTGGATCAACCGAGTGTTTTTTGAAAAGAAAGAAGGTGGCAAAATTTTTAAGGAATATGATTGTTTAAAAAGGGACCAGAGACCGATGGCAAAACGTGGGTGATACAAAACATATGTCAGAAGATATGTACTTAATGGCAGTATTTGAACGATACCTTTATGCACGTTTTGGCTTCCCTCTGATTTGCTTAGGACTCTACCCTGTGGGTTCAGCTACACAGCTCTGAGATGTTCATCTATTCTTTGTGGAGGACTTTTCATTCCCACAGTGTTTCCTCTATACTGTCATCCCATTCCTGAGGGAGGCTGAGATCAGGTCAAGGAAAGTAACATTTTCCATCAGAAAACGGAACAAAACCATCCATGTAAACAATCTGTACTCCTAGTAAACATTGGAAGCTTTCAGGGCTCCAAATGATAAGACCTTGCTCTATCATTGACAAAAGTTATTCCTTCTATAGTTGCCAGAGAGAACAAAACTTCACTAAAATTTTCTCTTTTTTTCAACTCAGGGAATATTGACCTTGTGAAATTCCTTCTCTGAGGCCAGACTTTCTGTTGCTGTAGCATCTTCTACCATGAAGGCCTTTGTGAAATGGGCAATGCTACAAACACTTACTTTACTCGTCCTTCTCCTCTTTGGTCCATTATCTTAGTCAATCATGGAAGGAATATTGCAGCAGTGCACAGGAAATATGCCAACCTGTTCAACAACCTGTGTTTGTGTTTTTTCTCCCCTCCTTTTCGGTATTATTTAAATGTTACTGTTATGGTGAATGTTATTTGATGTTACTTGATTTTTGACAGAATTGTGGGGGAACTGAAAATTGTAGGCAAAGAAACTGGGTCGTTCAGCAAAATAGAAATAGACAATTGAATAAGAGGAGGGATCCCAGTCTTTTTTTCTCCTTAACTCTGAAAATATTCATTTACAGGCATTTCACAACACATGTCTTTAGCAAGAAATGAGGAGGGCCACTGCAATGGTGAAAGTCAGCTGGGTCACCAACTTCCGAATGTTCTTAAAATTGTTAGTCCAAGTCCCAGTGAGGGAGGAAAAGGGCACCAGAGGGCAAGAAATTGGACAGTGGCTTCAGTGGTGGGATTCACATAATTTAACAACCGGTTCTCTGCCCTAATGATTTCTTCCAAAAGCCAGTACACCAAACTGCTCAGAAAGTTAACAATCGGTTCTCCTGAAGTGGTGTGAACTGGCTGAATCCCACCACTGAGTGGGTTTCAAAACAACATACTTCACTCCCATTGTAAGAACAGGAGAAAGCACATCACAACAAGACTGAAGGGATAAGCTCTATGAAAGATAGAAATTGTTATACTCAAAACTATTTTTTTCATCTCTTTGCCATTTATTTTCATTAACAGGAAACTGATGGACCACCAGATATTCTTGAAAATAGAATTCACAAAATTAATCTAAATTTTGTCTGGTTCATCTCCTGATTATTCACTAAAATATTGAGGGTGGGAGAATGTTTTTAGAGTTCTTATTTGAGAATGTTATTTCTCTGTTATGTCAAATGAGATGTGGGCACAGTGTGCCAAAATGTTAATAAATTATGAAAATGCAGCCATCCTTATTAACGTTTTACACACTGAAGAAAGATCTTCAAAATGTTTGCAAGGAGTCAGCAATGCAAGGTCGAGAAAATCTCTCTCCCTCCCCCTCTCCCTCTCCCTCCCTCCCTCCCTCCCTCCCTCCCTCTCTCTCTCTCTCTCTCTCCACATACATACATACATACATACATACATACATACATGCCATATTTTCGGAGTATAAGTCACACCTTTTTCCCTCAAAAAATCTGAGTGCATCTTATACATTGAGTGCAGCATTTTTTGCCTCCTTAAACTCCACCCCCTTCACCAAAATGGTCATGCATAGCCTTTAGGAGGCTTTCAGAGTGCTCCTAGGGGCTGGGAGGGCATAAATGAGCAAAGAACGGCCCGTTTATTTTGCTCAATTTTGCCCCACAGCCCCCAGGAGCACTCTATAAGCCTCCTAAAGGGTATCCATGCCCTTTTTTTGACAAAAAAATGCACCCGTTTTTGTGAACAATGGGCCATTTCTGGGAGGTTTGCAGAGTGCAAAAACCTTTTTTTTTTTAATTTGCCTCTTCAAAACCTTGGTGCGTATAAGGCAGTACAAATACAATTTTGCATCTGGACCTGCTTTCAATTGAATATGTCTATTATGCTACATTAGTTTTATGCATTTCAAATGGGAATTTTTATGCCCATATTCTATTGATACATATTAATTTCTGCATTTTTCTTCTCAGCAGCATCCGTAGTGAACTACACAACGACACCGCAATGTCATCAGGCATATCCAATACCATTATGTACTTGCAACCCAACACCTGACGTTATGAGATTATGCAAATCACAACATTTGCAAGATGACCTTGTCACTACATGTCTTGTCATTTGACCCCTCTTGCCTTCCATTGTGGCAGTCCTCATCAAGGAAGCACAGCACTACTCACCCATAATAGTCCAAAAATCCCTTCCTGACATTGATGTTCTGAAGAAGAGCTTTCAGCCATTCATAATCTCTTGCTCCTTCCAGGAAGTGTAGATACTTGATCTCCTAGGAAACATGCCACAGATACACTGGGAAGGGGCGCAGCAGATGGTGTGCCACAGCGGCATAAGAGATAGGGCTGGGCACTCTCTGCTGGCCTTGGGTGAAAGACGGATAAAGCAGAGTTGGCTTGTGGAGGAAAGTTACAGATTTTTAATCTAAGTTGCTCTCACAACTACTGTTCAACTAGGCGGAGGAGAGATATAAGGATATCTGCCTTACTTTTCCTGCAGGGATCTTCTTGAACCCACGATTCCCCAGAATCATAATTGAAGTCATTAAGGAGTAGGATGTGAATCCATAGAAAGAAGTTCTTGTTCCCACATCTTTTTCATAACCCTTGATCACAGCTCCGCTCACTCTGGTAAAAGAGATCATATAAAATCACCAAGTTAGCTAAGTGGAGCTACTTCAGATACATATGCATAATTTGCAAGATTCCAGAAATATTAAGATACATTCCATACATGCATACACATTGGTCAATGAGTGAGAATTGCTCTCATTAATTCCAACTGGATTCAGGAAATGTCTTAGCTTTAAGCTTTCACAGAGCACTTCTGTCGCCTTTTTTGTGTGTCCAGTCACTAGCAAGAGTTTTTCCTGCTGTCTAATTTCCACAGCGCTGATTACTGACTTCCAGTAAGTCATCTGCCGGTGCCCCCAGCTGGCCAAAGGGAAAGTACACAAAAAGCAGCTAGACAGCTGTTCTTTCATGTGAAGAAGAAGGGGAAAAAAATCAAAGCCAGCCAGTCACTGTGGAGACATTGTCTGGGAAGAAGATATGTCAGAAAATCTTAGATGCAGGAAGAACTTGCAGGGACCAGGAAGTGGAACAAGATGAAAGTTTCCTTCAAAGGGAATACATCTTCCTTGCTGCACTAGAAGGAAACTTGCAAAACTGCCTCTAGAAGAAGAACTGAGCTGATAGTTAATCAGCTCAGTTTCCCAAGGTCCTTGCCCACAGGCATAGATATGAAAGAAACCTCTCAGCCGATCAAATATGACAATTGGAGTAACAATCACTTTGTTTTTCCAAGAAAACCTTAAGAAAGTACCTTGTTTCCCCAAAAAATAGGACATGTCCTGATACTAAACCCAATCAGGCTTTTCAGGGCATGGGCTAAAATAACCCCCCTCCCCAAAATTAGCTGCCCCAGTAAAAAGAGCGCTTGCCGCAAAAAGAACACCTGCTGCGCCTCGCACCCCACTTGCCATCCCCAAATTGCACCCCAGTGCGAGACACGCATTTTACCAGATACTGGCCATCACATCTTTCGGCTGGTCTGTGCAGGGAAACACCTTGCACAGTAAAGAAAAATCTTCTCACGAGTTCAAGAAGTTGTTAATTGCTCACGCTTGCGAGAAGTTTTTCTTTACTGTGCAAGGTGTTTCCCTGCACAGACTGGCCGAGAGATGTGATGGAGCTGTCAGTGTCCAGTAAGATGCATGTCTCGCAGCCTGCCCTGCCACATCCCCCGCCCCATCTGCCACCCTCCAAAATTGCACCAAGCGTGAGACACGCGTCTTACTGGACACTGACAGCTTTGTTGCGTTCCTCGCCATTATGTCCAGGGAAACACATTGTAAAAAAACTTTATCGTGAGTTCAAGAAGTTTGAACTCGTGAGAAGGGATTTTTTTTATGTGTTTCCCTGGACACAACGGCGAGGAACGCAACGGAGTTGGAAAGGTAAGACGTGTGTCTCGCTTCTTGCTCACCCCACCTGCCAGAAAATAATAAGCCCACGTCCCCCTCCTCGATAATAAGACCAAGCCCTTATTATGGGGGTCAAAAGAAAATAAGACCCTGTCTTATTTTTGGGGAAACACGGTATATTATTAGCAGTATTATATTGGTACTGATAGAATGGAACTAAAACTGACTATTCCTGGTTCCTGTTTGGGTAAACTAAGGAATCATCCAGACATCCTGCTTGTCATGGCCATGAAGATATCTGACTGTTTGTGGAGAATGTGAACATACAATATTATCTATTCTGGCCCATTGCAAAGGCAGCCACTGTCTGTCTCTTCTTCAATTGCTTCAGGGTTATATTTTCCAGCTTCTTCCAGCAGTAGTCATGGACCCGGACTGAAAGACTGAGCATCAGACAAAGGTAAGATTAGAAGCAAGATCCATTGGCTAACTGAAACTGCCACAGACCTTTTTCTGATATTTGGTCTCTGATTTTCAGCTCCATTTGCTTTCTGGCACTGGGCAAATCACAGCTTTCACTCTGTGCTAAACAAAACACTTCTCTTCTGCGCCGAGGTGGCGCAGTGGTTAAATGCAGCACTGCAGGCTACTTCAGCTGACTGCAGTTCTGCAGTTCAGCTGTTCAAATCTCACCGGCTCAGAGTTGACTCAGCCTTCCATCCTTCCGAGGTGGGTAAAATGAGGACCCGGATTGTTGTTGGAGGCAATATGCTGACTCTGTAAACCGCTTAGAGAGGGCTGAAAGCCCTATGAAGCGGTATATAAGTCTAACTGCTATTGCTATTGCTACTAATTAAAAAAAAACCAATATCTTCCATCTCTTTTAATAATCACTAGCCGATAACCCAGCATTGCCAAGGTATTTATTTATAGCAGGAAAATGTCCGGACCAAACATAATTTCTAATGTTGGATTTTCCCCCTTACCAGAAGGAACCCCCTTGTAGAGTATTGTGAAGTCATTACCACGGCAATTCCACTGTTCTGTACAGTAGAATCCATTTTATGGCAGTACAGTAGAAACTATTTTAGGGCACAACAGGCTGTATCTTAACAGAACACACACCCCGAGGGGTTTAAGGGCATCTTACCACCACAGTATTTGTTTCCAGAGAGTAAGTCATCTATTTACCAAGTTTGGCTGAAACATACAGTACATACACACAGCCGTTTTTATATAGAGGAGGAGGAGGAGGAGGAGGAGGAGGAGGAAGGGAGGGAGGGAGGGAGGGAGGGAGGTAAGTATATTTGGTACCAGTTCTCCTAGTCCTCAAAAAGCTTACTTCTCTCCATGGAGTGGCAGCTGAAAAGCCATTTTCCAATTCTCTTTCTCCAGGTAGCGGTAAGAAAATTGGGGTGGAAATAGCTAGCACCTTCAAACTTCGTTGCAGCACAGAATACAAAGAGGCACAATACAGCTGCCTATTCCAGTACACTTTGGGGGGGGGGATGCTTTTTATTTCTGCACCCAGCAGTCTTCTGAAAGGTGACTGACTACCTGGCTAAAGAGTTCCTGCTGTAACATAGATGATGCAGCAGTTAAGCTGGAGGGGAGGAAGTAGCTATGCTTCAGGGATGACAGCAGAAGAATTGTGACTGTGCAGGTGGCATCTTAATAGGTAAATCTGCATACAACTTAGGGCCTTCTGCAGAACTACAGTTACTCTTACCGGAACACATAATCATGAGAGTCGATTTCCTTGCCCATTCTGGAATTATTCAGTATCCCTCCATTTCCTACTACTGCACAAGTGATGCACTTGGAGGCCTGACTGTTGTTGTGTGCAAAGAGAATGTGATGGTAGGGTTTAGAAGGAAGCATGGATATCACTTCTTTTACCACTGGAAAGAAATGAGACACTATTATTCATAGGAAGAGGCTAGCAGGTTACATAAAATCAGACAGGTCCAAACTGGGTAGGACACAACAAACATTTCGAGCATAGCTGAAAAACTAAATTAGAATATATTACATCGACTATCTTGTCTTTGCATTGAAAGTTCAGTTGTACATAGAGCTTGTGATCTTCCCTGATACAAATTGAATCTGGAATTGTCAGTGCCATCTCATAACCCTGGTCAGAAAATAAAAAGCTAGCATGTTTTCCCCAAATCACTAGAATATAGGAAGGAGAAAAAAGTACATGCAACATTCTATTATTATACAGGCAGTCTTCAGTTTACAATTGTTCGGCAGGCATTCAAAGTTACAGTGGTGCTGCATGAAGGGTACTTACAACCGGTCCTTGAAATTCTGACCAAACCCCTCCGGTCATGTGATTGTGATCTGAGCACCTATCAACCAGATCACACTTAAGATGGATGCAATGTCCCATGGTCATATGATTGTCATTTGTGGCCTTCCCTGCCAGCTTCCCACAAGAAAAGTCAATGGGGAAGCTGGCAAATCACTCCACTCCCACTGTTTTTTTCTCTCGAGGAGCCTGGCTATGGTATATGAGATTCCAGGAGACTTGTATTTCCTAGCATGCATGCCCTTGTAGCAATCCCTCCACCTGCCTTCTGTAGTATCTGCCCACAGACACAATAGCAAAAAGCGAATCATTTGCCTGATATTATAATGTGCATAATGGAATTTGGTCCCTTGCATGCCAAGAGAATGAAGTGGCTGGATGGAGTCACCGAAGCAGTAGGCGCGAGCTTAAATGGACTCCAGAGGATGGTAGAGGACAGGAAAGCCTGGAGGAACATAGTCCACGGGGTTGCGATGTGTCGGACACGACTTCACAACTAACAACAACAAAATGCCAAGTCTATTGCATGGAGGTATTGCTCTACTCTGAATGAAAGCCGAACACCTTCATTAACGTGCTTCCTATGGAGCATGTTCCTTAGTCTGGTAACTATGTAAGAGAACATCCTTTTCCATAGTTCCACAAGTTTACTTTCTAGCAACAGGAACATCTTCAGATAAGTTTTTTTTCCCCCAGCTAATCTATGTAACCTGATGGGTTCATAGCAGGAAAAGTGCTCCTGCAGATAATTGTGTCCTAAGACATTTAGAATTTTAAAAATTAAATTATACCTAGTAGATAACTTGTAGCTAGGACAAATCTTTCAACATAATTGTATTTATGTCCACCTTTCTCAGGATATGACTCTGGGCAACTAATAACAATTTAAAGCAGCAACAATAATGATAATAAATAAAATGATACAGATAATATATCCATCAATACAGCACAATTCATTGGGGTTTAGCTGAAAAAAAAACCTCCCAACACTGAAATCATATGAATCATAATCACTTAAGGTTTGGAGAAATCTTAAAGGCCTTATAGAAGACCAAGAGGGTCTTTGGGGGTGGAGATGGGGTGTTTAAAGTAGGGACCATGACAGAGAAGGCATACTTTGGGGACCTCATTACTCTGTTTCATAGAAGAGAGTTGAAGCATGCCTGCTATGTCACATCGGGTGGGATGGGCAGAAATAATTGCAGATAAGGGCCCCCACAAATAACTTGGTTCTGTGCCATGATCATATGACCCTGTGCCTTGCTTTAGTCATCAGAGGAGAGAGTACTATTATCTCTCATTGTCTTTCATCACCTATTTTTCTGTATGAAGGATCCTTTTCCACTCATGTGTTTAATGGCATTGTATTTAGCAGAGAACCAGTAATATTGCACTCGAGTTTAGAATCAGAGTGCCATTGGGACACAAGACAGTTTAAGGCATAGAAAAAGGCTATAATTGTTGGCATCGTCCTCTATAATTGTTGGCATCGTCCTCTATAATTGTTGGCTTCATCCTATGGTGCATAGTAAACCAACCCTATTACTGACAATAAATTTTGTAGTAGATATTAATGCAATCACATGTCAATCTAGTGACTTTTGTTTCTTCTTTTCTTAGGATCACGCTGAGAATATGGACTTTTCCCTTATCACAAAATGGGGAAACATGGAGCAGGTTTTGGGTGGATGGATTGATAACTGACTCAGTATATGACTTCTAATACCTTCTACCAGAAGAAGCAGTCTTGTTTTTAACCCACACTATGCAACCCGATAATAGTAATGCTCACATGAGTAGTTTAGCTCCATGAAGCCAAACGGTGGAGCAAAATGGTCCATACGCTTCCATTCACTGTCACTGAAGTGACTCCTGTCCATGAAGATTGTGATGTTGGGTAGGAAAATGTCATGTAACCAATCAGATTTGGCAGCCTTGTTCCTCAGAGAATCTGGACAGGTCTAAGAAGTGGAGAAAGAAGGGAAGAAAAGTTACAGGACAACTGTTTGAAAAAACAGTATTTTGCCCAATACTTAATATTCATGTATGTATATGAAAAATCATTGAATTTCTATTTCTTCCCAGGGTACAACAACACAATCACAACATGAACTAGTCTTCAGATTCATCTTCCGTGGAGATTGTTGCAATGTATCTTTAGGAAATTTTGCTCTTTTCTCATTTTATAAGGTCCTATGCAATCCTACCCATTTAGATACCTAGATGGGCATTGCCTAATTTGATAAGTAAATAAAATACATTTGGATTATGTGGTTGGAGAGTTCAATTCCAAAACTGTCTGAAAGTTGGAAGAACCATGCAGGCAAGCATGACATGACGTTTACTCTGAGTTCTGCTAGAAGTGAAGCTAAGCAGATGTTACAGCCCAGGATGGGCCTTCATAATATATGATTTCCCAGAACAATTAAGTGCCATTAAGAGAACAGGAAGCATCGTACATCGCAATAAAACCTACCCCTTGTTTGCTTATATCACATCATATAATTATTAATGTGTGTGTGCGTGTTGCAGCAAGCACACGTCTCTAGGAAATTTATGGTAAGATCGCGCTATGGTACTTACCAGAGGTGGGTTCCTGCCAGTTCTAACTTCTTCTATAGAAGAGGTTCCACAAATCTACAGTGCCGTTTAAAACTGGTTCCAGCTCCCTCCCCCCGCCCGTCCGCACATCATCAAGATGAAGAGCAAGAGGAGGAATTCTGGGAGTTGAAGTCTACAAGTCTTAAAGTTCTCAAGTTTGAACACCCCTGGCGTTTTTTTTCTAAAGGGTTAGGGGTGCAAGGGTCTTGTAACTTGACAGCTGTAAGACTTGAGTGCTTCAAATGCCAGAGTTTCTGAGCCAACATTTTGGTTGCTTAGCAAGAGCGTTGTTAAGTGAGTTTCACCACATTTTACAAATTGCCCACGCCCACCCAGTCACATGACTGGCAAGCCACTCCCTCTTGGTCACATGGCTGGCAAGCCATTCCCACAAAGCAGGCCACACATACAGAAGAGGTTCTAAAAAATTTTGAAACCCACCACTGGTACTTACCGACCGCGGTGTTGAATTATCCAAGAGGTAAATGTCATCAAACTCCCAACGGGGCTCAGATTTAAAGTCAGCTGCTTTTAATCTTTTAGGGGTTGTTGGTAAAGGAGCCGGATGTGTGACATGTTGAACATCAGGTGCCTTGGCAGAGTGTTCTTTAATTAGGTTTGTGTTGTTGGACTGGTTTCTCAGGTGAATTTGATTTACTCTAGAGGGCAGTGTGGCATTTTTACCAAGGAACTGCTGCTGTTTGGCTGCTTTTCCTGCAGTCTGCTGTCTTGGGGGTACTGGTGTCACTCGTTTAGCCTTTGCTTTCTCCTTTTCTTCATTTCCTGGTGCCATATCTTTATTTGTTTCTTCCTTTTTGTTGGAGGCTGGTGATGAATGATTCTTCTCATCTATAAATGATCGTGTTTCAACCAAAGTTTTGGAAAGGGTTTGGCTTGCTCCTGGTATCTCCTTACTCGCATGAGTTTTGTTTAATGAAGGCCTTTCTTTCTTCTCGGCTGATTTTTGACCAGTTTCCACTATGACAAGCCTACTCCTGTTTTGCTTTTGAAGTGATGCTGATGCACCTTGGAACTCCGTAAGCCTCTCATGGGCATTGTAGTTTGCCGGTTTCTTCACAGGATCTTTCTGTTGTGAGGAGCTGCCTGGTCCCACTCTTGTATCTGGAAGCTCTAATGTCTTTGGATTGGTAGCTACCACTTCTTGAACATTGTTTTGGATGTCAAACAGAGACACGTTTTTGGCATATTGGAAACTAAACAAATGGCTGAAATGCAGTTAAAAAGATAATTGGATTCAAAATGTATTTATTTAAAGTAATCCATATGTATGGCATTTAGAACGCAGATGCCTACATATGATAAAAATCAAAAACCTAAGTAAATCTCCTGAACCCATCTGGATTGCAGACTTCCTGTTCAGAAATGTTTGCCTTTCAAACCATCCCTTTTTATCTTTTTAAATGCTGCACCTAATTACAAATTGCTATAGGTATATTTTTATTATCTAGTTAATTCAAGAAAAATGGAAGAATGGAATGGAAGGTACGGACAAGCAGTTGCAGGAGAACTTTCAAAACAGATTTCACAGAAAGAGGGAAGTGTGAGGGGAACCTCTCCCCACAAAATAACCTAACCTTGATTTTAGTATAGGATGGGGAGAAACCAATATGGGGAGGCTTTCAATACCCCGTTATTCTACTGTCCTACAACAAGGAGCAATTATCCTGCTTTGAACACATTACACAAAGACTCTCTGGAGGAGGCTCTAAATGCTGGGGGAGTTAGGAGGATTACCAGCAATAAGGTGGATAAATTCAGTTACAGTGATGGTGAAAACTTGAAGGACCAAGTCAGGGGCAGATTATCAGAGAGAAAAATTACCTATGTGGTCACCAAGTCCATATCATAAGGATAGCAGAGCCAAGGTGGTGCAGTGGTTAAATGCAGCACTGCAGGCTACTTCAGCTGACTGTAATTCTACAGTTCGGCTGTTCAAATCTCACCGGTTCAGGGTTGACTCAGCCTTCCATCCTTCCGAGGTGGGTAAAATGAGGACCCGGATTGTTGTTGGGGGCAATATGCTGACTCTGTAAACCGCTTAGAGAGGGCTGAAAGCCCTATGAAGCGGTATATAAGTCTAACTGCTATTGCTATTGCTAATTAATCACAAACAGCAATGAACATTCTTGGAACCCCTGCAGTGACGGTTTCTTGATGTGGCCAATCTCAAAGGGTTCACAAGACCACTCCATACTACATTTTATATTTGGCTTTAGGTTGCAAAGGTGAGGAGTATACCAAAAAGTGTGATAATGAGGACACAGATTGTTGGGGGCAATATGCTGACTCTGTAAACTGCTAGAGAAAGAAAGGGCTGTAAATCCCTGTGAAGCGGTATATAAGTCTAAGTGCTATTGCTATAATAACTATCTTTTGGGGTTCTCCACCATATTTATAGATTGTATTTTCATTTAATTTTAAAAGTGGAAAAGAGAAGCAAAACTCCTATTTCTTTATAGCAATTAGAAATTTGGTATATCAGTATCTTGGATGGTAGGAAAACATAATCAGTCCACCTCTCCAGATACGTTTATATAAATATATGTAGATATAATGCAGTAAATTAACAAAAGGCAAAAAAAATCCCCAGTGTACAGATACTGTCTAGTGAATGGTTGTGATTTATAAAAGCAGTTTTTCCTCCTTTCTTTCCTTCTTCCATCTAGGGTTGACATTGCAGCTCATAAATTGTGTTTGAAAATATTTATTAGGTAAGTAAAGGGACGAAACAGTTCTTGCTGGAACATAGTCTGCAATGATTAACATATAGATATGAAGTCAAAGAAAATTCAGTCTACAACAAAGTGTTTATATGCCTCAGCTTGCCATGGCTTTGAAAAAATTGTATGGTAATGATGGTATACCCATTTATCATTCACGGAAGTGCAATGGAAATACACTGCTAAGGTGCCAGCCTTTTAAAAAATGATTTCTGTGAGAATTGTTGGCCTCTCTCTGACTCACAATTGTGTGCTGGCCAGTATGATTTTTCTAGAACTGTTTCCCAACCTTGCCAAATTTAAGACATGTGAACTTCAACTTCCAGAATTCCCCAGCCATGTTGACTGGAGAATTCTGGGAACTGAAATCCACATGTCTTAAAGTTGACCAAATTAGGAAACACTGCTGTAAATAATAATCCAGCTGTAGACATAAGACTTTGATTTATAAATAAATATTATTTCTTCACTCTCTGAACATTATTCTACCCTTCTTTTGCCTTAAGAGCACACATTTAGATTACATACTAAGTCTTTCTAAATGAACAGAATCTTAGACATATTATTAACCAACTTCAAACTTAAAAAGATGCCAACTTTTAAAAACAGAATATATAAAAGTTTCCAGTCACATAGTTACATGCCTTCAATTGTTAAACACGTCTGGAACATTTAGTAAACATTGAAGCACCCTATGAATAACACAAATAGATTCAAGGAACATGTAATTTATTCTCTGTGCCAGTCAGGTGAAATAGAAAATATTGCAGTCAAACTTTGCAAGAAATAAGAGGCATGAATAACACTTCTTCCTCCTGTGAAGGCTAAATAATCGGTTGTTGTCTTCTTACAACAATGGAAGAAGAACCAAGAGGAGGAGGAAAAAGTCCCATTCTCCCCTCACCGCCATGCCATCACTCTGCTAAACAGCTAATTCCCACAGCACTGTCTTATGCTTAAGGATATCTAACCATGTAGTAGGACTATATTACTATTATCTTTTTCATCTTTTCTATTACCTACTCCTATTGATATCTTATGGCTATCATTTTGTTGTTGTATCTTATGATTTATGACTTTGTTGCTTTGTTGTTATGTACACCGAGAGCTTATGCACCAAACACAAATAGCTTGTCCAATCACACTTGCCAAAAAATTATATTCCTATTCTTATTATTCCTGTTCCTACAAATTCCAGGCAGTGAACATATCCAACATTACTTCCTCCTCCTATTTTCCCCACAACAACCTGTGAGAGAGGTTACTAGAGAGAGAATGACTAGAGCAGACAGCTTTCATGGCTAAAGCAGAACTAAAATTGCTCCAGGTTTATAATTCTTGACCTAATAAAAACTTTAAAAGATTTTCCTCCTTTTTATCTAACAACCAAACCCCAGGTCATTACTTAGAAGAGTTAAACTCATGCTCTTTACTAATTTCTGAGTGAAAATAGTCACACCTGAAAGTGCTATAATTTTATAGGTAGGAAATGGCATCTTTTGTTTTGTGATCTGATACTATTTTTAAAAAATATTGGAAAGTAGCAAGAGTTCACTACCAACAGTCTAGGAAAATTAAATGATCTTTCACTTCATTGCTGCAGAACGTATTTGTGATAAATTATACTTGTTGCACTCCATTATCCATTCTTTTTTTGAAACAAAACTTTATATCAGTTATTTACCTCAGCAATCTGGTAAGCTACATAAATTCTACCCTGTCATTATTGTTTAAGGAATATGTTACAAAAAAATGAAAACTTTTCAATTAAACATGCACACACACACAACAGAAACGGATATGTTTCTAGACCTAATCATTCATATACAAATTGGTAGGTATTTGTATACCCATAGATATGTACACATTTTAATAAGTTTTTAGATTTCTGCTTTCTCTAGAATCATAATCACTTTGCTTTTACTTATGTCCCAATAAAAGAAATTTCAGGTGGGACATAGAAGATCAAAGCAAGAATTGAATCTCTCCAAACCCCCTTAAAAATGATCACAATGATATTAAGGATTGGAAGATACCCACACTCAGCCTATGGGCAAAACAACATGATTTTCAGGGACTGCCATGGGCTGAAAGAGACAAGGATGAGGTTGAAGCATACTGCTGGGAGCAGCATTATTTTTATTGATGTTTTATCTATATTATGCACAAATTTGAGGAAAGGTTATTAACCTTGGGAACAACATTAGTCACATTGCTGGGACCTATCCTGATAACGCAAAAGACGTATCTTGCAAAAAACAAACAAAACTGACCCCATCCCAAAGCGGGATGGGAATGATAATAATGGAAGATATTTTATAACTTGACAAGTCACAAATACTTGCCTGGAGAACATATTGCCATATCCACAAAAGAGAAGATATAGATAACTACAACACATAGTACTTCTCAGTACCCAATCAAAGACCAGCTGATCATGTTAGAGCAAGAAGTATATAATTGTCATTTGAGAAGTTGAATTTCTTCTTACCTGTATGGGTATTTTTCAATCAAGCCAATGTAAGCAGCAAATGACAGAACGAGGAACAAAAAGCCTAGGAGAAAGAGATGGGATGATGTAGGAAACTTCCCCCTTAATCTCATGGTGTTATCCTGAACGTTCAGACTATCCCTACCTGTCCTGGCCCCAGATATAGTGCAGATTGGCTAATCCTGCAGCCTTTGTCCTCTGATATCACCTGTCCAAAGAGGGAGGGAGGGAGGAAGGGAGGGCAGGGCAGGGCAGGGTAGGACTAGAAATTAAAATGTCTAGTCTTCATTCCTTTGCCAGAAAATTAGAGAAGACTATTTCCTCCTATTAGAATTACTGTTCTTGGGGGCAGGCTGCCCAAATGGAAAGACTCACACAAGTTAAACAAGTAGATGCAAATATTTCCTGAATTCACAAAAGTGTGTAGTTAAGATGAATGAGTTATGAAAGGAACCGGGCTCCTTTGCAAAGTTGCAGGAGATGCAATTCTCCCTCCCCCAATCTGCTTAAATAAGATGCACCTGCCCAAATCCCCTCCTTTTTTCTGACTCCTTTCTGATAATTTCTTAGTTGACACAGAAGAAAGAAGAGTAATTTTTGCCTATTGCTTCTTGCAAAGTTTGGGTGCAATATTTGGCTGTTCTGCTTATTTGCCCCAAATATTGACTCCTTCAGAATTAGAACAACAGAGTTGGAAGGGACCTCAGAGGTCTTCTACTCCAACACCCTTCTAAGGTAGGAAACCCTATACCACTTCAGACAAATGATTATCCAAAATCTTCTTGAAAACTTCCAGTGTTGGAGCATTTACAACTTCTGGAGGCAAGTTATTCCACTGATCAAATGTTCTAACTGTCAGAAAATTTATCCTTAGTTCTAAGTTGCATCACCTACCCTCAGGTGCTTTGGAGAATAGCTTGACTCCCTCTTTTTTTTAAAAAAAACTTTTTTATTTTGTTTGTACAAACGTCACATCTTTGCAACATTACATTTTTTTTACATATCTGTTGTGGTCCTTTTATCTATACAAATAAATATTTTATAACTATATATGTGTGCGTGTGTGTGTGCATTTATATTATTTCACATTTTTTTCATTCTATATATAATATTCTATCTATACTATGTATAACAGTCTTTACTACATTTGAGTTGTTTTGTATAATATTTGCTACAGTCTATCTCATATTTCTATCTTTTAATCATTTTCCGGTTTTGTAGTTGTTTATTAATTTGTTGATCTTTCTTCCCTTTTTTGCTTTCCTGCTTCCCCCACCTTCCTAGCCAATTATACAATAAATCCCATACAGAGTAATATTCAGATTCTTCTTTCTCTTTTAGTTCTTTCGTGAGCCTATCCATCTCTGCACTTTCCAATATTTTTATTACATTTTCTTCTGTTGGTGTATAATTATTTTTCTAGTTTTGTGCGAATGTAATTCTCGCTGCCGTGATTATGTGTAGAATTAAGTATCTGTTTTTTTTCATAATTTACTTTTATAATTCCTAACAAAAATATTTCAGGTTTTAGTGCAATTTAGTGTGTAGTAATCTCCTCTAGCCAATCTTTTATTTTTCTCCAATACTTTTTCGCAGATGTGCACATATGGTAGTATGTTCCATGTTGTTGGTTGCATTTCCAACAGATAGGTGAGCACTCTGGGAACATTTTCGCAATTCTCGCTGGTGGGAGATGCCATCTGTAGAACATCTTGTACATGTTCTCTCTATATGCCGTTGCCATCGTTAATTTGTAATTTTTTTCCCAATTTTTTTCCCATTCCGACAATTCTATACTATACCCAAAATTTATCACCCATGTTATCATCGTTTTTTTCACAGTTTCTTCTTCCATTTTAAATTTTAATAGATAATGATATTTTTTTAATCAATTTTTCTTAGTTCCCTGCAGAATTTTATCCAGCTCTTGTGGCTTCTTATAAAATTCATCCCTTTCCCTGTCTTTTTTATACCTTGCCTGTATTTGTAAATAGGGCCACCAGCGTATATCTATTCCCTCTTTTCAAATCTTGCCTTGATTTTAGTCTTTCTTGGTTGTCTAATATATCTTTATATCTTATTATCTTGTTTATGTCCAAAATGTTCGGGTATATCAGAGCTTCCATGGTAGATAGTCAGGTTGGGATTTTGTTGTAGTGTTTTGTTTTGATTTTTAACCATATTTGAAGTAGAGCTTTTCTAATTAAATATTTTTGGAAATAGCTATGGATTTTGTCTTTCCGATCCCAGATAAAGGTGTGCCAACCCAGTTCCAAATTATAACCTTCTATTGTTAGTAATCTTCTGTTTTTTAGATTGATCCAGTCCCTTATCCAGGTGAGAGCCGCTACTTGATAATAAAGCTCTCAATCGGGAAGTCCAAATCCTCCTTTTTCTCTACTATCCTGTAACAATTTTAATTTAATTCGTGGTTTTTCCCCCTGACCAAATAAAATGTGCAATTAATTTGTTTAAATCTATAAAAAAGTTTTTCCCTAGGCTAATCGGTACCACTTGAAATAGAACTAAAATTTTTGGTAGTAGCTTCATTTTAATGATGGCAATTCCTCCTATTAGTGATATTTGTAGTTTCCTCCAATTTTCCAAATCTTTCTTAATTTTCTGAATCATTTTATCATAATTATCTTCCTTAATTGTTGAACATTTCCCTGTCAGCCAAATTCCTAAATATTTTACTTTTTTTACTATTTGCATTCCCATGTTTTTCTCTAATTCTTGCTCTTGTTTTTTGGTGAAATTCTTCGTAATGATCTTTGTTTTGTTCTTATTAATTTTAAGTCCTGCTACCTTACCGAATTCCTCTAATTTTTGGATTAATTTAATTCCTGGTTTTAATGGATCCTCTTGTTGCAGAAAATGAGACAAGACCAGCTCTTTGTCAAAGGGAAAGGTTTATTTGCGCAAAGGTTCAGGAGCAAAACCTGAACCCCGAATGACAGTTGTGTACAATCTTTTATACTCTTTGACAACCTATCGATCATCCCCAAATACCTGGCCTTCCTGTGTCACGTAGACCCCTTTCCTGTGTCATGTAGACCTTTACACAATCTCCCAAAACAGAGACATGACATTCATTACTCATTTACCTCCCCACAGGGGGTATTGGTAGAAATATCCTGTTTCATTTGTTTTAGTTAGGGGAAGCAAACAGAACAACTAATCTTAAGGGTAATCATTCCTTTTTCCCATTCCACACAGTAAAGAAACTTTTAATACCCAAAGAATCTGTCTAGTTGTCAAATTCTCTTTTACTCTAATATGAATACCATATCATCTGCAAATGACTGTGTTTTATATTCCTCTTTTTTAATTTTTAATCCCTTTATTTCTTGATTGTTTCTAATTTCTGTTAATAGAACTTCCAGTATTAATATAAATAATAAAAGTGATAATGGACATCCTTGTCTCACTCCTTTCCATATTTTAAATTCTTTGGTAGTGTCACTATTTATTATTATTTTTGCTGTCTGAGCCGAATATATTGATTCTATCTTTTTATAAATTTTTCTCCAAATCTCATCATTTTTAACTGTGTGATAATGAAATGCCAATTCAAATTATCAAAGACCTTTTGGGCATCTAAAAAGACCAGTACAACTTGTTTTCTTGGATTCTCTTCTTAATATTCTAGTGTATTTATAATTATTCTCATATTGTTTTTTAACTGGCGTTTTAGTAAGAAGCTGTTTTGCACTGTGTGAATGATTTTATGTAATATTTTTTTTAATTAGCTCTGCCATTATTGATGTAAAGATTTTCTAGTCTGCATTTAGTAAAGAAATTGGTCTATAATGTTTTATTTGTTGATGGTCCGAATCTTCTTTGGGTATCAATGTTATATATGCTTCCCTCCATGATTTTGGTAGCTTCACTTCTATAAGTGCTTCATTAAATAAATCTAAGATCACTGTTTCTGTCTGCTCTTGCATGGCTTTATAAAATTATACAGGTATACCATCTGGGCCTGGTATTTTATTATTTTTTTGTCTTCAATGCTTCCTTTAATTCCATCATTGTGATTTTTTTTGTTTAGCATGTCTCTTCTCTCTTCCTCAATTTCATGTAGATTCTTTTTGTTTAAGTATTGTTAGATATTGTCTTGTAATATGTTTTGTTTGCTGTATAGTTTTTTGAAAAATTAAAGAAATTAATAAAAGAAATAAAGAAATAAAAAAATTACAAGCAGGACATATAAAATCAAAGCAAGAATTGAATCTCTCCAAACCCCCTTAAAAATGATCACAATGATATTAAGGATTGGAAGATACCCACACTCAGCCTATGGGCAAAACAACATGATTTTCAGGGACTGCCATGGGCTGAAAGGGACAAGGATGAGGTTGAAGCATACCGCTGGGAGCAGCATTATTTTTATTGATGTTTTTTCTATATTATGCACAAATTTGAGGAAAGGTTTTAAACCTTGGGAGCAACATTAGTCACATTGCTGGGACCTATCCTGATAACGCAAAAGACGTATCTTGCAAAAAACAAAAACAAAACTGACCCCATCCCAAAGCGGGATGGGAATGATAATAATGGAAGATATTTTATAACTTGACAAGTCACAAATACTTGCCTGGAGAACATATTGCCATATCCACAAAAGAGAAGATATAGATAACTACAACACATAGTACTTCTCAGTACCCAATCAAAGACCAGCTGATCATGTTAGAGCAAGAAGTGTATAATTGTCATTTGAGAAGTTGAATTTCTTCTTACCTGTATGGGTATTTTTCAATCAAGCCAATGTAAGCAGCAAATGACAGAATGAGGAAGTCCGGTCGTCCGGGGCGAAAGATCGCCTGGTTGTCCCATTCTGGGGTGCCAGAAATGTTGCAGAAAATGAGACAAGACCAGCTCTTTGTCAAAGGGAAAGGTTTATTTGCGCAAAGGTTCAGGAGCAAAACCTGAACCCCGAATGACAGTTGTGTACAGTCTTTTATACTCTTAGACATCTTACTGATCATCCCAAAGTACCTAGCCTTCCTGTGTCACGTAGACCCCTTTCCTGTGTCATGTAGACCTCTACACAATCTCCCAAAACAGAGACATGACATTCATTACTCATTTACCTCCCCACAGGGGGTATTGGTAGAAATATCCTGTTTCATTTGTTTTAGTTAGGGGAAGCAAACAGAACAACTAATCTTAAGGGTAATCATTCCTTTTTCCCATTCCACACGGTAAAGAAACTTTAATACCCAAAGAATCTGTCTAGTTGTCAAATTCTCTTTTATTCCCCCCATTGAAACTCTTCCGCCTTTTAGGAGGAGTTTCACAATGTTATGTACCCGTTATTCTCTCATATTCCCACATTGCCATCATCTGTGTCACTGCCTCCCTTTTTGCTAATAATCATAGGCTGTTAGTTATCGTTTTTATGAAGATGGGGAGAATGCATGGGATGATGATACAACCTCATTAACCTGCGATTAAACCTATTAGAGCCAATTTAGCTTACAGACCAGGCAGTACAGGGAACCATCCACTAAAGATCTCTTTAAAATTATATCTACTCCATTTCTGGTCAGCATTATGAGTGAGTTGTCTCATTTCAGTGGTCAATTGTTTAATGACTTTTCCTGTTTCACCCATTTGTAAACAACAATTAGAAAGGTTAAATTTTCCACACACACCTCCCTCCTTAGCCAGGATATAATCCAGAGCCAATCTATTTTGGTATTCAGCTATCCTGAGTTTGTCCGTGGCTCCAGATAATACGTTTAGGGCCTTATCTAACCTTTTACCAGCCAGATCCAACACCGCTTGTAATCGGATAATTCAGTTTAACATATAGATAGGTGTCCGGTATCCATATGACCCATCCTCTGCCCAAGTAACTCGCCCATAGGTACAGACTATTCTTTCCGAGTCCCAAACATCAGTCTTTTCATACGCGTCCAACTCTTTACAGGGGAAAGTGGAAAATGCTGTTTCCTTGTCCCTTCTACACCATAAACAGGGACTCCCAGTACCTGCCTGGACTGGATGGGTAATAGGAAGAAGGAGGGCTTGAGCCATCCAAGAACACAGGATCCTGACCAAATCCCTGGTAATCTCTCATATGCAAGGTTGCCACCTATCCAATACATATTATCTGGGGCAATCCACACTTCTGATTTACTACCCAGATAATGAAGTATGGTGGCATCAAAGTTTTCAGGCTCTGTTCCATTATTGGATGACGTCCAGAATTTATATTCCTAGTCCCAGAGCCCTAAACATATGAGGTCTCCCAATGTTACACTCTTGTTTCTTGTAAATCAGTTCCTTCCCATTAAGTTGGTTGACAGAATCCAGATAATACCGGCAAAGCGAGTTCTGGCTGTGATGTTTCTTGCTCTAAACATATTATTGAATATCTGTGGGATAGCTTCCAAGACTTCCCATGGCCACTGTTCTCCCATTTTCGTACCACCGCACATAAAACAGTTTTTTTTTTTCCGTAAGAGTTTTCTCTTTTTCAGCCAATTGTACAAACAGATTTTCAACTCTCATGGAGAATTCAGGCAATTCTAATGTTTCAAATTCCCAATATTATGACTAAATATACTTCTATGTATTTGTTTTAGTTTTTTTCAATACTAGCCAACCCTATGGATCTTTTCCTTTTCTATCTATTCCAATTCCAAATTCTTTATATTGTGGTCCCTTTTCCAGTGATTAATTGGTGTATAAACACCTTACACCCAACACACAAAACACAATCAATACAATGAGAACAACAACAACAATATCCACAAGTACAATTACAAAACCAAGACATTCGAGAGGGCACGCAATGGAATTTGTTCAATCATAGTTTTCTGCAATTGAGATAAGAGCATAGGCAACCACTCTGCTCTTCATAACACAAAAATTAGTCCGAGTGCAAATATTTCCCTTCTTATCGGTAGCATGATTGTCCACCAGTCCATTAAGTCCATTGAAACTTCAGCTTCAGTGGGTCTCCTTGGTGAGACTCCACCTTCCATTCCTTTAGGGCTGGCACAGGCTCTCTCATTCAGAAGTAATGAGTCCCTTTGTCAGCAGTACAAAATGCAGTCTCAGTAGTTTACAGGACAATTAAAGGTCCTTCCCAACTTGGAGTTTGTTTTCCATCTCTCCAGGTCTTCATCAGCACCCACTGTCCTGCTTTTAACTGGTGCACTGCAAAGTTCAAGGGTGGTGTTTTGCACATGAATGCCTTTCTGTCTTAAGAAAAAAACATCTGGACAGTTCCTGTAGATATTTTCTAAAGATTTTCTCTTTTACTTCAATGTTTGGTAGACCTTCCCTCCCCATATTTGGTATTCCAAATAACATCTTAAATGGTGATATTCCCACTTCTTTCCTCTGGGTACAATATGTTCCAACAAAATTCTAACAGTAGTTTTTGCATTTGCATTTCCCCGCATCGAGTCAAATGATCCACAATAACCAACAAACGTTTCATCCTTCCCATCCTATTCTTCATCCTCATCCATCAGTCAATATACTTGCTGTTCCCTCTCTCTTTCTATTTCCTTTTGTGGACAGTTTCTAGAAAAATGTCCACCCTTTTCACATCTAAAACACTGAGTCCTTCCACTTTGTTCTGCCCACATTCCTCTTCCCCTGCCTTGCCACCTTCCTTTCCATTATCCTCAATTTCCAAAGTCCCTTCTCTTTCTTTTCTGGTCTCCTAACCGCTTATCCATCATTACTCCTACAACTGACAACAACACTTTCTTATCCTTTCTTCCATCTTTATTCACATATACTTTCTGAGCTTCTGTCACAATTTCCATTCCACATTTCCCATCTTTTAGATTTTTTTTCCTAAAAGGGGCAACAACTTGTGATGCCCCAACAAAGCATTCAAAATGCATTCAAACATAAAGGAAGGGGAAAAATAGGGGTAAGAAAAGCAGCTTCAAAAATAAAACAAACAATCTAAACAAAAGAACCTAACTTTATTCTTTAAAAGAGTGCATGGCACTCGTTTTTTTCCCCCCAATGTGTAGTTCTTTCTTGACGACACACATTTTAATTCCTGCAGTAGCAATTTTCAGCAGTGTGTCGATTCAGTGGAGGTTGGTCAAATACGTATAAGAAAATAGGAAATGTCTCACAGTGCATATTCTATTGCCAATATTAATCTATAACAACAAACTCAAAAGGCTAAATAATAAATTAAAAAAAGTAGTGAGCCACAAATCTAGAAACTTATAGAGGATCAATTTTTTTTTTTTAGCAAGAAGTCTAATTACTTAAATATCTTAAATAAGATCATTTGTTTTAGGTGAGTTTTGCTGGTTGGACTAGACAAATTAACTCTCCCACTGCAATTCCGGTGTTAATTATTAACTAATATTTTGAGTGTAAAGGGTAAGAGTGTAAACTTTCCCAGAAATAACAAAATTAAAATTATATTCAGAGCAGAAAAGAAAATATAAGAAAACCAAAACAATGAAAGGCAAAGCTACATGAGCAGTCCACCTAGTAGCCCCTCCTTTCTCAGACAGAAGGGTAACAAGAAAAAAATTGTTAAAGGGAGCAGAAAAGCCAAGCCGCACTTCCCCCCTTTCCTGATACTCGCTCTTTAAAGGAAAAAAATCCTTAAGTTAACAACCAACTTAAAATGGATTAGCTCAGGGTTTAATGATTCATTGACAAAGAGGGGGAATGGCAGGAAGCTGCAGACACCTATTCTGCCTTTTAAAACATGTTTCTTTCTTGTCACATCCAGAGAAATACTCTGCCTTTTCAACATTCCTAGGATATTACATTTTCTGGGAGAGGGCTGGGTGATAACTTCGTACAATCCCTCCTTTTTTCCCCCCCAAAACATGTGAGTGGAACGCACATGTTCTTGACAAAAGAGTAATATTGGTCAGATGAGGGAGTCCTAATTCTCCTAATGGAAAGGCATTGAGACAGCAGAAGGATCCCTTCAGTGGCTCCCAGAGAGCTTTCAACCATGAAGGTCTAGCAACCAGAGCACAATTTCTGGAAAGAAATTTACAGTATCCAATTTTCCATGACAATTAATACCAGATATCTCTTCTGTGAGCTTCCAGCAAGCAGAAACCCCAAAAATCTTCCAAAATTCTGCACAGTCATGCTTTCCCTTTAAATTACAGGCTGCCCATTTCAAAGGGATGGTTCTTGAATCTGCCCTAGCTCTTATTTTTGTGAGGCCAAATTGAGTTTAGCTAATGTGCAATCCAGGCTTTTCAGTATTTTTATTTTAAATTACACACAGTGAGACCGTTACTCATGAGACCACCAGTGCATCATAATTCTGAATGGGGTCTCTCTCTCTCTCTCTCTCTCTCTCTCTCTCTCTCTGCTTCTACAATACAGAAAATACAGACATTTTAGACAAATTTTCCCTCCCACTAGACAGAAAGAGGACAAAGGGAAAAAATTAATAACCCACACCGGAATGTCACTCCTTTTTTTCCACTCTACATTCTCTCAACAAATTTTCTCTGTTTCTTTAAGCAAAAGGGAATGAGTACATTCACACTAACTCACTAATTCACCTTTGCACTGCAATCAGACTGCTTGTGTAAATTAACTTCACACACAAAAATCCCATTTCATTCATTCTTCATGCAAAGCAATTATTACAATTATTTCAGGGAGCTGTACATAAGCCAATGAACTCCATTTCTATTATTAAGGGATCTCAACTTCCCTCCAGGTCTGAAAATGATTACACACACACACACACACACACACACACACACACACACATATATGCACAAATACCATGAAACAACACTTTCAGGTCTGGGGGAGATTCTGTCCCTTTAAATCTTCAAATTTCTTTCCTTGGGGAACTTGTGGCTCATTCTCCAAGCAGTGGGGAAACTCAGAGAGCAGCTTAAATCCTAACTACGCTCCCGTTTCCCACAGCTTCAAGCCCAAGCTGATAAGCTTATTTATTCTGCTAGCTTGGTTAAACATATCACAATCAATTCAACGCCATTCAATTCTATATGTTATTAGTATAGATGCACGCCTAATAATTTTTTAACAGACATTACATCAAATTAATCAAGTCCAATTACCTAGGTCTTCCCATTCAGTCAGGCTTTACCTTATTACCTGCTAAATTTCTTACTTTTGCTTGAAGTTACGCTCGTTGTTCTATCTCTTTAGGCACTATTTTGTTAATACCTGTCTCTGCCCTGGGATGTTCCGTTTCTATCTTGATCTCCCAGCAGAGCGCTGGCATATTTTTAAAGGTCAAGATTTATAGAGACAATGTATAGGGATGTTTGTCCACACATTGTTTGGCCAGGTTCTAGGTTGGACCTCCCAGCAGAACGCTGGCATATTTTTAAAGATCCAAGATTTATAGAGACAATTTTCATTAACACATCACTTGCATCTGGGTGGGGCTCGAGCTCCACTTTCTTTTTTAAAGACAACTATTGCTGCTGTGGCAGCTTTCTAACTATCCCTGTGGACTCCTCAGTCACTTTGGGTTAAAAAAAAAAAAAAACTAAACAAAACTCAGGTAGAACTTCTCTTCAGTTCATCTGATGGTGGCCAGTTCCCGAGTTTGTTACAACTTGATGGACTAAGCTTATAACCCTAGGATCCAGAGTTCCCTCTGGGGGGCCATCCTACACCAAAAGTGGGCCATTCTGACTCACAAAATATTTTTAAATTAGCCTGGGTTGCTGGGGGGGGTCCCCATAATCCCCATTATATGCCTTCTTAAGCAAATGACAGAATGAGGAACAAAAAGCCTAGGAGAAAGAGATGGGATGATGTAGGAAACTTCCCCCTTAATTTCATTGTGTTATCCTGAACATTCAGGCTATCCCTACCTGTCCTGGCCCCAGATATAGTGCAGATTGGCTAATCCTGCAGCCTTTGTCCTCTGTTAACACCTGTCCAAAGAGGGAGGGAGGGAAGAGCAGGGTAGGAGCTCCATGCAAAATGTTTAGTCTTCATTCCTTTGCCAGAAAGTTAGAGAAGACTATTTCCTCCTATTAGAATTACTGTTCTTGGGGGCAGGCTGCCCAAATGGAAAGACTCACACAAGTTAAACAAGTAGATGCAAATATTTCCTGAATTCACAAAAGTGTGTAGTTAAGATGAATGAGTTATGAAAGGAACCGGGCTCCTTTGCAAAGTTGCAGGAGATGCAATTCTCCCTCCCCCAATCTGCTTAAATAAGATGCACCTGCCCAAATCCCCTCCTTTTTTCTGCTATAAGCAATGACTCCTTTCTGGTTGTTAGATAAAATAGGGAATTGGGTTAAGGATCCCACCAAGGCAACTGCCACAAGCCTGGAAGCTACTGGAACCCTCAATTATGCTTAAAACTACAAGACATGAGTGTGCAGACAATCTGCTTCTTGATGTCATATTCCCCCTTCCATTGCATAGAATGGTATGGAGGCAACAGACAATTCCTTAATTGACACTGTGGGAAGTGATCATCCAGCCCTCTCCCAGAAAAACGAAATATCCTAGGAAATATTGAAAAGGCAGAATATTTCTCTGGATGTGAAAAGAAACATGTTTTAAAAGACAGAATAGTTGCCTATAGCTTTCTGCCCATCCCCAGCTAATGGGCCATTAAGATGGCCAGGCTAGCCCACTTTACATAATAAAGATTTCTCCTCACTGCAGCTGTAGGGGGAAGGGATATTACTCAACTCTCCACATGGCATCTGAGAACTCATCTATACCTGAACTCATCACAGCCTAGAGAGTAGCCCCCTGCATGGCACCATGGGAGTCTGACAACCAGTCAGAATACATTTCTTACACAGGAACAGGAAACAGAGAGGTGGGACTGAACAGGGTATAAATGCCTAGCAAGCCCCTTCCTCAGTCCTTCTCTCTTCTCCATCAACATTGAAACATGTGATCACCTTTTCTGTTCAGGACTCAAGCCATGTGGCCCTGTCCAACAATAAACCATCTTTCCAAGCAGCCTCCATGTCTCCAGTGTCTTCTTCCCCACTTGGAGCTGAACCCAGAAGGACATTTCTTTCAACAACACAGAAGAAAGAAGAGTAATTTTTGCCTCTTGCTTCTTGCAAAGTTTGGGGGCAATATTTGGCTGTTCTGCTTATTTGCCCCAAGTACTCACTCCTTCAAAATTAGAATAATAGAATTGGAAGGGGCTTGTCCTGCCTTCAGGTGCTTTGGAGAATAGCTTCTCTCCCTCTTCTGCGTGGCAATAGAAGAGATATCTGAACGCTGCTATCATGTCACCCCTAGTCCTTCTTTTCATCAGACTAGACATATCCAGTTCCAGCAACAGTTCTTTAAATGTTTTAGCCTCCAGTCCCCTAATCATCTTTGTTGCTCTTCTCTGCACTCTTTCTAGAGTCTCTACATCTTTTTTACATCGTGGCCACCAAAACTGGATGCAGTATTCCAAGTGTGACCTTACTAAGGCATTATAAAGTGATATTAACACTTCACGTGAACTTGATTCAGAGGTGGTATTCAGCAGGTTCTGACCAGTTCTGGAGAACTGGTGGCGGAAATTTTGAATAGTTTAGAGGACCGGTAAATATCACCTCTGACTGGCCCTGCCTCCATCTATTCTTTGCCTCCCGAGTCCCAGCTGATCGGGAAGGAATGGGGATTTTACTGTATCCTTCCCCTGCCATGGCCACCACACCACACCCACCAAGCCATGCCATGCCCACCAAGCCACGTCCACAGAACCTGTAGTAAAAACTTTTGAATCCCACCACTGTCTATTCCTCTATCCCTCTGTTTCTCAGGCCTAGGACTGTGTTGGCTTTTTTGGCAGCTGCGGCACACTGCTAGCTCATATTTGAATGATTGTTCACTAGGACTCCAAGATCCCTCTCACAATTTCAACTATTGCACAGGTACATTTTATTTTTCTTGCCTAAATATAGAAGCTTACTTTTTTCACCATTGAATTTCATTTTCATTCACTCTGAGGAAGTATATGAAAGAGAAAGAGGAGAAAGAGTACAGCTTAACATTTTACCAAATATGCATAGCATTTTTATTGTACATGCAATGCACATTTTTGAAGGGAGTAGGACCCACCGAATTCTTTACACTTTCAAAGTAAACATGAACATAAAGAACCAGGGAACACATTCTACTTTTATGGAAATAAATAACTGTCTATAAAATAATGTATTTTTTAAAAGTCAATATTTACAATTCTTGACTTGCCATTTTAACAAAGCATATCTAGTTTAGATTATTTCCTGATTTATATTTTACACTGATTAATAAGTACATAAATGGGCTGGGTTCATATAAATATGGCAGGTGTATTCAGTGTGTTCCAAGTTTTGTTTGCATAATAGTGTTGCAGCAGATTGTGGTTAGTAATCTACTTACGAAAGAGCAGGACTTGAGACCACAAAAGTGAGAGAAACAGGTTTATTGGATGCATTGAGTTCAGCGTGTTCACACACCAAAATCTGAACTGAACTGAGCTCTGCCCAGGATCCTACTTTTATGCCGTGTTCCACATGGTGCATTCTCAAGGCGTTTCCATACATGAGACAAGCATGACATTTCAAAAAGCAGAAGTTCATTTGGACTGTTACAGCAAAGTACATAGGAGAAATATAAAAAAGAGAAGTTCCTATTTCGTCTTAAGCTGTCAGCAGCTTTCACCTCTGTTCTATCTCTCACCCACGTCTGGCTTCCTGTGGCTCCACTTTACAGGGTCTTGCCACACTGTTCAGCCCTATTTGTAATACTTATGAGGAAGTTGGGGAGAAGTTTCACTGCAGCTAAAAGTCAACTTTGGGACTCCAGGGCACTGGAGTAAAAGCCAAACTAAAATGAATCTATAAGGTCCATTCTATTAAGACCACCTAACCTGGCCAGCCACTGGTGGGTTTACCTGTGCAACCCATGCTGTATCATTCCCCCCTATTGAAACTTCACCCAATCCTAAGATTACTGTGTAGTTTCATAAATGGCAGGTTCCTCTCCATGAAGCATGAACCCAACATATTTGCTCGAGCGTCCTTCTTCTGAGCGTCCCACCAGGGCCAGGACCTTTGCAGTGGCCCATTTCTCCATCAAGAGGGGTGAAACCCTGGCAATTTCGGGAACCAGGAGTTAGAAGTGGAGGTTAAATCAAATCCTTTCCATTCCTACCCTGGGAAATGAGTGAATTGCCTCATTTCTGTGGTGAGCTGCTTAATGACACGTCCAGTCTCATCAATGTGAAGGCAGCAATTAAACAAGTTGAACTTCCCACAGACCCTCCTTCCCTTGCGTGGAGGTAATCAAGAGCCAATCGATTTTGGTACACTGCAGTACAGAGTTTGCCAGTGGCAGTGGAGAGGATATTCAAAGATTTATAATCCTCTCCCCAGCCAGGTCCAATACTGCCTGCAAATGCATGATCCAGTTGATCATGTAGATTGGGGTGCGGTAACCCCAAGACCCATCCTCAGCCCAAGTGGCCCTCCCATATGTGCATACGATTCTCTCTGAGCTCCACATGTCGAATTTCTCGTATTCAGCCAGTTCCTTACAAGGAAAGTTAGAGAAGGCTGTGTCTACCTTCCTCTTCTGACGGAGGGGGCTCACTGAGTCATTCACCAGGACCCCTAGCACCTGTCGTGATTGGATGGGCAACAGAAAGAACGTACGTTTTATCCATCCAAGAACACAGGGAGGACTTCGTAGGCCAATGTGCCACGAATCCAATACATTTTCTCCGGGGCTTCCCAAGTGCTAGATGGGGTTTGTGACTTTTTTCCCCATTTTGTCCTTCTGTGGATCCTGCAGGCATTGAGTGCATTCCAATGGAGAGGGGGAAATGGCCTCCCTTGTGGCCCTGGGTTCCCTTGGGGCTCCCTTTTCCTTCCCTTGTGGGCCGCCCCTCCCATCCTCCTGAGGGGTGCGTGTGGGATGGGGGTTCCTACCCTGTTGTAGGAGTGGCTCCAGAACCACCATTCCCTTTCCCTGTGTGTTTAGGGTGGCTATAGCTGTTCTGCTGAGGTTCTTGTCAAGTGTCCCCGCATGGCATTGATATGTTTCCAAGTAGTTGGATTGGGTTATCCAGACCTCCAGGCAACTGGCTTTAGCACTATGGTTACGTGTTACACCTATCTGCCAGTACTTACTCAGACCTTGTGCATTCATGCTTGACAGGTTCTCATCCTCTGACCACCATTGTAGAAACCACTGATTCCCTACATCCCCAATAAGCTGACAAGTTATCTCCACTATTATGGGAATCTGGTCATAAGTTATGTCATATTCCATTTTTCAGACTGAAATCAAGGGGTGCCCGCTTCACCTGAGCCCTTGTCCTTTCTGGAAAGGGGTCTAGGAAGGGTCTCTGAATGGGCTTTTTGCGATGGCACCTAATGGTCAAATTGTATCATTTGTTTGGTGCCCAAGTTGTGACATTGGGGTTCATTCGACACTGCCAATAGTTCCCTGTCTCCTCTGAACAGGGGGATTGCCCCTCCTCCGGATGGCAATTTAATAACCAGCGTTCATTATACACAAAATGCAGTCCCTGTTCACCCTGATAAAAGCAGTTTTTTTGCAAAGGGGGAAAGGCCCTGAACCCATTTCTTCTAACATTGGCTCAGAAGTTACCTGCAGAGGAGAGTCATTTGTAGAGGTGAGGGGCCTAGCTTCCGGTTGTTGGGGAATACCCTCATTATCCTCATTCCCCCCTATAGGAAAGGATGGAGCAGGAGAGGGGGTTGGGTCCTCGTAATCAGTCGGAACCTCCCACACCCCCAATGGGGCCCCACCCTTTGCTCTGGCCCAGATTGCCTGATAGAGATAAAGAGAGTCAATGAGAATAGAAATGAATAGGAGAAAAACCACGATCAGAACTGCTGGCATCAGGCCTCTCCTAATGCACGCAGCTTGGCGTAGGCGCTAGTCAGTCTTCATGGTTGTGCCTGGGCATTGGACGGGGCGGAGTTTCCATGGTAGACGTGATAGGTTGCCTGTGCGATGGGTGTCGACGGCACCTGGAGCGACACCTGCAGAGGGCGCTGGTTCTTCACCACCTGTTCGTAAAGCGACAGCTTCCCGTGTGTCCGCAGAAGAGGTGGCATTCCTCCTGGTGCTTCTGGAACGTGAGGCACAGAGGCACCGTGTGGTCACTGGAGGCCTCCCAATAAGCTTTCGCAGCCAATTTAAAATGGGTCCAGTGAATCCAAGGCCTAATTTCAGCCACCTTAACAACAAGGGGAGAAAAAACAACAACAGTATACGGCCCACACCATTTGGGGCCCAATAGTTCCTTCTACCAGTCCTTCACCCAGACTTCTTGTCCTGGGTGGAAGTTGTGGACTGGAGTTACATTTCCATGAGAACGACAAGACAGAACATATTTTTGCAATTTGTGGACTATGGCATTCAGGGCTTGCAACTGTTTGAGCTTCACCATGTCTGCAACTTGGGGGTGAGCAACACCTGTGGGCCAAGCAAATCAGGAACCCTCCCATACAACAACTCAAATGGCGAGACACCCAACTCCTTGGTGAGAGCGCACCTCTTTGCCAGCAACGCCATGCTGTGGGCATCATCCGGCCATTTGAGATGGGTTTCCTGACAAATTTTGGCCAACTTATCCTCTATGGTGTGATCTGCCCTCTTGACCCTCCCACCTGAACTGGACCTTGATGTGGGTTATTAGCAGCACATACCTGACATTGAGAGCAAACAGCAGCTGCCAGGCTAGACAAATTGTTGATATAGACCTCCCTGAGCCAAGGCTTTTTTCAAAGCCGTTTTTCCTAAGTGCAAATGCTTATGCAGGGAGGAGACAGCATCCATGTTCCCTCTAATTTTTTTTCAGTGTGAGTGGGAAAGTATAGTGTTTGAGCGGCACAGTTTCATGCCTGAGCACCTAAGAGAGCAACAGTTTGAACTGCTGTCACGTCTGCTGGACATTTGTGCAACATTCCAAGCGTCAAGCGCCGATTGCGAGCAAGGTTTCAGCCTGATGAATGCCAGGCATGAAAAGTGCCACTCAAACACTATACTTTTCCGCTCACCCTGAAAAAAAAAAAACTTCTGCTCAGCTTTTAGATTGTTAGACTGGCTAGAGAGAGACATGGCACCAACAGGGTCCTGGGTCCTGGCATTTTGCAGGCAACCTGTCCTCTCACATATCTTTGGAATGCAACCCATCACATTTGAATTAGATTTTGCCAATTATCCTATTAAAAGATAATCCTATTATTCTAAAATACGACTAACTCAATATTAAAAATTGTAAATATTTAATGCTGATAAATAATAGAAGTAATTGTTATTTAGTATGAGTAAAATCAGTATTGATATATCAATATAATATCTATCAAAATTGACAATAAACACTAAAATAACAATACAAATATATAATGTGAAATATAAATGTAATAAATATAATATATAAATGCAACATAAATGTAATAAAATAATTTATCATGAAACTCTCCCCCTTTAAAGTAGTAAGATCAATTAAATAGTCTAGCAAGTTTGGACTATATGCTATATGTTATGTTACTTAAGAATATATATACCTCAGAATCAGATACAACATCCACATCATTTCCAACTGAATCGATAAAACCATATGCCATGCCAAAACTATTTTAAATAAAGATATGAAATTAATCAAGTCTTGCATTTATTTTTCAAAATGAATGTACTATTTTTTTGTTATTTAAGTTTGTACCCCATCTTTTCATCTCCAAGGTATTCAAAGCAGCTAAAATATTTTTTTAAAAAAATTTGAAATCTACTTAAAAACTGGTGTTAACATCACCATAATCTAATTCAAAAAGCCTGGCTAAAAGGGGAATTATCCTTTTCTAAAACCAAAAAAGAAAGAACTGCTTGTATTCTGTAGTATTTAATCAATGCATAGCTTTCAAATGTAATCCAAATTATATATCTAAACAACATTATAAATCATTTAAATATCAGAAGATTTGAGCATTGTTTTTTCTGATCTCTTGGCAGAAAGGATGTGTACTGGCATTTTATGGAATTTAAAATGATTAAGTCCATGACACAAATTGCACAATAGGAAATCCAGGCCAGAATGCATTTAACTCATTGTATCACCAGGGACCAGAATTTAGCAGGCCCAGGGAAAAAAAAGTAGGTAAGGCCACTTTATAGCTAAATTTGATACCATTAAAAATTAAATAGGATTAAAATCTGTGGTTTATAATTTACCCAGTTGTGCAATGTCGCCCGCCCCACTCCTTTCGCCGGCAGTAGCCCGCTGCACCAAGGGGGCATGTAAGAGGGAGGGGGAAAACAGGAGGAGAGGTTCAAATCCAGATTTCCACCCGGATGCCTCCCAGATGGGCCCGAAGATTCCGGCCAGGGTGACCACTCTGGCGCTGCCTATCATTCCTGCCGCTCCCCGGGGAGGTGGGGCAGCTGCGTGGAGATGCATCTGCCTTTTGCGCCCACCGACAAGATACGGATCCCAACCCCGGGCGTAATTTGATTCCCCTCTTCCCTGAGCTCACAATAACACCCTGTCTCACAAACCAAGAGCCCATCAGGCCGAGTTCGACGGAGAGGCTTCGAAGAAACAAGCCAGCATATATTTTTTTCCAAAAAAAAAAACAAAAACCAGTCCGGAGCTCAGCTGAGCTGAGGCTGTTGGATGAAGCCGTCACCAACACGTTTCCCCCTCCTCCCCCTCCCCCGTTCCTTCAATACAGGAAAGGAAATTAGGTCCGTGGGCCACATCCAGCCCAGCCAATCAGGCGGGACCAGCCGGCGAGGCCCGATCCTGCCTTCGCTGGCAAAGCGAGTCCAGGCAGCAATTATTAGACAGAGGCGGGTAGAGAAAGACGGACGAGCAGAAGCCCAAATGAACGGAGACAGGCCAACTCATGCATTGACGATTGGGAGGGAAGGGGTGGAGAAACAAGGTGAAACGAGAGCGTCAACCAGTTCCCCACCCACCCACTCACTCTCCACTGCCGCTCTCCGCATTTTCTGGGCGGGGTCTCGCAGTCGCAGGAAGGAATCCCCTCTCCAAGGGATCCCCCGAACATGGACTTGAAGAGCCGTGCTCTTCAAACAAGTCTGGGGAGGTCCTTTGCAGGCGGCCAGTTCTAGCCGCCTGCAAAGGACTTCCCCACGTTTGCTTTACAGAAAACTCTGCGCGGCAGATAGAATCTGCTGCGCGGGCTTTTTTTGTGACGTGCGCGGCCGTGCAGGCGCGCACCTTAGAGGGAACAGTGGACAGCATCCCATGCCAACTGCTGGGAAACAAACACCTTTGTGTCCGGCAGAACCTACCACCCATCTAGTAGTTCCACCCCTATTGCTTCAGCTTGCTGGATTCCTGAGTGACTATACGATGGGGGTTGTTCTTCCTGGGCTGAGTGAGGCATGTGGCTTGTAAAGAAGGGGGATCCAAGGCCACTGCTCTGGCAACTCGATCAGCTTTGTTGTTTCCTCTTTCAGCTGTTGAAATCCCTTTCTGATGCATAATGGCAACTTGTTTGGGGGCCCATACACCGTCCAACAAACGCAGAATTTGGGGGCCATATTTGATGTCCTTTCCTCCAGCTGTGATGAGGCCTTTTTCCTGTGAAGAGCTTTTTCCTAAAACTCCATGGGCTTGGATGGTTAGGAAGGCCTATTTGGAGTCTGTGTAAATGTTGACTCGTAGATCTTGTGCCAATTCCAAAGCCTTGTGAGGGCATGTAGTTCTGCCAAGTGGGCACTGGTTTCTGGTGGTAGGGGCATGGCTTCCCACACATCATCAAGGGTGACTACAGCATAAGCTGCTTTTTGCACGCCCTCATATAGAAAGCTGGTTCCATCTGTAAAAAGAGTTGCATCTTTGTGGGGGTTTATCCTTCAAATCTGGGTGACTGGCATAGGTTTCTTCAATTGTTTGCAAACAATCATGAGTAATTTCAGAGTCTGGTTCAGGCAACAGAGTTGCTGGATTCAAAACATATGACTGAACAAGTTTGATGAGGGGGGTTATGTGTAATAAGCCCCTGGTATTTCAACATTCATGGATTGGTAAGCCACAAATGACCTTTCTGGGGAGGACAGCTCGAAGAGCATGGGGGGTGTAGATATTTAATTGCTGTCCAAAGGTGAGCTTATTGGCTTCCTGGGTAAGTAGGGCAGTTCCTGTCACTGCCTTGAGACAGGCTGGCCACCCCTTGGCCACCTGATCCAGCTGTTTGGACAAATATGCAACCAGACGATACCATGTTCCCAACTTTTGGGTCAGTACTCCAAGGCCATATTCTGCTTAGTGTCCACAAACAACTGAAAAGGCCTGTTAAGTCAGGAAACTAGGAGCCTGAGTCACAGCATGCTTCAATTCCAAAAAGGTGTTCTGTTCTTCTTCCTCCCAACTCAAGGGTTCCTTTTCCATTCCCCTTGGTAGCTTCATAGAGTGGCTTTGCTAACAATGCGAAATTGAGAATCCAAATGCGACAAAATTCTGCTGCCCCCCAAAAGCTCCTTAATTCCTTCCTATTTCGTGGGGCTGGCAATTGGCAAATGGCTTCCTTCCTCTCATGGCCCAAAGTTCTTTGTCCCTGCTGGATGTCGTAGCCCAAATACCTAACTTCCAATTGGACTAATTGGGCTTTGGTCCGAGAGGCCTTGTAGCCTCTCTCCTGTAGGAGGAGCAGTAGGGCTGCTGCAGTGGCATGACAGGTTTCCTCCGTCTGGCCTGTGACCAACAAGTCAGCTACATCTTGCAAAACCACATCAGGTGGGGCAATGTCTAAAAGTTTCAAATCCATGGCTAATGCAGTTCCAAATAAGGTGGGGGAGTTTTTTCAAAGCCTTGATGCAAACGTGTCCAAGCATATTGCATCGCCTACTGCATCGCCTCTGCATGCCATTGAAGGGCCTCCTGTTAGATTCACGTCTCCTGGGGCAGCTTGGTAGGTGGGGGGGGGATCCTAGGGCGGTCATCTTCCCTTTCCTCAGGGGGTGGAGCCCAGTCCCGGTTGAGGCACTCCCCTCCCCAGTGGCCATGTTCGTAACAGATGGAACACTGGTTCCGTCCCAAGGGTGGGGCCCTGTTCCCCTCCCTAATTGCTGCCGCGAGCACTTCTGCTTTTTTTCTGCATCTTTTGATTTTTTTTTCTTTTCCTCCAACGAGTCTCTATTGACGAAAGTTTTTCTAGCTACTTCCATAAGCTCATTGAGGGGCTTCCCCAGTGCCGTTTCCAGCTTCTACAGCTTGTGTCGGATGACTAAGAAATAAAGGCCATAGCTAGCATCCGAGCATTTTCAGGAAGGTGGTTAGCATAAAAAAAAACCTCAGGGCTTTCGGCAGAGTTCAGACATTTTAGTGGCTGGCTTTCCTCCCAGCCAGACAGCCCTTACAATTAACTGTTGATGATTACGTAGCAGAGTCAACTGGTGGGGGTCATAGGGGCTCCATCTCGGGTCCCTTGAAGGGAAGCGTTGCTCAGTAAAGTCAGCCAGATTGGTGTGAGCAGGAACATCAGGTTTTAGAATGTTAGACACTGCAATTCTAATCTTCTCCCTCTCTTCAGACTGCTCCATCTCCTCTTCCTTCTTCTCCCAAAATTCTGGTGAGCTCAGAGGGTCCCCATCCCCTGTCCCTCTGACAGGACTTTCTTCTGACATCATAGAGGTCACACCGTCCAGCCCTTGCTCTATCCATCCCACAGATGAACGGCTTGTTGATGCCCTCGAGTCTCCTGAGCTACTAGGTGTAGCCCCCCTTTGGCATGGTCGTGGTGAGGGTCGTGGTGATCCTCTTCCTGTTCTGTCAAGTCTTCTGGGGCACTAGCTAGGATTGGTGGTCTCTGCCTGGGACATTTGGGGTGTGCAACCCGAACAGCCATAAGAATACACTGTTGGTCTTTTGCATATATTTTTTCTAGCCAAGCTGTCTCCTCAACAAATTGTACTATACGTCAATATACGGATCCTGTTTGATCAGGATCAAACACTAATCTATGGACATTCAAAGCTATGTTGAGATCAAAAGTGCCTTTGTTGGGCCACCCATAACCAAAAGTGGGCCATTCAGATTCACAAAACTTTTTAAGCTTATGCCTGCTCCACTCAATGCCATAATCCTGAGTCACATATCCTTCTTTAAAATGATTTTACATACATTGTAATGGGGTCTAGGGAACACTGCTGCCCCCCCCCAACTCCTCCCAGGGTACCAGACAACAAAGAGTTAGCAATAACCCCACATAGGCTTCTGACCCAAGATACCGGATGGACACGGCTATTGTAGGGAAATGCAGTAGCCCCCCCCCCTCAATCACACACACACACATACACCAGACAATCCTCCCCAAAACCTTCCACCTAGTGAGGGAGATCAGGCCTCACCTCCGGCTCAACAAGGAGTCCGGGTCTAAATAGGGTTCCCACAGTACTTGCCTCATGTACTTGGCTTCCCTCCTGCGATGCTGGCCAGCCTTTAGATGCCTATCAGATGCCTGGTGTCTGGTCCTTCTCTGGTGGTTCTTGGAATCGCCAAACGCTGCTGCCAGAGCCCTCTGTCGCTGGGAAGTCCCTCGGATCAAAGGGGTCCGTTGGCGCCAGGGAGGTTCCCCCTGACAAGATGAGCTCTGACACCGGGGTGGACGTTCCAGAGGGTCCCAAAGACCCCTCAACTCCTGGCTGGCTCGCCAAAATGTTGCAGCAGATTGTGGTTAGTAATCTACTTACGAAAGAGCAGGACTTGAGACCACGAAAGTGAGAGAAACAGGTTTATTGGATGCATCGAGTTCAGCGTGTTCACACACCAAAATCTGAACTGAACTGAGCTCTGCCCAGGATCCTACTTTTATGCCGTGTTCCACACGGTGCATTCTCAAGGCGTTTCCATACATGAGACAAGCATGACATTTCAAAAAGCAGAAGTTCATTTGGACTGTTACAGCAAAGTACATAGGCGAAATATAAAAAAGAGAAGTTCCTATTTCGTCTTAAGCTGTCAGCAGCTTTCACCTCTGTTCTATCTCTCACCCACGTCTGGCTTCCTGTGGCTCCACTTTACAGGGTCTTGCCACACTGTTCAGCCCTATTTGTAATACTTATGAGGAAGTTGGGGAGAAGTTTCACTGCAGCTAAAAGTCAACTTTGGGACTCCAGGGCACTGGAGTAAAAGCCAAACTAAAATGAATCTATAAGGTCCATTCTATTAAGACCACCTAACCTGGCCAGCCACTGGTGGGTTTACCTGTGCAACCCATGCTGTATCAATAGTACTGGCCTCACCCTCATCTATTCTCTGCCTCCCGAGTCCCAGCTGATCGGAAGGAAACGCGGATTTTGCAGTATCCTTCCCCTGCCACGCCCACCAAATCCATGCCACGCCCATCAAGCCATACCCAATTTGAATCCCACCACTGGGGTGTTCTAAATAAGCCATCCTAAGTTCCTGGAGAAAAGGTGAGAGCTAACAAAGATGTAAGTAGTTATGGTAAAGTTGTTGCTGAATAGTAAATGTTTTCTGGATTTACACACCACATTGAACCACTTATGGACCATATGGGCTGGGGTTGTATGACCACATAGGCCAAAATATGGCTGACAGACCAGTTCTGTATTTGGTATGTCATTCAAACAGAAATATTATGAGTTAAGAAGAGAGAAAGAGAGAGAGAGAACATTGTCTGTGGAGGAAATTCCTCTCCATTGAAGTGCAGTTGAGACTAATTTCATACTGTTTTCCACCCCAGATTAAAGCTTTATTTAACTGATCATAGTTAGTTGATCTTTTTGATTAAACTGCATACAGTAACTATCCTATTTTTGTTACTGTATTTTAGAATCATAAATTGTCAGTGGGAAAACATTTATCAGAGAATTTTTGGATTAAAGCAGGGCAATTGAACAATCTAGAAAGAATAGCACAGAAGGCTGGTTGAAAAAAGGGTCATTCCTGTTTTTGCAAAGAATATATTTGGCTCCTTTCAAAATTACATTTTGTACCTTATTTTCTTTCAGTTCGGTCAATAGATGTTCTAAAGAGTTTTAGCAGGGTGCATACATAAAAATGTTTACAGGGCAGCAGAGCAGGGCCAAGGTTATTATTGAGTTATTTTGTCCCAATTGCCATAAATGAAGACACTGTAGTCTTCCTAGTAGGAAATGGTTTTCTCTGCGGCAATTTATTCCTCACTTTCTTTTTGCGTAACTGGCTCCATTCCTAAAATTCTTTTGCTCTTCAGAAGTATTTCTTTTTATGAGCCTGAAAAATAAATTATGTCTCTGACAAAAGCAGTTGAGCAGCATCCTGATGTGTGAAGATGTTCTCTTTAGCTAAAGCTCTTGAACTGTGTTCGTCTTGTTTTGAAATGCTCTTGCTGAGCATGGTGGGCAGGAAACAGCTTTCAATAAGCTTGGCTGGTCATCAAAACATGACAAGACAGACTCCACAAATTTACGGAAGACCCCATGTCTGGGCTACTCATCCAGAAGAGTGTTGTTGATACCTGCAAGCAACCATTATGGATTGGTCTTCCATGCAACAGCATCTCCTAGGTCTAGATTCAGAACTTTACCTCCAGGCTGAGAGTGAAATAAGTTAGAGGCTATGTGAATGTTGATTTTTCATCCATTTAAAAGGATGGAGGAAAAATAAACAGCTGTTCGTGTCCATGGCTATTCCAGATAGAACACATTATCCATTGTTTTTATGCACATCTTTGTGTTTCACTTCACAATAATCTAAAGAGCAACATGGAATTAAATACTATGCTTGTTTTGAAATACTTTAATACTTTTGTCGGAAGTAAAATCCATCCGGTTCAGATCCAGGCAGGGAATAAAATAAAATGGAGACTGATTGGAAAGGAAGTTTAATGGTGAACAGAACCAACAGCAGTTCTGGGTCATCTGAACAATTGGTTTGATGATTACATGGGTTTTTATAAATTTCAGAGATGCTGCTAGGGGGTTGTGCAATGTCTGAAATGCCCTAGGACTGCTATGGCGAACCTATGGCATGGGTGCCACAAGTGGCATGCAGAGACCTCTCTGAGGGCACACAAACTGTCACCCAGGTCAGCTCCACCGCTCATGCCTACATACCTCCCACCAGCCAGATGATTTTCAGGTCTCTACTAGGAGATATGCATGCATGTGCTGAGCAGGAGGGGGGGTGTTGCTTGCACATATGTGGGTGCCAAGGGAAGCACGGGGGTTGTGGTGCTCCCTCCCCCTCAGAGAGAGCCTCCAGAACCTGAGGAGGGTGAAAAACAAGCCTCCCTGAATAGGCCTGTTTCTGGCCTCTGGAGGAAAGCCTCCGGAACCTGGGGAGGGCGAAAATGCACCGCCACCCCTGCCTGGTGTGCTGCAGGAATCTGAGTAGGTTACGGGGGGGGATAGCACACACATGCGCAGGGGGCATTGCATTGTGGGTTTGGGCACAAAAATAGCACGCATGGACATCATTTTGGCACTCAAGGATGTTTTGTACGACGCGAGGCGTGAGGTAAAGTTAACAGCTTTTATTCAACAGGCTTCAACATTAACAGTTCAGAACTCGCGTGCCAGACAGCGCCGCCTGACAGCTATTTATACGGATAGCTGTCAGGCGGCCAGCCAATGGGAGAGGTGCAATTCTCTCGCCGGCAGCCAACCGCGCCTGGACCAATCAGGTTGCAGCAGGGCGTCGTTTGGCTGCCGGCTGCGTCAGGAGGACGCAACACCCCTTCCCCCCGGATGGTGCATGCGTAATCGTCCAAGTATCTTGGTCTACTGCGCACACACTGGGACCGCCTCAGTTCGGGTGTGGTCTCCGAGGAGGACGGTTGTGGAGGAGGAGCTCCAGCTGGGAGGAGGAGCGGAGGTCGAGGTCCAGCCCCTAGCCTTGCACCGAAACAGGTAGGCAAGGCAGCGGTCGAGATCGGTGGAGGTCTCTGGGAGGTGCATGCCAACGTCCTTGCGGGTGAGGCTGGAGGCTAGGGTCAGGTGCAGACATCGGAGTGGCTCGGCCCTGTTGTCTGGGAGGTGGGACCAATGCACAGCGGCACAATTGGTCTACATGGCACCGCCAAATTCTTCCATCACCAAGTTGGACCCTGTAGGAACAGGGTCCTGTTAGTTCCTGGACCACGGCCGGAACCCACTTTGGCTCGCCCGAATAATTTTGGGCATAGACCTCCTCCCCCACATGGAAGGTCCTATGGGGGGAAGTCAGGGAAGCAGAGAAGGGAGAGAAGTGGGGGTGTAGCTGGTCCAGGGTGGTGCGGAGATGGCGGCCCATGAGGATCTCGGCCGGCGATTTCCCAGTGGCAGCACAGGGGGTGGAGTGCTGGGCCCGGAGGTAGGTGGGCAAGCGGGTTGTCCATGGCTGGTGGCTCAAGCGGACCAGGCCCTCCTTGGCGGAGCGAACAGCACGCTCCACCATGCCATTGCTGGCTGGGTGGTATGGGGCCACCGAGGCATGGCAGATTCCTAAGCTGGCGAGGTAGAGGCAGAATTCGGCCAATGTAAATTGGGGACTGTTGTCTGTCACCAATGTGTCAGGGAGGCCGTGGGTGGAGAACAGGCACTCCAGGGCATGGATAGTTGCGGCGGAGGTGAGGGAGCGGAGGTGGACAACTTCCACCCATTTGGAAAGGGCATCGACAACCAGTAGAAAGGAGCGGCCATCAATGGGGCTGAAGAAGTTGGCATGAAGGCGGCTCCAAGGAGAGGAGGGGGTGTCCCATTCCCGGGGTGGGGAGGAGGGAGGCGCGGGGCGGACAGCCTGGTAGGGAGGGCACCGCTGCACCCAGTCAGTGATGTCGGCATCCAGAGAAGGCCACCAGACATAGCCGCAGCCGAGGGCCTTCATGCGGACTATACCCAGGTGACCCTCATGGAGCCGGCAGAGCACCAGCTGGCGGAGGGAGGGCAGGATGATTACTCGAGATCCCCAGAGGAGGCATCCCTGGAGGACGGAAAGTTTGGTGCGGCGGTGGAGGAACGGCTGGAACTTGGGAGTCCAAGAGTCCGCCATCCAGCCCCGGCGAATGGCATCTAACACGCAGGATAGGAGTGGGTCGGTGGCTGTGGAGGTGGCGATATCCGAGGTGGAGAGAGGCAGCTCCAGGTCGTCTATGAGGAAGACGCCGGAGGCCACGGAGGGGGCTGGGTCGGAGAGTGGTAGGGGCAATGGGCACCAGCTGAGGGTATCCGCGTGGCCCATGTGCTTGCCAGGCTGGTAGTGCAGCCGGTAAGCGTATGCTGAAAGGAACTCGGACCAGCAAGTCATGCACGGGGAGAGGATAGGGGGCGTGGCGCGGTCCCCTGCTAGGATGCCCAGGAGGGGCTTGTGATCGGTAAGGAGCATGCAGGGGCTCCGCTACCGAAGCCTTATGGGGGATGAAGGCAGCGTAGAAGTTCAAGAGCCCCAAGAAGGCTTGGAGCTCCGCCTTGTTGAGGTAAAGTTAACAGCTTTTATTCAACAGGCTTCAACATTAACAGTTCAGAACTTGCGTGCCGGACAGCGCCGCCTGATAGCTATTTATACGGATAGCTGTCAGGCAGCCAGCCAATGGGAGAGGCGCAATTCTCCCGCCGGCAGCCAACCGCGCCTGGACCAATCAGGTTGCGGCAGGGCGTGGTTTGGCTGCCAGCTGCGTCAGGAGGACGCAACAAAGGACAAAAAGGATAACTATCACAGCCCTTGGAGATTGTGCAATGTAGTGAGTTCTGTGTCTTCTGCTAAATGGTAGTGGGTTAATCCTATTATGATATTTCCTAAAGGGTTATGTCCTGTTCTTAGAATTTGGGTGGAGGAGAACTCCACCCAAATTTTGATCCCATTCTTGGAGCTGAAGTTCTTTTGTTTTGTGAATAGGCTGACCCAATCTTTCTTAATGGGCACAAAATATCAGATGGGGGCTATTAAGGAAGATTGAGTCTGTCTTCTGCCTCTAAAAACACATTTCTCCTTTAGGGAAATATTCTACCTTTTTAAATATTCCCCAAAATATTTCATTCTTTCGGGGCGGGGGGGGGGGTTCCCAAACTTCCTTGTTCACACATTGATATTATGTATCTGGAAAATAGATATTCCACATTTTAAAGGCTAAACCAGAACATTTATGCTCTACATGGAGGTCATATACACCGAGTATATTATTCAGTCCACTCCCAGCTTCTGCTTTGGAAATTAATTCAGAGCACACAGCCGTTTGTGCCAACCATTTGCTTTGTTATAATGCTTGATTAAGACTCCCTGAGGCTTATAAGCAAGGATTCCAAACAATTGCAATTACAATTATAATCCAAACTCCATTCCAAGGCATGTGTTACAGCTAATTGCACTGCCCATTTGTCTCCAGCTTTCCTTGTTTGCTTGCCAATTTGCTAGTACATTGAACAAAAATAAGGGCATCCTTGACCCAGGATAGAAAAAAGGAGGGTGAGTACTGGTGGAAGTTTAGGAAGAACATGCTTCTGTGCTCTGGAAACTGCTTAGCAAAGCTTTCCATGTTCTTCCTCTGTGTCCACAATTAGAGGTCTCCTTTGATTGCTAAGCTCCTATAGATAGCAAGCTGAACCAATGGCTCATAGATCAGTGATGGCGAACCATTTTTGGCTCGCATGCCAAAGCGGGGAGAGCTCAGAGGGGTCATGTGCCAGCATGCCACACCCATAATGCTATGCGCAAGACCACAGTGCGCATGCATGCATGCCAGCGCTCCCTCCTCCCATTTTTGGTGTGCTTTTTTCGCCCTCCCCAGGCTCCAGAAGCTTTATAGGAGCCTGGGGAAGGCAAAAACAGCCTCCCCTGACACACACACCCGCCTCCCAAGAGGCCATCCAGAGGCTTTAGGAGTTTCCCTAAAGCCTCTGGAGGGCAAAAAATGGACCTACGGGGAACCTGGAAGTTCAGGAATGGACTTACCGTTTGCTCGTAGGGCCGGTTTTAGCCCCCTGGAGCCTTCAGGGGCCTTCAGGAGGCTTCCCTGAAGGCTCCGGAGGGCAAAAAGCAATGCTTCAGGGAAGCTTCCGGAGGGTGAAAAATGGCCTCAAAAGGAGGCCAAAGTCAGATGGCCAGCGCGAGCATCTGCGCTGGCCAACTGACAGGGCAAGTCTTGCATGCCCTGACAAATGGCTCCACATGCCACCTATGGCACACGTGCCATAGATTCGCCATCATGGTCATAGATTATCGGATAATTTGCATGCTAGAACAGGAGCATATCACTTTGGGGGAGGGGTTACGAAGTTGCATTCAGAAGAGTGGAGTGAGGCCATAGCAAAAAAGGGGCTGGCAAGGATAAAAACTAGACTTGTTTTAATTTACATTTTTGCTTAGTTAATATCAAATTGATCGAGTACTATTACTACGAGAATGCCCTCATATACTATTAATACAAATACTGTAATTCTTTTGTTGGAAGAAATGTCCTTCGGGTTCGGCTCCAAGTGGGGAAAAAGACACTGGAGACATGGAGGTTGCTTGGAAAGATGGTTTTAATGGTGGACAGGACCACATGGCTTGAGTCCTGAACAGAAAAGGTGATCACATGGTTCAATGTTGGTGGAGAAGAGAAGGGAAAGCAAGGAAGGAAGATAAGCTGAGTCCCTGGTTTTATGCCCTCTCTGGCCTTTGATCTTGGGTTTGTATTCTGATTGGTTGTCAGACTCCCATGGGCCCATGCAGGGGCAACTCTCTAAGATGCGTTTTGAATCCAGGTTTGGTAGAGTTCTCAGATGCCATGTAGCGAGTTGGGTAAAGGGCCAATATTATCATGCCTTAATCCCATTACTCTGGAGCTGAAGTGGATAACTCTTTATTATGTAAAGTGGACTAGCTCAGGCTTTAATGGCTCATTGACCAAGAGGGATGGGCAGGAAGCTGCAGGCAGCTATTCTGTCTTTTAAAACATGTTTCTTTTTTTTCACATGCAGAGAAATATTCTACCTTTTCAATATTTCCTAGGATATTTCATTTTTCTGGGACAGGGCTGGTTGATAACTTCCTACACTTTATTACAGGCCAACGATCTGGACTAACCAGAACTTAACCAAATAAAACCTACAAAAAGGAAAATGCAGGAGAAGAAGGCAGGGCTTAGCAGTGAGAAGACGGATTTTCAGGCTATTCCTGAAATTCCCCTATTCCGAAGCACTTGGACGGTTCCTTTTTGGACCCAAGCTGTCCCGGAGAGACAGTGAAAGGTAGGAGGAGATCCAGTGGCCCCAGAGACGTTCGCAAAGTCTCTGGGGGCTTGGAATTTAACCTCCTTTGCCAGTGACTTCTGGATTAGCCATAAGGCTAACTGAAACTGCAGATAGCTCCGAAGAATGGCGAAGTGTTTCCAGCTGGTAAGGCGATTTTATTACTCAGAGAAAGACAGTCCACCTAAAAATTCAAGCTAATTTAAATTAAAGAAGAGAAGGATCTAGCGGCGATTTCGATCTCTTTATTGGTTTATGGACGGTGGTTACCCTATTTTTTAAATGTTTAAATGCTATTTACATGGACAAAGGATAGATTACTCCAACATCTCCTCTGATCCTCTGCAAGTGGGCTGTAAACCAATTCACTATAATTTGGCTCCTTACAACTTGACACTTTTATTGCTTGGCTGGATTGGTCTAAGATCAGATAAGATTGTACAGTTCCCAGCTTGTTTTTACTTGCAAATACATCAGAGTTCCCAAAGAAAAATACTAACTGCGTACAAATATGGCGTCTATTCAAGCTTCTATTCAAATGATTTCTTCGGCACTACAAAAATTATCTGCCACACATGATAGAATTGAGAGGAAACTGGATCATCTGCTGTTTCTAGCAACAAAATATGAGGGGGAAAATGAGAACGTTGAACGTTTGAATGTTCTTCAAATACAAACGAAGGATGTCAGAGATAAAGATTTTCAACTTGCTGATATTCGGGGCAACTGGTTTACCTCTGAGGGAGAAAAAGATGGAATGTCTGAAGGGGGAGCAGCCACACAGAAGATTTACTTCGAAAGACAGGGCGCAGGAGGAGTGAGAAGCATTAAAGAATTTATACTTTATGAAATGCCATCTGCAAAACTTTCGATACCACCACTGAGAATTAAAGACAAGCTGATAAAGGAAATAAACGGAGGACGGCAGCATTATATGAGAGGCACCATAAGCAAAAAGGTGCAAAGATTTTTTTGTATGGACTTGCTCATAAACATGTTTGGAGAATTCGACCTACAAATGGCAACAGGATTAAGGAGGTTCTGTTACTGGAGAGATACAGGCTGATAGATGGAAGAATACAATTTAAAACTAGCTAAACCTAGTTAAATTCATTTGTAATAGATATAGTTGAATAATAATTGATAATGATAGTAATGTATGTAATGTTGAGTTGCTATGATAAATAATAATTGGATATGAGAAGGGAAGGTTAGAAATATTTTTGGACTATATATAAAGGTTATTAATCACAATAATTATTACTATTAAAAAATAAAATAAAACTATATACAGTTAAATCTTAACTAATATGGGGAAAATGCTATGATATACGATATAATTAAATAAAGAAAGGAGAATGATAATAAACTATATACATGGAGGATGCAATTTTTGGTATTAAATATTATGGATGTTTAGCTAAAACAGGATATGAGGATTTGATGCTAATGGAGGATTTTATAAACAAGTAAATGAAATGCTAGCATGTGGTTATGGATTAAATCTTTGGCATAGTTAAGGATGAAGGATGTTTAAACAACTGTAGTCAACTAAAAGTGGAGGTATGATGATGTTAATATGGTAAACATTTGAGTTAAGATATTTGAATTAATATGAATTAATGGAAGAGATGCACAAAAACTTGTTGTTACCAGCTGATATACTTTTTTATAACATATACTTGTTGTGTTTTTTTTGTTTTTATTTCTCTGTGTTGTTTTTTGTTCTTTTTTGTTTGATTTTTTTTCCCCACTGTTGTGGGCATGTGTTGTTTATGTAACAAAAAAATAAAAAAAATTATTAAAAAAAAAGGAACATGCAAATAAGGCATGCAAGATCAAAATCTTTGCTATCATGTTTCATTATTTTGCCAACAGCAATATCCAAGTTTTACAAGCTGGAAGAAATTCACCTTCAAAGTGGTCCTTGTTGCGTCCTCTTCACCCTCTTAACTGACCACAAGCCCCTTCTGTGCATTCTATCGGGGGACAGGCCCACCCCCCCATCCTCTTGACCACTCCGCGTGGTCGGAGTTCTTGGCCTCCTACACCTACACCCTTCTCTACCGACCCGGCAAACACATGGGTCATGCGGATGCCCTCAGCCGCTGCCCGCTGCCAATTCTCATGTTGCCCCCGTGACCTCCATCATCTCAGTGACTGACGAGCTCACCCTCCCTCCCTCTGCGGCCGATATTGCCTGCACTTCCCGATCCGACCCCCTCCTCCTGAGGGTCCTGGATGCTGTATGCCGGGGCTGGGCAGTGGACACTCGCACTGCCGAGTTCCTGCCGTTCTTCTGCTGCTGGGATGAACTGTCCATCCTACAAGACTGCCTCCTCTGGGGCTCCAGGGTCGTCGTCCCTGCTGCCCTCCACCAGCAAGTTCTCCGCCGCCTCCATGAGGGCCATCCTGGCATAGTGCGAATGAAGGCCCTCAGTCGCAGCTATGTCTGGTGGCCCTCTATGGACATGGACATTGCTGGCTGGGTCCAGTGGTGCCCAGCTTCCCAGGCCATCCATCCAGCTCCTCCCTCTGCCCCAGCCCATGAATGGGATACGCCCCCGCCCCGTGGAGCCAACTCCACCTCGATTTTTGGCCCCATTGATGGCCGCACCTTCCTCCTCATGGTGGACGCCCTTTCTAAATGGGTTGACATTTTTCCTATGCAGTCCACCACGTCCAGCGCCACCATACAACTCCTAGACTCCCTTTTCACAACCCGCAGCATTCTGGACATCATTGTCTCAGACAATGGCCCTCAGTTTACCTCCGCTTCCTTCCAGTCCTACTTAGTGGACCTGGGCATTCGCCATGTGCTGGTGGCCCCGTACCACCCTGCGGGGAACAGAATAGCAGAGCGGTGTGGCCGCTCGGCCAAGGAGGCCTTTGCCCATGTCTCCCACCTTCCTTGGCCGGCCCATCTCCGGACATACCTCCTGGCCTAGCATACCACCTCCTGCCAGGCCTCCGGCAAAAGTCCGGCCGAAGTCCTCATGGGGAGTCGCCTCTGGACCACTCTTGACCACCTGCACCCCTCCTTCGCCCCCACTGCCTTCCCGATCCATGGGCCCCCTGGTCCTTTCTGGTGGGGGAGGGGGTCTTCACGCAGAACTTCACCGGAGATCCTAGGTGGCTGCTGGGGGACATAACAGAACTAACTGGGCCCTGCTCTGACACCTCCGATGCCGCCCCAGCTGGCCTCACCATCACCACAACTACAACCAGGCGCTGCATGCCAGCCAACCACTCAGAAATCTCAGCTGCAGCCAAATGCAGCTCACCAGTTTCAACCTGTTTTCCCCGTTCCTCCTCGCCGCGTGCTACCTACTGACGTCCTGGCCGGGCACTTACCTTCAAACATTCGCGCTCGTCTGGGGGCCGGGCCTTCAACTCCACTGTGTCACAACAACAGACCTCCGACGACGACAGACACTCCCTTACCAAGGCGTTCCCAGCGCATTCGCGTTGACCGATGATCTCTGGGGAGCCAGGGATGGAGGCCATGCCTCCATCCTGGTGCTCCTTGACCTCTCGGCAGCTTTCGATACCATCGACCATGATATCCTTCTGCGACGACTGCGGGAGGTGGGGGTGGGAGGCGCTGTTTTACAGTGGTTCTCCTCTTACCTCTCGGACAGGTCGCAGTCGGTGTTAGTTGGGGGGCAGAGATCGACCCCTAGGCCCCTAACGTATGGGGTGCCGCAGGGTTCGGTCCTGTCCCCCCTTCTTTTCAACATCTACATGAAACCGCTGGGTGAGATCATTCGACGGCACGGGATAAAATACCACCAGTATGCGGACGATACTCAGTTGTATCTGTCCGCCTCGTGCCAACTCAACGAAGCGATGGATGTGATGAGCCAGGGTCTTGAGGCTGTTAAAGACTGGATGGGGGTCAACAAGCTTGTGCTCAATCCAGAAAAGACCGAGTGGCTGCTGTGTTTCCCTCCCGCGAATTGGCCAAGTGTTCCATCTCTCAGGCTGGGGGGTCAAACTGTACGCCCCTCAGACAGGGTTCGCAACTTGGGAGTCCTCCTGGACCCACAGCTGACCTTCGAACATCATTTGTCAGCTGTGACCAGGGGGGCATTTGCCCAGGTTCGCCTGGTGCACCAGTTGCATCCCTACCTGAACCGGGAGGCCCTCACAACAGTCACTCATGCCCTTGTGACCTCTAGGCTGGAATACTGCAATGTGCTCTACATGGGGCTGCCCTTGAAGAGCATTCGGCGACTTCAGCTAGTCCAGAATGCGGCCGCGCGAGCGATCGTGGGTGCACCTCGGTACACCCACGTAACACCTATCCTCCGCGAGCTGCACTGGCTGCCTGTTGATCTCCGGGTGCGCTTCAAGATGCTACTTATCACCTACAAAGCCCTTCATGGTAGTGGACCTGGGTACTTGAGAGACCGCCTACTGCCAATTACCTCCACTAGACTGATACGATCGCATCGATTAGGCCTCCTCCAAATTTCATCATCCAGCCAGTGCAGACTGGCAACTACCCGGAGGAGAGCCTTCTCGGTGGCTGCTCCGACCCTCTGGAACGAACTCCCCGTGGAGATTCGGACCCTCACCACCCTCCAGTCCTTCCGCGCCACTTTAAAGATCTGGCTGTCCCGGCTGGCCTGGGGTTAAGATTCTAACCCCACCCGAATTGTGTGACTGCTGTGTTTTCTTTTTAATATGTTGTATTGTCTTCATGTTGGAAAATTGTTTGTCCTTCCCCCCCCTTTTTGAACTGTGAGCCACCCTGAGTCCCCCCAGGGAAAAGGGCGGCATACAAATAAAGGGAAATGAAATGAAATGAAATGCGCCAAAGAGCGTAGTATCTAAACGATTACGCATGCGCAATCTGGGGGAAAGGAATGTTGCGTCCTCCCGACGCAGACAGCAGCCACGACCGGAGCCGGAAGAAGAGCTGATTGGTTCTAGCGCGGCTGCTGGCCGGTGGGAGAATTGTGCCTCCCTGATTGGTTCCCCGCCTGACAGCTGTCAAGTACAAATAGCTGTCAGGCAGGCGTTGTTTTGTTCTCTCTTTCTAGTTCTGTAAACGTTGAGTTAAATAAAGCTATTATATGAACCCTGTCCTCAGTGCTTGAGTATTTAAAAGTCCTAGTCAGTTGGTAAACACGGAACATAAAATTCTTCAGTCGATTGCAGAAATGATATTAGAAGGGATACTAGGAGCATTGCGTGCATTTAAATAGCAGAATATGAATTTGTTTTTCAATGTCGCTATCTTTACAAGAACCAAGCCTTTCACAGAATCCTGCCCCAGCTCTGCTGATAAAATAATACTAAACTGTAGCAATAAAATACTCACTGAGATGTATTGTGTGCATAAATAAATACACATTGGGTGGGTTTTGTTTTATCCATTAAAGCTAGTTGTGTCACACTTTGAGATTGGAAGTGAACCTTTAGCTGCTCTTTAAATACACATTAGCCATGTTGTTGTTTCAACTTTTGTTAACTCTTCAGGGCAATATTAGGCATGTGTGTTGCCACTTACAATAGCTTTCGTAGGACATTTGACCATCTTGTTTCAAAGTCTGACAATTCATTCCTGCATTTAATTGTGCTCTGTGACTTGGATAATGTCTTAGCTCTGAAAAACTTGAAGGCAGCTGGTATGCACTGGACACCTCTCTAGAACATGAACAAATGGATTGCTGGGAAATTCTTGTGGGTGTTTGAAGCAACCTGAGCAGTGTCCATGTGTTGCTTCCAGGATATTTGAAATCAGCCTGCTCTATTTCATGTCCTCATAGAATCCAATGCAATTTTTTTTTTTAAAAAATGGCCTGTGCAAAATGCACAAACTTTGTGACTATAGAGATTCAGTCAGAGCTGAAGAAGCTTCTGGGATGATGTCTTAAAAGGAAAACAAGGAAATCAAGTTGCCTCTTGAAAAAGCACCTTAGGGACATAATCTCTGTTTTTTTCATAATTGATCCAATAATAACAACAACAACAACAACAACAACAACAACAAAAACTCTGCCATTGCCAGTCCTAAGCCTGAATGAGTAAGGAGGAGGGTTGCTGTGGTGGTCTCTCATGAGGAATAAGACACGCAGGCAAGTTGTCTTGGGATGAGAGCTCAGAACAGAGTCCGAAACCCCCTTTTATTATTACACTCATTAGCATACAATGTTATCACTTAGGTGGCCAGAGTTGCCTATGTCCAGTTACTTTTATGAGTCATTTATCCTATTTTCCACATCCCATGCGCTTTCATTGTTTCGTGTGCTCTACTAAGGGACATCCTGTGGGAGCAGGTCTCTGCAATTATTCCCACATCATCTCCTTTTTTATATTATCAACGGAGACCTCCTCTAAGTTCAGACGGACCTTGGTTTCCATGGCCAGAGCGTCCGCCCTATTAGAGGGAAGAAGGGTTTTGCACGTTTGTAGCAGGTATGGGAGGCATTGAATACAACAACAAAGTAACACCAGCAATACAATAATGGTTATTATCACAGGAATCAGTGATCTCAGCCAGGAGCCATCAGGTAGCCATGAGCACAGAGCCCCCCAGAAGTCGATGGTACCAGAGCCATCACTATGCAGGGGGTTGTTACGTACCAAGGACTCCATTTTTTCCACTGTGGCAGAAATATTAGGTTGATTATCATGAATGTACATGCAACAATGTGAATGAATCAAAGCACAAACACCACCTTTTGCAGCCAAAATAATATCCAAAGCAAAACGATTCTGCAATGTTACACTATGTATTTCCCCCAGTTCCTGATTAACTAATTTTAGAACAGTAATAGTTTCATTAAACATAACAACAGTCCAATTATTTAACTTATGCAAATCTCTATAATTCATAGCAACACCTAGTGGAGGGAGAACACCTCTAGAAAATTGAGTCCAGGATGATCCTCCCAACGTCAGGGGGGATTTAGAGAAGGTGTTTCATTTATTTCGAATTCTTCCACTAGGTAATTCTTTCATAGCATATATACCCGGGACCAACAATCCCAATGTACATACGCCTTGCCAATTTCGTGGAGTCTGTCGGTAAGCCCTTCTACCACATATGAGCCACATATTAGGTATGTCATAAGTTCCTTTTTTCGAGGAGTTGGCAAACTGTACCATGGCCTACATTTGACTGCAAGCCCAGTATTTATTGACTCCATCTGGCACTGTTGTATTAATGGCATTACAACAAGTAGCCAATCCATTCCACGGAATCAGAGTCTCACAATTAGTGTAGGTGCCAAGATATGTTGCATTCGTCCATCGGCCTGTGCTGGAAAAACAGTAATGAGCAGGTTCCTGCACACGGGTGGCTACAGCATATGTGATGTTGAGCAAACTTTGCGTTCTAGGCCAGGTAGCTTGTTTCCATCCTGTTTCATTAAAGGGAATAGCGTGTAACACCATGCCACCTTTGCTATCAGCCGGGATATGTAAGCAAATGCAACAATTAGTTAAATTTAAAAGGTGTGAAACCTTCTTTAAGTCCTGTAAATAAGAATTGGCACCCCAGGCCCCCAAGTCATGTGTCCTACACCGAGGGAATGTCAGCAGCCACCATGTAAGGCTGAACACAGTGAGCAGGTGTCCAGATAATTTCACCATGGTCTTCAACTGCGGAATAACCATGGCCCCAAGTAATGAGGGAGGCAGGACCTTTCCGGGATGGGTACAGCAGACGTAGGTAGTACACTTGTGGACGTGGAGAGTCTGCGGGAGAAGCAGAAAAATTCCTGCTGGCGGCCGTGAGACCCGGGGTGCCGGTAACATTAAGAAAGTTGAGAGTGTAGAGAGTAAGATTTAAAACATTTTGTATTCCAGGTAAGCCGGGGTTATTTTCCCCTTTATTTTTGGAGTGTGCAGCAAGAGCAGTTTTCAAAGTTTGATTAGCTCGTTCCACAATGGCTTGACCAGTAGAGTTATAAGGAATACCAAATTTATGGATAATGGACCAGCGATGGCAAAACGCCGCAAAGGCGGAACTAGTGTAAGCTGGGCCATTATCAGTTTTCAACTCTGTTGGGTTACCCAAAATACAGAAAGTCCGAATGCAATGATTAATAACATGTTTGGTGGCCTCACCCCATTGGGGGGTGGCCATAATAAAGCCTGAATGGGTGTCAATGGAAACATGTAAATATTTCCAAGGGGCAAATGGCAAATATTGAGTCACGTCCATTTGCCACAATTGACAACTTTGCGTCCCCCGAGGGTTGACACCATGGGGAACTGCATGTGCTTGAAGGCTACAGGTAGGACATTGTTGAATAATGGCTGATGCCTCCTGAGCTGAAAGAGAAAATTGTTTCATAAGAGCTTTTTTATTCTGATGAAAATATGCATGACTATCCCATGGAGTAACCGGGGAAAGGACTAGAATGGAGGAGGCTGCAGAAGCAGCTCCATCCGCCCGGGCATTGCCCTCTTGAAGCATGCCCGGAAAAGGCAAGTGGCTACGAATATGGGCGGGGAAGAAGGGACAAACACGACGTTGCAAAAGGAGTTGAAGAGTATGAAAAAGGCTTAGGAGAGAGTCGTCCAAAGAGGGAGAAACATAGGAATTAGGCAAAGAAATAAGAACACGATACACATAAAGGCTATCCAAAATCAAATTAAAGGGTAAATGGGGAAAAGTCTGAAAAGCCAAAATCGTAGCGGCAAGTTCAGCACGTTGAGCAGAGGATTGAGGCGGGGTGATTTTTGTGTGCCAGGATCCATCCTGTTGCCACACACAAGAACCATATATTTTTCCCCCATCCACAAAAAGCGTCAACGTATCCAAGAGAGGGGAGGTTACCAAGGAAGTAGACAGGGAAAGGGGAATGTTGAGGAAAAGTTGAAAATGGGGATCAGAAGGTAAATGACAAGACACAAAACCCGACCAATCGGCCAAGGAAAGTTGTAAGACATCAGATGTGGCCAAGAGGGGTTCCCAAACAGTAAGAGAAATGGGGACATACAAACCAGCAAGATCAAAACCAATAAGGCATTTAGCTCGAAAGTGAGCCTTATTTATTAAAAGAGCCATTAAATGAGGCTGGGAACTGATGGACTTACGTGGGGTATGAGGGAGGTGTAACCATTCTACAACGTAAACTTTTTTGTCATGGCATTGTATAAGTGCCCCAGTGGATAACGGAGGAGTAGCAAAAATTGCCAATGAGAGTATGTGATCTGGTAGAGCTCGATCCACCCAACGGGTGGTCATTGCCTCATTTATTAAACTAAACACTTGCTCCTGGGCCGGAGTAAGAAGTACAATAGAAGAGGGGCCTAAAGGTCCCTTTAATGCCATAAATAATGGGGCTAATTGCATGGTGGTAAGAGCCAAAAAGGGTCTTACAAAATTTATGGTGCCTAAAATTTGCTGCAAGGCAACCAAAGTCAAAGGCTAGGGTATTTTGATGGAGGGTACTACCGGAGATGAGTACGAGGCCAAAACCTTATGGCCTAAGTAGGAAAAAGTTCATGGGTCTGAATTTTGTCTGGGGCTACTTGAAGACCAAACGTGGCCAATAATGTAACAAGCTCCGATAGCACAAGTTGTACTGTACCCTTTGGGCCAGGAGCCGCAACCAAAATGTCATCCATATAATGGTAAACCAAAAAAGTAGGATGAGATTTACGGAAAGGTTGTAATGCAAAATCCACAAAAGCCTGACACATAGTAGGGCTATTAAGCATTCCCTTTTGTACTCGGACTCAAACACCACATACTGGGTTCCATTAAGCAACATCCAAGCCAAATCTTTCCAATCCTGCGGTAGCAGTTGATAGGCATCCACTAGAGAATTAAGAAGTCCTCTGGAGTAGTGACTGGTAATTCCATAATCCTTTACCACAGTTTTTAATTCTTTAATCATTACCAGAGGCACAGGTTCCCAGTCAAAAACAATACCTGCTTGTGTATTTTGGTATGTGACTGGAAACAACTCAGTATCCTGCAAATCGGAGGTGTCTAAACCTCCGTCTTTTATTGCTTTTTGATAAGCTCCTCTAATAATTCCTGGCTGTTGGGCGTGGCCAGAGGAGCTGTCAGCAGTAGTCTGACAGCATGTGGGTTGGGAAAAACCCTCAGGAGCCATGGGTTGGCAAACCCGTAAATCTGGAGCAGGAGTTGTTAACATAACAAACATTGTTTGATAAGGAGGTGGATTTAACAACAGCTGAAGAGGGGATTCAGCATGTGTCTGAATCAATGTATAGGCAATTTTCCACAGACAAAGAACATCTGGGGGAGCCCTCGGAACTTGGTGGAGGACTGCGCCAATTTTCCTCCATGTCTCAGCTTTTAAGGAACCATGTTCCGGATAAGATGGACAGTTAGCCCAAACATAGGCAAGCAATTTTACAGTCTCTGATTTAGAGAGAGGCTTGGTAATTTTTTGGTCTTGGGTGCTTAAATATTTTTTCCTGCCTAATTGCCTAAGCTCTTCAACATGAACTTTCTGAGCTGCAGACATTCCACCCCCCATACTTACAAATTAGAGTCAGTCAGTCGCCAGCGACGTCGTCGGGTGCACCGAGCCTATTCCAGGCGGTAAGCAGAGGGTTAGCAGGGACGTACGCAGGATCACATCGGGGTCACCACATGTGGTGGTCTCTCATGAGGAATAAGACATGCAGGCAAGTTGTTTCAGGATGAGACCTCAGAACAGAGTCCGAAACCCCCTTTATTATTACACTCATTAGCATACAATGTTATCACTTAGGCGGCCAGAGTTGCCTATGTCCAGTTACTTTTATGAGTCATTTATCCTCTTTTCCACATCCCATGCGCTTTCATTGTTTCGTGTGCTCTATGGGACATCCTGTGGGAGCGGGTCTCTGCAATTATTCCCACAGGTTGCCAAACTGACGCCGTAAAAAAACCCGCCAACCTATATAACATGGTGAAAGAAACGAATAAAAATTCTATACCGCATTGGTCGTTCCGCGGGTTAACAAGGGCCGCGGTGGATGTTGGGGTCCCTGGGCATCCGTCGACAAGTGGGCTACAAGTGGACCAGCCAACAAAATGACAAAAATATAGTGCAGATGAAAATCGTGCCATAATGGCCTGTTATTACAACTCAGAGCCAGAAAAAAGAGGCTATTTAAAGCGAATGTATGAATTATGGAAACAACAATATCCAGATTCAAATGTTAGTGAACAACGACTAGTAGATCAAAGGTGATTTATTATACTGAATAAAGTGTTTAGTGAAGTTGAACTTGAGGAAATTCAGGCAATTTGCAAAAATAAAAAAACAACATCACAAGCGGAAACAACCAATACTCAAGACACAACTAAAGACATTGTAGTAGAACTCCCAGAAGAAGATGCCAGGGAGGAAATAACAACACTACCAGCAGAACCAGATATCATTGAACCAACTGATGAACTAACTCAAAAACAAAAAGAATTGAAGGACAAGATCATGGAGCATTTTCTGTCTAATGAGGAAAGGCAACGTTTACCATCATTAAAAACTATGCCTAAGAAAATTTTGGCTCCTATTATGAAAATGGTTAATGCAGTGCTTTCAACAATCAAACCGGGATCCATCTTGGAAACGAATCAGTTAATGTACAGTATAGCTGTAATAGTCATTAAAGAACTAGGCATCAAAATCAAAGCACCTAGTCACACAATGGAAAAAGCATCAAAGCCAAAGTGGAAAATCCGATTAGAACAAAAAGTCAAAAAATTAAGGGCAGATGCTAGCAACTTAAAGAACATGCATGAGCAACGGCTTAAAAACAGCAAAATCATAGATCAGCTAATCAGAAGATATAGATTGGATACAAGAAACATCAATGAAGCTGTAGAGATTGTAAAACAGCAGATAACAGCAACAGCTAGAAAAATTGAAAGATATGAGGCACGAATCATCCAATATAAACAAAATCAGCAATTTCGATCAGACCAACAGCGTTTTTATCAAAGTCTTAATGTGAATGGTGACACCAAAAGTGAAAAACCAGAAAATCAGGCCACAGTTGAATTCTGGAAAGAACTGTGGGAAAATGCAAAGGACTACAATAAGGAAGCAAAGTGGATACATGACTTTGAGAAAAGCATTGGCAACAAGCAAATGCAAGTATTAGAAATAACAACTGAGATGGTCAAAAATCGAGTAAAAAAGGTAAAGAATTGGACATCACCTGGAAATGACCAATTACATGGTTTCTGGCTCAAATATCTGACCAGTTTACATGCAATATTGGCCAGGCAACTGAATGAAATTTTACAAAATGGTCAAATTGATGAAAAAGGCAGTCAACTCATTGACACATAGTTGGATCATAAAATGCTTAGAAACAACTGGCATTAGCAAAAATATTACATTCTTTACTGAAAAGGCGATGAAACAATGGAGAACTGAGTTGGCAGTAGGGAATGAGAACTACGGAATGGTTAATATCAAGCAAGGAAATTTCCAGGGTGATTCACTTTCACCTCTTCTCTTTATCATCGCAATGATCCCACTATCAGTAATCTTTTAAAAAATGAAATTAGGCTACCAAACAGCCAAAGAAGCTGAAAAAAATTCTCATTTATTATATATGGATGATTTGAAACTCTATGGAAAGTCAGAAATAGAAATCCAATCACTGACAAACACAGTCCGAGTATTCAGCACCGATATTTCAATGCAGTTTGGCATGGAAAAATGTGCCACTGTATCCATAAAAAGGGGCAAAATCACTACATGTGAGGGAATTGAAATGCCCAGTGGCCAACTAATTAAATGCAACAAAAATGAAGCCTACAGATATTTAGGCATTCTGCAGTTGGATAACATCAAGCATGGAGAAGTAAAAATTATTGTCAGAGGAGAGTACACAAAAAGAGTTAGGAAAATTTTGAAATCTAAATTGAATGGAGGAAATACAATCAAGGCCATAAATACCTGGGCAATACCAGTTATAAGATACACAGCTGGTATAGTTAACTGGACACAAGCTGATTTGGACATTTTGGACCGAAAAACCAGGAAACTAATGGCAATGCACTAAAGTGTACATCCACGTGGTGATACTGATAGACTGTACCTGCCCCGAAAATCAGGTGGCAGAGGATTATTACAGGTGAAACAAATAGTTGAAGAAGAAAAACATGCACTGGCTGATTATTTAAAAGAAAGTCAAGAACATCTATTAATCAAAGTAAAGAACAAAAATCGAATGAAGGTCCAACAGACGAAACAAGAATACAGGAAAGATGTGATAAAATCAAGAATGGAGAGTTGCCAGAACAAAGCATTGCATGGCCAATTTCTGGAAAAAATAAAAGATAAAGTGGACAGTGAACAAACTTGGTTATGGTTAACAGCAGGTACATTAAAGAAAGAAACCGAGTCACTAATCCTGGCTGCGCAAGGACAAGCTATCCGCACAAATGCCATTAAGGCCAAAATCGAAAAATCCTCTGATGATGCCAAATGCAGACTTTGCAAAGAAGCTGATGAAACTGTTGATCACATACTCAGCTGCTGTAAAACAAATCGCGCAGACTGATTATTGCGGCACAATTCAGTAGCACAAATGACACATTGAAATTTGTGCAAAAATATTAAAAGAGCAACAAACTGGTGGGAACATAAGCCTGAAAAACTCACCGAAAATCAGATGGTCAAGATCTTGTGGGATTTTCACATACAAATGGACAAAATACTGGCGCATAATACACCAGACATCACACTGGTTGAGAAAAACAAAGTTACAATCATAGACATCGCAATACCAGGTGATAGCAGGGTCGACGAGAAGGAATATGAAAAAATCGTGAAATACCAGGACTTAAAAATCGAAATTCAACAATTATGGCACAAACCAGCAGTGGTAATTTCAGTGGTAATCTGCACACTGGGTGCTATTCCAAAAGCACTAGAATTACATTTAAAACGGTTAAAAATTGACAAAATCACCATCAGTCAAATGCAAAAAGCTGCACTGCTTGGATCTGCATGCATATTACGAAAATACGTTATGACGTCCTAGGCCCCTGGGTGGGGCCCGACTAGTAATCAATGCCAAATCTGGCGAAACAATTGGCCGCTGTGATACAATTCTGTTATTGTGATGATAATAATAATAATAATAATAATAATAATAATAATAATAATAATAATAATAATAATAATAAAATACGTTACAACATCCTAGGCCCCTGGGTGGGGCCCGACTAGTAACCAATGCCAAATCCGGCGAAACAACTGGCCGCTGTGATACAATTGTATCATCATCATCATCATCATCATCATCTGTTGGGTAAAACAAAAGCTGAACTGAGGTTATTAATTTAAAGCACAAAAGAATTTAGCCAAGACATTGGCATGCAGTTTGGAACTGACAAATGTGCAACACTGGCAACCAAAGCAGGCAAGGTCATAGAAGATGATGGAATAGAACTTGAGAATGAAGAAATGATAAAGGCAGTAAAACCAGAAGAAGGCTACAAGTACTTGGGGATTTTAGAGGCCTCTGACTTAATGCCAGGGACGTGCAGTCAGGGGAGGCAGGGGAGGCGGGGCCTCACCAGTGTCATGAGGAAAAGAAAAGAATTTTAAAAATAATTAAAAAGGCTAAGGTAGTTGCTGCCAGACTCCAGAGTCACAGTGACTCTGAATCTGCTTAGTGCTAACTGTAGGGGGAGGCGAGAGAACTATGGGCCTCCTTTGCATAAGGAATTTTTTGCCTTTTAACGCTTGCTCAGAGTTAATTCCTTATGCAAAGGAGGCACGTGATTCTCCTGCCTCCTGATCTGGGAGCAGCAAATCATGCCTTGGCAGCCTTGCCTAAGTAAGTTGCTTTTTTATTTAATTTTTTACATTATCATCATGACGGGCAGACAAGAGGAGAGTTGAAGATTAGGCAGCAAGAATATAGAATCCGCGCTTTTGCGGATGATTTGGTCATAATATTGGAACAACCGCAGGAATCTAATATGGTTTTAATGAATACGATTAATCAATATGGTCAAGTGTCTGATTTTAAAATAAATTTAGGAAAAACAAAAATATTAGCTATAAATATGAATATTAAACAAAAGGAAGAACTAGGAGGGATGCTAGGATGTGAGGTAGTCAAAAAAGTCAAATATCTTGGGGTTAATATTCTAGCCTCAAACGGGAAATTATATAAGCACAATTATGAACCACTTTGGCGGAGTATACAGATAGAGATGAAAAAATGGGAGAAATTGCACTTATCCTTGCTGGGTAGGATAGCGGCAGTGAAAATGAACATCTTACCAAAAATTTTATTTCTTTTTCAAATGTTACCTATACTTAAAAAAGATGCGAATCTTTTAGAATGGCAGAAGGGTATCAACAAATTTGTATGGGCCGGAAAGAAGCCGAGGGTAAAGATGAAAATAATGCAAAATGTACACAAGAGAGGAGGCTTGAAATTACCTAACCTAAAATTATATTATGATGCAGTGGCGCTATCCGCAATTAGTTATTGGACCCATTTAACCAACGATAGAATACTGAATATCGAGGGACACGATCTGGTATATGGTTGGCATGCTTACCTGTTATTCAACAAAAAATTGGATAAGAATTTTAAAAGTCATATCTTAAGAAATGCTTTACTGCAGATTTGGAAAAAATATCAATATAAACTAAATGACAAGTTACCCATGTGGGCAATTCCTAGACATGCAATTGAAAATATGAATATAGCACAAAAACAGGATAGAACCACCTACAGACAACTTCTCACTTCTGAAAGGGGGGGTTCTACAACTAAAATCTTTAGAGGTATTGAAAGAGGAGAAGGTAGTTCAAACATGGTTCCAGTATGGCCAATTACAGGCCAGGTGGAAAATAGACCAAAAAACTGGTTTTATCCAAGTTGAGGATAATTTGTTTAAACAAATAAGAGATCAAAGTTTAATGCATATAAAGAGGATATATAATGTACTAATACAGATGGATTTGGAAACAGAATTAGTTAAAGATTGTATGATAAAGTGGGCTCAAAATATTGAAGAACCAATAATGTTGGACATATGGGAAAGAATATGGGTAAGAAATGTAAAATTCACACAAGCACAAAACCTGAGAGAAAATTTTTATAAGATGTTTTATAGATGGCACTTAGATCCTAGAAAGCTGGCTTCTATGTATCCGAATGTACAGCCTAAATGTTGGAGATGTGGTTCTCTCGATGCTACATATTATCATATATGGTGGACCTGCCAAAAGGTTAAGGCATTTTGGATAAAAATGTGGTGGATTATGCAAAATATCTTTAAAAGAAGGATAAAGTTTACTCCCCAGTTATTTTTACTAGGTATATGTACGGACTTTACAGCGGTAGAGACTAATTTGGTTCTGCACCTAATAACGGCAGCAAGACTGTTGGTGGTGCAATACTGGAAGAAGGAAGACTTGCCTACAACTCAAGAATGGACATTGAAAGTCACAAACCTAGCCGAGATGGCGAAAATATCGGCATATCTTAAAGACCATTCAAATGAGAGATATAAACGAGACTGGAAAAAATGGATTGACTATATACAAAACAAATATGGGACTAATTACAGATAGCCTATGCTTAAGATTAGGAATAATCTAAACTGTTCATAGCTAGTGCAACAGGAAGAAGCTTAATTCAATGCAGAGATGTTATTAACTTCTTTTTTATTTCCTTTGTCTTAATATATTTTAGACTGTGTTTGTTAAAAATCTATACCGTTTACGGGCTCTGGGAAGTCGGGGGGGAAGGGAGGTGGGGTGTTAGGGGGGAGGGGGGAGGGGGGATACATAGTATGTGTTAGATTTTAAGGTAACGTGACTGCATTTGTATACTGTTGCTCTTTAATTCCACTGTAAAAATAGGACAAGCTGAATATATTAATAGATTGTAGAAATACACCGAAGGGAGGAGTAGAGGGATAGAAGAAAGAGGGGTAGAGAGGGTGGGAGAGAGGACTGGAGGAAGGGGGAGAAGGAAGGGAAGGAGTGTATCGGGAGAGAGGAGTGGTAGAGGGGGAGGGGAAGTAGGGTAGAGGGGAATGTTGGAGGGGGGCGAAAGAAAGGGTGTATGGAGAGTCGAAGAGGTACATTGGGTTTTTATTTTTGGGGGTACTGCTGATAAGAGGAATGGCTGTGTTTATTGTTTAATGTTATATGGCCCCGGTTATGCACAGTATATATGTGACTGTACGAAAATGAAAATGGAAAATAAAAACACATTTACATCAAGAGGAGAGTTGAAATCCACAGCTGGAAAAGGTATGTGGATCAGACGGAGGGAGGAGGGGATTCAAAATGATAATTTAATTTGTAATTTTTTTAAGGAATTTGTGTGTGTGTGTGAGTGTGCTTCTTTCGGGGGGCGAGGCGGCAGTGGCACAGACGTTCTCACCGCAGGGCTTTAAAGTGAGGGCAGGGCTTTAAAGTGGCGGCAGGCACCGGTGGCAGGACTTTAAAGTCCCGGTGCCACGTCTGCCAAAGAGCGGGACCCGGTCCCACTCTATGGCAGATGCGGCGCCAGGGCTTCGGTGGGGCTTTCACGCTTGCCACACTGGCTATGAAGCTCACCGCATGTCACTGCTTAATGCATAATAAAGTCAAGGAATTAACTTTAGCCAAGTACATTCGACGAATACGCAAGATATTAAAGTCCAAATTGAGTGGAGGAAACATCATAAAAGCCATAAGTACCTGGGCTATACCTGTGATTCGATACTTGGCCCTTCTTAGGGCTGTTTGAGATTTGTGATAATAGAACTGCATTGTCTGCATAAAGTAGCACACGTAGATGTCTTCTGTTTGGGCAGGATGAAAATCTCCCTTTTTAAGGATACTAATCATTATATTGATATAATAATTAAAGAACAATGGGGCATGAAAAGACTCTTGTTCATTCCCCTTGGGATATCACTGTGTTTGAAAGATGCCCAGCTGTGCTAAATTCCACCCTCAGATTGGCTGATTGAAGAGAGGAGATTTCAATTTCAATCAATCAGGAATTAGTCCTTGAGCTTTTCCAGAATAGCCTGCTTAGACTCTTGCCTCTTCTTCAGTGAGGAAGATCTCTTTCTGCAATCAATCTAAAAATTTCCAGTAGGTGAGTCTGGCACACATCTACTTATTCATTACTTTTAAAATAATGACAAAAAAGGAAAAAAACAAAACAAATTGCACAGGCAATGATGGCAAATATAGATATATCATTTTATGCCTTGGACAATTTGTGTCTGCCATATATCGTACTGATTATGCTCAGAAGGCTGACTGGGTGATAATTTGTTGGTATATCCTTTCCAGATGGAGATAATAATGTCTTTGCCCCAGTCACTAGGAATAATTGCTATTTATTGATATGAATAAAAAGAGAGGCCATCATCACTCAGAATATTCATTCGAGGTATTAAATCCCTACATTAGGTTTAATTGCCTAATTAATTTATGCATTTCTGACATCAAAAACTGGGGAACAATCTGGTAAATGTATCTCACCCCACCCCTACCACTCCCCAGAAAAAAACAGGTAACTTTTATGGGATTCTTTCCCAGCAATTCAAAGCCCCCAAAATAAGATTCACAAATCATAGCAGAGATAAACTTTCCTCAGGGTCTCTCCCAATTTAATGGCAAAATTTTGGAGAATTTGTTTCTCTGATTTTGCTATCAAATGTGTTCAGACTCCATGAGCAGCCTTTTTCTTTTTGAGATAAATTATGACTTTGTAAAAAAAATTCTGGAGAAACACCCTGTAAATATACTCAAACAGCAGTTGTGAATTATTGGTAGGGGACAACATGAATGTGCCATTTCTAATGGGATAGCAGGCATATAGAGCAAAAAGCAGAATTGTTCATGGGGGGGGGATCAATTAATAGTTACATTGGTGAGCCAAGAAATATCTAGCAAAGCCTCCATTCAGCTGAGTTCATCTCCTGTTCACATACATGTACATCTTCCTTTTCTTTTCTTAGTAACAGCAAATAAATGATTTGATCTGACCACCACCCCCCACACACACACACACAAATTTTCTTTTCAACATCCCAGTGCCTGTTTGATGTAGTAGTTAAGGTACAAATTAGAAACCAGAAAGCTGTGAGTCCTGTCTTAGGCACAAAGCCAGCTGGATGACCTTGGACTAGTCACGCTCTTTTTCAGTCCTAGGAAGCAGTCAATGGCAAATTACATCTGAAACCTTGCCAAAAAGACTGCAGAGATTAGGGCAAGATAGTCCACCAAGAGTCAACAATGACTTGAAGACGCACATACACAAAGACACACAAATCTGCACAAATAAACAAGAGTGAGATTTACTAATGCACGCTTATCTATGTACTTACTAGATCCAACCCTATTTAGTATTTCTGGGTATTAGCCAAAATTGGTCAAGAAATGTCTTGCACTGTATTATGACTCCCTCCCCGAAAAATCATAGCATCTTCCCTCCTCCTGATCATCATGGGCTATTTTTTTTTCTGGTACGTGCACTTATTCTCTGGAGACAAGAGCAAAGGACTTTTTAACTCCACTCCGACTGTGAATAGGACAGCCATTTGTGCACGGCCGATAAATAGATTTCCCCAAATGTTTACACAGTATACTAATTGGCACAGATACATTCCTGAAAAATATTTCCTATGGTTTAATAAAGACCCTGTTCATCTTGTCATATTGGAAGCTGTGATCTGTGTACCTGCTCAGGTTGTAGGGCAATTTCAGATGTCTGACTCCTTCTTCTTTTTTTATTATTAATTTTTTTTAATTTTTAATTTAAAACAAATACAACATCCTTCTTTACATGCTATAGAAAGTGTATCAGTTGGTTACAAATAGACTTTTGCGCATCTCTTGGTATTTGGTATTTGGTATTTTATTATTTGTATGCCGCCCTTCTCCGGGAGGACTCAGGGCGGTGAACAATTCAAAGGGGAAAAAAGGGGGGAACATAAGAGACAAAATACAAATAATAAAAGTAGACAACAGTTGCACAACCATACATGTCGAGAGGGGAGGGAACTCATCACCCCCAGGCCTGCTGGCAAAGGCAGGTTTTGACGGCTTTTCGGAAGGCCTGGAGAGAGGTGAGGGTCCGAATCCCTGCGGGGAGTTCATTCCAGAGGGCCGGAGCTGCCACAGAGAAGGCCCTCCCCCGGGTAATAGCCAGGAGGCATTGGCTGGTAGATGGCACCCGGAGGAGGCCAACCCTGTGAGATCTAATGGGTCTGTGGGAGGTAATTGGCAGCAGGCGGTCTCTCAAGTACCCAGATCCAATACCATGAAGGGCTTTATAAGTTACGACTAGCACCTTGAAGCGTATCCGGAGACTGATCGGTAACCAGTGCAGCTCGCGGAGGATAGGTGTAACGTGGGTGTACCGAGGTGCACCCACAATCGCTCGCGCGGCTGCGTTCTGGACGAGTTGAAGTCTCCGAATACTCTTCAAGGGCTGCCCCATGTAGAGCGCATTGCAGTAGTCCAGTCTTGAGGTCACGAGGGCGTGAGTGACTGTTGCAAGTGCCTCCCGGTCCAGGTAGGGACGCAACTGGTGCACCAGGCGAACCTGGGCAAATGCCCCCCTGGGCACAGCCGACAAATGGTGTTCTAAAGTCAACTGTGGGTCCAGGAGGACTCCCAAGTTGCGAGCCCTGTCTGAGGGGCATAGGTTTTCACCCCCCAGCCTGAGTGATGGAATATTGACCAAGTTTTTGGGAGGAAAACACAACAGCCACTCGGTCTTGTCTGGATTGAGTACAAGCTTGTTAACCCCCATCCAGACCCTAACAGCCTCCAGGCACTGGCACATCATGTCAACCGCTTCACTGAGTTGGCACGGGGTGGACAGATACAACTGGGTATCGTCCGCATATTGATGGTGTTTTATCCCGTGCCGTCGAATGATCTCACCCAGTGGCTTCATGTAGATATTAAATAGCAGGGGGGACAGGACCAAACCCTGAGGAACCCCGTATTTCAGGGGCCTAGGGGTCGACCTCTCCTCCCCAACTAACACCAACTGCGACCTGTCCGAGAGGTAGGAGGAGAACCACCGAAAAACGGTGCCTCCCACCCCCACCTCTCGCAGTCGTCGCAGAAGGATACCATGGTCGATGGTATCGAAGGCCGCTGAGAGGTCAAGGAGCACTAGGATGGAGGAATGACCTCCATCCCTGGCTCTCCAGAGATCATCGGTCAGTGCGACCAAAGCGGTTTCTGTGCTGTAGCCAGGCCTGAAACCAGACTGAAAAGAGTCTAGATAATCAGCTTCATCCAAGGACCGCCGGAGTTGCGAGGCCACCACTTTCTCAACAACCTTCCCAATGAAGGGGAGGTTGGAGACTGGACGGTAGTTGTTCAAACTGGCTGGGCCCAGTGATGGCTTCTTCAGGAGGGGTCTCACCACCGCTACCTTCAATGCCGGTGGAAAGAAACCCTCCCGAAGAGAGGCATTCACCATCGCCTGGATCCAGCCCCGCGTCACCTCCCTGCTGTTCGCGACCAGCCAGGAGGGGCACGGGTCCAGTACACATGTGGAGGCACTCACCGCTCTCATGGCCTTGTCCACTTCATCAGGAGCAACAGGTTGAAAATCAGTCCAGAGGTGTCGTTCAAGACCTTCCCCCGGTACCTCGGCTGGCTCTGCGCAATTGGAGTCCAGGTCCATCCGAAGCCGAGCAACTTTGTCCGTGAGGAACTGGACATATTCCTCTGCTCTACCTTGTAAAGGGTTCCCCGCAACCCTCGTGTTTAAGAGGGAGCGGGTCACCCTAAACAAGGCGGCAGGGCGGGACTCAGCGGATGCAATCAGAGCAGCAATGTGGTTGTTCTTTGCTGTCCGTAATGCCGATAGATATGCTCCGATGCAGGCTTTTAAGAGTGCTCGGTCTGACTCGGATTTACTGGTCCTCCAGCGGCGCTCTAGGCGTCTTTTTTGGCGCTTCATCTCTTCCACAGTCAAGAAACATAGTTCATGTTAGCTCGAGCATTTTAACTCAAATATTCATACATGTCACCATCATCATATATCCATTTTCATTTGACTATAATTATTATTAAAAAAAAAAGATAATGGTAATAATAATTTTTGTTTCTTAAACAATACAAGCCCACACCAGTGGGGAAAGAAAAAATCGAAGAAAAAGAAAAAACAAAAGAAAAGAAAAACCAAAAAAAAAAAAGAGGTAACACAGGTATATATATAAAAAAAAGTATATCAGCTGGTTACAACATGTTTTGGTGCATCTCTTCCATTAATTCATATTATTATTAATTCATATCATAATTCATATTAATTCAAATATCTTAACTCATATGTTTACCATATTGACATCATTATACCTCCACTTTTAGTTGACTACAGTTATTTAAACATCCTTCATCCTTAACTATGCCAAAGGTTTAGTCCATAACCACTTGCTGACATCTCATTTACTTGTTTGTAAAATCCTCTATTAACGTCAAATCCTCATATCCTGTTTTAGCTGAACATCCATAATATTTAATACCAAAAATTCCATCTTCCATGCAATGTAGTTTATTATCATTCTCCCTTCTTTATGAAATTATATCGTATATCGTAACATTTTCCCCATATTAGTTAACATTTAACTGTATATATTTTATTTTATTTTTAATAGTAACAATTATTGTGATTAATAACCTTTGTATATGGTCCAAAAATATTTCCAACCTTCCCTTCTCATATCCAATTATTATCATATCAACTCCACATTATATACATTACTATCAATATCAATTATTATTCAGCTGTATCTATTACAAATAAGAGTAATTAGATTTAGCTAGTTTCAAATTGTATTCTTCCATCTATCAGCCTATGTCTCTCCAATAACAAAACCTTCTCAATCCTATTGGCATTCGTAGAACAGATTTACCAAATGTTTTTATAAGCAAGTCCAAACAGAAATATCTTCGCACCTTTTTACTCAGGATGCCTCTGATGAAATAATAACGTTGTCCCAGGCTTGTTAAACTTTTCAATTTGTTTTTAATTCTCAAGGGTGGAATTAAAAATTCTGCAAATGATGTTTCATAAAGTGTAGATTCTTTAATGCTTCTCATTCCTCCTGCACTCTGTCTTTTAAAATAAATCTTCTGTATGGCTGCATCTCTTTCTCCCTCTGAAGTAACCCAGACGCCCTGCATGTCAGCAAGTTGAGAGGCTTCATTTCTCACATTCTTCATTTGTATTTCAGGAACATTCAAACATTCAACGTTCTCACTTTTTTCTTCATATTTTAATATCAAATGGTCCAATTTTTTTTCAAATCTTTCATATGAGTCAAACAACTTTTGAAATGCAGAAAATAACATTTGAAACGAACTTTTCGGAGTATGTATCGACGCCATGTTGTGATGCAGTCTAAAATATTTGCAAGTAAAAACACGCTGGGAGCTGTGCGATCTTATCTGATCTTAGACCAACACAGTCAAGCAATAAAAGTGTCAAATCGTAAAAAGCCAATTTATAGTAAGTTAATTTACAGCCCACTTAAAGAGAGTCAGAGAAAGTATTAAAGTAGATCTTTGAAACATCTAAAAAATAGGGTAACCACCGGCCATAAATCCATTAAAAAAAAACCAATTCGCTGCTAGATTCTTCTGTTCTTTGGTTTCAATTAGCTTAGATTTTAGTGCGGACCGTCTCTCTTTGAGTAATAAAATCAGCTTACCAGTTGAAATCACTTCTACCATTCTTAGGGCCTACCTGCAGTTTCGGTTAGCATACAGCTAATCCAGAAGGAGTTGGCAAAAGGGGTTGAATTCCAGCCCCCCCCCCCCCCCGAGACCTGCGAACGTCTCTGAGGTCACTGGATCTCCCCAAACCTTCACTGTCTCTTCGGGACAGCTAGGATCGAAAACAACCCGTCCAATTCCTTCGGAATAGGGGAATTTCAGGAGTAGCCTGAAACTCCGTCTTCTCACTGCTAAGCCCCGCCTTCTTCTCAGATGTCTGACTCCTTCTAAGGGCTATTAAAAAGGGCCATTCTTGGAGGTAAAGGTTCCCCTCGGGCACATGTGCTTGTCGTTCCAGACTCTAGCAGGCAATGCTCATCTCCGTTTCAAAGCCAATGAGCCAGCGCTGTCTGAAGATGTCTCCATGGTCATATGGCCGGCATGACTAAACACCGAAAGAGCACATAACGCTGTTACTTTTCCACCAAAGGTGGTTCCTCTTTTTCTACTTACATTTTTTACATGCTTACGAACTGGTAGGTTGGCAGAAGCTGAGACAAGTTACAAGCGCTTACTCCGTTACATGGCGCTAGGGATTTGAACCGCCAAACTGCCAACCTTTCTGATCAACAAGCTCAGTGTCTTAGCCACTGAGTCACAGTGTCCCTTCTTGGAGACCCACTTAGTAATAGATACTTTGAGGTATAACTGCAGCTGTTCAACAGAAAATGCTCTTCCTTCAACTGTATCCTGGCTATGGGATGCTCCTTTCCCAACAGATACAGAGAAATCAGTAAGGAAACAGGTTGCGTTTGTCATTCCAGTTGCTGGCGTCTTTATTACTGCCACAACTTCCTGTTTCTCCTATTGAGACAATTCGCTATTGCCTGTGTGTCTTGAGTCTGCCAGTAAGAGTAGAAACAATGTACAGATGCTTATCATATTCAACAAAATGGTACAATGTTCAGCATTTAAAGTTTAATGAATATTTTTTTTAAAAAATCCAGGCAAGTAACATTTTGTGAGTTTGAAAGAATGTGAGTGGATGGTGGACTGGGGCGGGGGGGGGGGGGGGGGAGGAACTTATATGCTTGGCAAGGCTGAGACAAATAGAAGTGTAAGACAATAGATGTTACAGAGGAATAGGAGGGAAAAAATTACAGGGGGCCCCATGGAACAGTGACTAGTTCTTACTAGAAAGTGGCTAAGGTGGCAAACATTTGACCATGCTGATATCTGGAATCAAGAGGACTTAACAGCAGGAAGAATAATAGAGCTGTGCTTTGAAAAAGAAAATGAGAGGAACCATATTTGATGGCAGCCTGGTGGTTAGATGTAGCTCAGAGATAAGTTCCAATAGAAGACAATATCTGTAGCTCAGGGTTGAGCTGTGGTCCTGCTCTCTGAATTTGGTTGGTTTCTTGCAGACATTTCATTACCCAACTAGATAACATCATCAGTGCAGAGTGTGGGGTTTGCTCCCAGTTTATGTACAGTAGCTTGTCCTGTCAGTGTTGTGTGTGTGTGTGTGACATTTAAAATATAAATGTTTAATATATTATTGAATGCCAGAACAGAAAGGAACAAGGAAATATCCACTGGAAAAGTTCCGAGCCCTTTGTAGGCATCACTGAAAAGGCAACCTCTTGAGTTCTCCTCAACTCAGCCAGTATTTACAAAAGAAGAATCTTTGATTATTTATTTACTTGAAAAAATTGCAGATTGACCAAAAGTGACACTCTGGGTAATATGCAAACCAGGGTCATATTTGTGCAGGCAAGTTTTAAAGTAACCCAATTTTAAATGGAAATGGAAATGGAGGTAGAACTGCTATTAAAAATAGTGTCTCTTCTTTCAAATCTCCTGTTAGCATTTGGGTGGCCCCAGTTTGCATGAACTGACATTTCCCAGAATTATTTAGAATTCAAATATACGGCAACAAATTAATTTGGAAAAATAGAGCACACGTCACTGAGGTCTGCTTTATCTTTTTAGCTAAGACTATATGTGATGTACAAGCCCAAGCTGTTTAAAAAAAGACATTCTTAGCATGTTACCATCTGTGGTTCTTTAGACATTCAATTAAAAGTACTTATGTTATGTCTTTGGGAAACAAAACTCATCCAGGATCAGGTTCATATACCTGTTCTTTAGAGAGCTCTCCCTGTCTATTAGAATTTTAGCAGGATACAAGTTTTTTTTTCCTTATTTGTTCAAAAATTTTACCCACGCATTGGGCAAGCTTTGTATAATCTTCCTAGGATCACAGTTGGAAAACTCTTATGTTATCAGCATTTGATGACAATGTAGTTCACCGTCTAGTTGAATTGTTTCCGCATAGATAGAAAGATAGAAAGCTGACACAATGAAAGTGCTGTTGATAATATTTACTCTCCTCTGGTCATTGTAAATTTTCAGTCAGAACAACGAAGCCTCTTGTTTACATAAAACAAACATGAACCTTGACTGGCATAAGATCTTTACCCCACAATAAATTAGATTGCTATTCATCCGTTGTTGAACTGATAGAAAGTGGCACCAAGGATAACCTTTTCTGTTAATTTACGTATATCTTGCCTCTATTGCCTCTATTTAGTATGCTTTGAATGGTCATCTTTCATGTGTGCAGCACATGATTAATCAAGTTATTGGTTTAACCCTCTGCTTTTGTTGCCATCCCCAGTTTTGAGGGTCACTGCTGACAAGAAAGAGCCACCAATCCAGACAATGGAGAGATAGAGTTGGGTTTTGGGTAGGCAAGGGGTTTGGCCTTGACCTGTTTCGTGCTTTAGTTTAAACAGTGTTCAGTGGGCAGAGGAGACAGGTTTTTACAGGTGACTTAATCTGCATATCCTTGCAAAGCAAGATAGCATCCGTCTACCTGGCACCTGTTCAGTGGACACGTGAAGCTGGAGTTCCTTGCTATAAAAATTGTTTTAATTGCTTTCAAAACTCAGCACCCATCCAGCCCCCAAAAGAAGCCTAATAGAAAAGTGGTATACTTTAATATAATTTCTGTCTCTGGGGGAAATGGGAGCAGTGGTGGGATTCAGCCAGGATCTCTATTTGAGAGAACCGATTATTAACTTTTTAAGCAGTTGGGAGAACCGGTTGTTGGAAGAAATCTCATTTTGTTTTTGTTTTTTCACTTTACAGGGCAAATCCTGTAAGGAAGGCGGGAAGGAAACATTCTGGTGTTGTTTCTGGCCTAATCTTTATTGCCCTGCTTACAGAAACTGCCTCCCTTATTACATTGTAACAGCAAAGACATGAGTGACGTTGAGTTGGCCACACCCACTCAGTCACATGACCACTTAGCCCTGCCTACCCAGCTGGTCATTAGGGCAGAGAACCGGTTGTTAAATTATTTGACTCCCACCACTGAATGGGAAGTTCAGAAATCTGCTAAACAAACAAAGAAGTTTCTGGGACTGGAAGGGAGAAAGTGTGCCAGAACCATCCTGGAGAGCCAATAGGTATAGGACTAATCCTGACCTCAGTGGGTCACTTGACTGGACTGACACCATGGGCAGCCAAGTATGCCTGTCCCATTCAACATACATTAAAATAATGACAAAACTTTAATACAGTAATGACAATTGTAGTTTTCAGAACAGAACAATGCTACAGTGCTATTCATTAGAAAGCTCAATAAGATTGGCATTTGTATGCTAAGAAAATTTGTACTTACTCATGCTCTATACCAAACAAAGATTATTAAACATCGGGCGTCATGTATTGCTCAAGATCTCAGGACCTTTGCCCTTGTAACAAGTCAAGGAAAGAAAATTCTCTAAACAATGTATTATTCAATGGGTCAAAGTTATTAATTGAACATAATGTGCTGTAAAAGCTCTCTTGTGCTCTAGGGCACATTTAACAAAGAAGAGAGTTTTGAATGATTTTTGCTGCAACAAAAGATTTCTGCTCAGTTCAAGAAATTCCACGACTGCAATCAGGAGAAAAGAAGTTTTATTTTCCTACCCTTCCATTTGCATGGAAGGAGCAAGGGTACTTTGTGAAGAGAGCTGTTTGGACTTGGTGCAGTGTTCTGGGGGCCATAAGTGAGTGTCAGTGCCCTACATATTTTCCAAAATATTTTGATCATGTGATCTTATGAACCAAATCAGTGGTGGGATTTGGATTTTTTTTTTCTACTGGTTCTGTAGGTGTGGCTTGGTGGGCATGGCAGGGGAAGGATACTGCAAAATGTCAATTCCCTCCCCACTGCAGGGGAAGGATACTGCAACATTTCCATTCCCTCCCGATCAGCTGGTACTCAGGAGGCAGAGAATAGATGGTGGTGGGGCCAGTCAGAGGTGGTCTTTATACCAGTTCTCCGAACTGCTCAAAATTTCCACTACTAGTTCTCCAGAACTGGTCAGAACTTGCTGAATAACCACCTCTGAACCAAACCATACTTCTGGCTTACAATTGCTGTCTATATGCTTACCCATCTAACACATGCTGATTCTGTGAAGACCATTCATTGTATCATAAGTGCTAGCAGCTTGATCCCAGTCCTGTGGAATTAGCCATTTCCTCCTCCTCCTAATAATGAGATTTATGACACTGATTTCTGTGTGAATCTACAAGTAGTCCTCAATTTACAACAGTTCATATAGTGACTATTCAAAGTTATAACAGCCCTGAAAAAAGTGACATGACAATTTTTCAACATGACCATTGCAGCATTCCCCAGAGTCATGTGATCAAAGTTCAGACCCTTGGCAACTGACTCACGATGGCTGCAGTGTCCTGGGGACATGTGAACACCTTTTGCGACTTTCTGACAGAGTCAATGGAGAAGCCTGATTCACTTAACAACTGTGTTACTAATGTAACTGCAGTGATTCACTTAACAACTGTGGCACGAAAGTTTGTAAAATGGGGCAAAATTCACTTAACAACTGTCTCACAGCAATATAAATTTTGGGCTCAATTGTCGTAAGTCGAGGACTACGTGTATAAACCCTAAACAGTGCTAACATGATCACTATCTGATTTTCATATTATGTCCTCCAGATGGTATATATGATATGTTACATGATATGATATGATGATATATGATTACGATATGATGATATATGATTATGATATGATATATGATTATGTCTTCCTTCATACTCCAATTCCTTAGAGGGAACTCCCCAGGACCTTTGCTTTATGATAGAGGTGAAGAACACGTAGACCTCTAGGTGTTGCTATTTCACAGTTGCCCATTTCTGCATTTTATGAGAAATACATATGGAAGAAAGATAAATAACAGGATGAAGCCTACTAGTTCCGAAATAAAAAGTTAAGTGAATGAAGAGTTACACAATTGGACATACTGGTAGTGCTCAAGATCAAAGGCTGAAATGCAGGATTATGCCAGAGCTGTTTAAACGTGCTGTAAGGCTTCCCTCCGTTTCCTCTTTAGAAGAGGGCTTCAGTAACAACCACTGTTAGATTGGGTAATGGATAGGCACACACAGGCTTAACGGTAACAACAGCTTTTTATTAAGTACAACAAGTGAGAACAATCCAGCGAAGGTTGAGTCTGACATCAGCCCTTTTATAGGGAGCTGTCAGACCCTTCGACCAATAGGATTAAACCTCCATTCCCGTCGGAATAGAGGACCTTGGTAGAAACCACTGTAGTTAGAACTAATATCTAACAACCACTGTAGTGGTTATAAAGTTGGATTTGAAGTGGAGAAACCATACTCAATTGTCACATTTACTGAGTGATTCTAGCTCATTGACTTCTCCTTAGCCCAACCAGTCTCCCAGACAGGAGTGTCCATGGGGCATTTTCAAAAAGAATAAAGTGGTGACTATGATGGGGCAATCAAATTTTATATCAGTTGCACTTTTTGATCATACCTGGTGGACATCCGTTCTCAGAGGGTTGTTGTGTTGGGAAATTAGGGGAATCATAAGCAGCCTTGGGGTCTATCAGAAAACATAGGATGTAAGTCAGGGGTGGGTTTCTCGCCCCGTTCCAACCGGTTCGGTTGGAACAGGGCTGGCGGCGTGCGCACGCGCACGGCGCACGCATGCGTACTAGCATCTGTGCGATGCTCCAGCTGCTCCTGGAGGATCTCGCAGGCGCTGTATGCATCCTGCGCATGCGTGGAAGCGTAGAACTCATCAAAACCGGGTAAGGAGCGCAGGCGGGCGAGTGGGCCCTTCGCCGTTCCCGGAAGTTACTTACTTCCAGGTTCACTGACCAACCAGTTCACAGGGACCGCCGCGAACCGGTTGAAACCCACCCCTGATGTAAGTCCAATAAATGATGACGAGAGATTTCAGGGCAGAAAATGCGAGAGATTTCAGGGCAGAAAAGAGTAAGGTGACCAGACGTCCCGCTTTTGGCGGGACACCCCCGCTTTTTAATGCATTTTCCCGTGTCCCGCACGCTTTTTTAAAAAGCACGCTTTTTTTGGCGCTCGCAGCTCCCGCCCATCAGCTGCTAGCTTGCTGGGCTGGCTCATCGTTCTGTTCTCTATCCTACCTACCTACAAATTTAAGCCAGCCCAGCCTGCCGCTCACTGATTGGATTGGCCTGGACTCCAGCCAATCAGTGAGCTGGCTGGGATGGAAAACGCGGTGTGCTTAAAGTTTTCCATCCCAGCCAGCTCACTGATTGGCTGGAGTCCGCTTAGCATGCCGCATGAGTCCCGCGCCCATCCATTGCCGCTCGCATGGGCGGGGTAGCGTAGCGAGTGAGCGGGGAGCGAGCTCGCCTTTCCAGCTCCACTTCCGGACAAGCTGTGGGAAAACCTCTGCGAAAAGTGCCACCTGGGGCCGCCGCTTCTTCTCCGAACTCAGAGTAAGTGACGGGCGGGGCGAGTGAGCAGGGTGGTGGTGGCGGGATCGCCGCCCGCTGCACTGCAGCTGACTCACCCCGGGCCGGGCGGGCTGGGAGGCTCTGGGTGTCCGGGCGGGAAGAGCGCAGAGAAAGGCAGAGCAGCGCTCGACGCGACTCTGCTATTTCTGCTGGAGGAGTCCCTAGATAGGGAAGGCGGGTGGCGAGGCAGAGCAAGGGAGCGCAAACGGAGGATCCCGGGCTCATATGCAGAGGGAGCTCTCCAGGCACAGGAGCGCTGGAAAAGTGCTCCGCTCATGCACCCACCGGGACGGAGCACGCTCGCTCGCTCGCTCCAGCCCTGCCTGCCGGCACGACTTTGAAATGTTGGCTTGCCGCTTGCCTTCCACGTCGGCCCGCGCGGAAGGCAATCCAGCCCTTTCAAAGTCATGCCGGCAGTTTAGAACTCGCCCGCCATTCAGCGAAACATCTTTCACTGAATGGCGGCCGAGGGGCACGCTAAAGTGCCGGCATGAGTTTGAAGGGCTGGCTTGCCGCTTGCCTTCCACGTCGGCCCGCGCGGAAGGCAATCCAGCCCTTTCAAAGTCATGCTGGCAGTTTAGAACTCGCCCGCCATTCAGCGAAACATCTTTCGCTGAATGGCGGCCGAGGGGCACGCTAAAGTGCCGGCATGAGTTTGAAGGGCTGGCTTGCTGCTTGCCTTCCACGTCGGCCCGCGCAGAAGGCAATCCAGCCCTTTCAAAGTCATGCCGGCAGTTTAGAACTCGCCCGCCATTCAGCGAAACATCTTTCGCTGAATGGCGGCCGAGGGGCACGCTAAAGTGCCGGCATGAGTTTGAAGGGCTGGCTTGCTGCTTGCCTTCCACGTCGGCCCGCGCGGAAGGCAATCCAGCCCTTTCAAAGTCATGCTGGCAGTTTAGAACTCGCCCGCCATTCAGCGAAACATCTTTCGCTGAATGGCGGCCGAGGGGCACGCTAAAGGGCCGGCATGAGTTTGAAGGGCTGGCTTGCCGCTTGCCTTCCACGTCGGCCCGCGCGGAAGGCAATCCAGCCCTTTCAAAGTCATGCTGGCAGTTTAGAACTCGCACTGCCGCTTCTTCTTCTTCCCCGGCCTTCCCAGTTAGCTTGCTTGAAGCTACGAGGAGGCGGGAGGAGGGTCGCAGGAGTGGAAGTGGGGGGAGGTCTCCCCGGCCGGGAAGAGCTGAGAGGCTGCCGGCCCCTTTCGCAGGAAAATTAACTTTTCTTGACAAAATCCTGCCCCCCCCCCCGCATGGGTGAGTGGTCGGCTGTCCTCTTCCCGTAAGCCGCCCGGAGTTACCTGTGTGTGAGGTGGGCTGCCCTATGCATTTGCGTGTGTGCGCTGGAGAGAGAGTGAAAAAGAGAGGGAGAAATAATTATATTAATTAGATAGATCAATCTTTCTCCACCTTGGAGACTTGAAAGTGTGTGGACTTCAACTCCCAGAAAGGGAGTTGGGAGAAAGGGAGAAAGGAGGAGAGAATGAAAGGAAGATGGGGGAAAGAAGAAAGAGGTAAGGAGAGGAGGATGGAAAGGAGAGAAAGAGGGGGAGAGAGGGTAGAAAGGGGAAGAGGAAGAGCAGGAGTAGGAGAAAGGTAAGGGAAGAAGGAAGGGGAAGGAGAGGAGGAAGGAGGAAAGTAGAGAAGGGAGGGAGGGAGAAAGGAAAGGGAAAGGAAAGGAGGATGGAAGGGAGAGAAAAGGAAGGAGAGAGGGTAGGAAGGGAAAGAGGAAGAGCAGAAGCAAAGGAGAGGTAAGGGAAGAAGGAAGGGGAAGGAGAGGAGGAAGGAAGAAAGTAGAGAAGGGAGAGAGGGTGAAAAGAAAGAGGTAAGGAGAGGAGGATGGAAAGGAGAGAAAGAGGAGGAGAGAGGGTAGGAAGGGGATGAGGAAGAGCAGGAGTAGGAGAAAGGTACAGGAAGAAGGAAGGGAAAGGAGAGCAGGAAGGAAGAAAGTAGAGAAGGGAGGAAGGGAGAAAAGAAAAGGAAAATAAGGTGGTGTTATAACAGGAGGAAGGGATGGTAAACAAAGCAACCCAAACTGTATATTATAACCTATTAAATGAAATAATAAATGTATAAGAATGATAAATGTTAAAACACTTGTAACCAAATGACATGCTATATGTGATGATGGGGTTTTTTTCTTTTTGTTTTGTTTTGTTTTTATTGTTGTGGGTATGTGTCGTCTATGTAACAAAAAAAATAAAAAAAGTTGATAGGCAAGAGGAAGGAGGAAGGAAGGAAAAAAGAAAAAGAGGGAGAGAGGAAAGAAGAAAAGATGGAACTAGAAAGGAAAGAAGGGAGGGAGGGAGGAAAGGGGAAGACAGAGAAAGAGCAGAAAGACAGAGAAGGTGAAGGTAGATAGGCAGAAAGAAGGAAGAAGGAAGAAATAGGAAAGGAGGGAAGGAGGAAGGAACAGAAGCGAAGAGGAAGAGAGAAATGGAAAGAGCAGAAAGACAGAGAAGGTAGATAGGCAAAAGAAATGAAGCTGAAAGAATGGAAGGAGGAAGGAAGAGAAAAAAGGAGGAACGGAGTGAGTGAGGAAAGAAGAGAGGATGGAAGGAGAAAGGAAGGAAGAGAGGGAAAGAGCAGAAGACAGATAAGGTGAAGGTAGATAAGCAAGAGGAATGAAGGAAGAAGTGAGGAGTCTCGAGGAGGGGGAAAACATTTAGTGACCAAAGTTACAATGGCATTGAAAAAAGTGACTGATGACCATTTTTCACACTTAGCGACCGTTGCGACCATTTTTCACACTTAGCGACTGTTGCAGCATCCTCATGGTCACGTGATCAAAATTTTGTTTGGCAACAGATTTGTATTTATGATGGTTTCAGTGTCCTGGGGTGACCTTTTGACAAAAAAAAAAATTTTTAATCAAGCCCCCCCCCCCAGTCAAAGGCGTCCCTCTTTTCCAATCTGAAAATCTGGTCACCTTAGAAAAGAGTTAATATATGTTTGGGGGTGGGGTGTCAATAGGTGATTGATAAATAATGCAAGATCAGTTGGGAGTCAATTAATCTTCTGAGATCTCCATGAACCTTCATGACAGGCCCCAATTCTGAAGAAGGCTTGTGGCATAACCGTTCCTGTAGCAGGAGTGGCAAAACCTGGGACAGAGTCAAAAAAGGAATCAGCCTAGAATCTCTATGTAACCACAAACGATCGCTAAGTCCAACTCCTCTGGAATTCTGTTGACCCTTAATTAAACCAAAATAGTGCTAACTATTAATTAAGTAGATTCCTCTTCATAGACCTTTTAGCAATTAATTGGGCCTTCAGGTGTGGATCTGGTATTTTGCACTTGACAGTTACCCAGGGTTAGATGGTCATCTACCAGCAAGAACAGCCTTGAGTTGTCTCTTTTACTATTGTTATTGCTCATAATACTATTAAATATTTCCTTCATCTAAATATATATAATAAAATGCATCATTTGAATATAATAAATGTTTGGGTGTCGAATAGATCTGTAACTTCAAGAAGGGATCAATAAACTGAAGATTTGGAGGGCCCTGATCTAAAGCATAAAAAGTTGACAGTATTTATGCTATTTTAATAGGGTTGTTAATCTGAGTTGCTAATTGTTTTACACTATCTTGGTTAGAAAAACCCTTCATGCTGTGTTTTTACTATTTATTTTAATTACCATTTTTTGTATTTTATTACAGCTGAAACAACCCTTAATTTTTTTTAAAAAAAATGCTTTTATATGGCTTCTCCACTCAATGAAGAGATAAGATATATGCTTCTCTTTGTCAGAAAGCTCCCAAATCTTTTTAAAAACAGTATTAATTTTTTTTTTAAAAAAAAACTTAAAATACATACAATTCTTTAAAACTAAGGGATCTTCTAAAATAAAGGAGTAGTTTTGAAAAGATGTTTCGCTTCTCATCCTGAACTGAATAACTTTTTGGATGAGAAACAAAACGTCTTCAAGGAAAAACAAGAAAGTCCTCTTGAAAAAGCATCTTTTGGACCACATCAAACACATTACAAAGTATTTTTTTAAAAAAAGAGAGAGATTGATTCTAGCAGTGTATCTAAAAGAGATATGATATTTCAGATAAGTAAAATATCTAACTTTGCAGTAATAAGCAATAATTGACTCAGAAATGAGCTAATGAAGATGTTTCAGAGTCTATTAAAAGCATTCCAGAAAAGTTTGCGGAAACCATGGCTTCCAAAAACATTTCAAGATTCATCTTATATAGACCTTGTTACCATAATAACATCAAGAGGCAAATAGATTATAAAGCAATGCTTATAACAAGATTATCAGGAGCAAATAATGCAAAATGCATTTATTTAGAATTAGCACCATCCAGTGGACTAGGAAAGTCACACCAACTTAAAATTTCTGACCGACTATCATCAAAACTACTTAGTAGTTACAAGCCTTAGAAGGCTTATTCTGCACATGAAAGTTTTTACTACTTGGAGCTTCTCAGGCATAATGCAATGTGATATATATTAGGAAGTAGTGAAGCTACTTCCTAATATATGAAGATAATAGATTCCGCCCCCCCCCCAACTCCAATATACCCAGCATTATTACTAAGTGAAAATTATAAGGCAGCAACTGTGGGGCGGGAGAAGAGAAATGCTTTTTTATGAAGTGTAGGAAGTTATCATCCAGCCCTCTCCCAGAACAATGAAATATCCTAGGAAATATTGAAAAGGCAGCCACTGGATGTGAAAAGGAAGAAACATGTTTTATAAAGACAGAATAGCTCCCTGCAGCTTCCTGCCCATCCCCCTTTGTCAATGAGCCATTAAAGCCTGAGCTAGTCCACTTTACATAATAAAGAGTTCTCCCCTTCAACTCCAGAGTGATGGGATTAAAGCATGATAATATTGGCCCTTTACCCAACTCGCCACATGGCATCTGAGAACTCTACCAAACCTGGATTCAAAATGCAGCCTAGAGAGTTGCCTCTGCATGGCCCCATGGGAGTCTGACAACCAATCAGAATACAAGCTCAAGATCAAAGGCCAGAGAGGGCATGAAACCAGGGACTCAGCATCTCAGCGGCCCTTCTCTTCTTCTCCACCAACATTGAAGCATGTGATCACCTTTTCTGTTCAGGACTCAAGCCACGTGAGCCACCATTAAAACCATCTTTCTCCAACATAGGTGGAGACAGCAGCCATGCATGGGTTAAGTCAGTCAGTAACCAATAGAACTGAGTCTACCAAAGTGATGTCATCACCTCAGAGGAGTGTCCTCCCACTTTTTTAGACTCAGTTCGATCCGAACTGGCTGTGCTGCTTTCTCATCAACTTTAGTAGATATTATAATTACCTTTAATTGGATATTTTTCTAAATTTCACCTAAATCACATCCAAATTGGAAGGAATCAGTGGATAGCTCCTCAAAGGAGGGTTCGCTACGTCACAGAGATCCCTCCTTCCAGCCCTGATAGCTCAACTCTAGAACCAGGTGGCAAGAGATGTCAGGGCCCTGGTCTCAGGTTGTTGTTGCTAAATTCTAGGTCTGTGATTCATAAAGCTCCCCTCATCCGGGACTTAATATTAGACGAGGGGGCAGACCTGGCATGTATTACTGAAACGTGGCTGGGCCACGAGGGAGGAGTCTCCCTCTCAGAAATGTGCCCAGAAGGGTTTCAGGTGCTCCACCAACCACGACACCAGAGAAAGGGGTGGGGGAGTGGCAGCCATCATGTGAGAGTCATAAGTTCCTCGTGGGATCCCTGCTCCAGAGACTGTCGGGTGTGAGTCCCTCCTTGTGAAGTTGGACCTAGGGGGTCAAGTGGGCTTGTTTCTAACATACCTACCTCCCAGCTGCGTTACAACAGCCCTGCCTGCGCTCCTTGAGTCAGTAGCCGGACTGGCGGTTGAGTTCCCCAGACTGACAGTACTGGGGGATTTCAACCTGCCATCTCTTGGCGAACGCTCAGATGGAGCGCAGGAGTTCATGGCTTCCATGACAACCATGGACTTGACCCAGGTAATTCAGGGTCTGACTCATACAGCGGGTCACATGCTCAACCTCGTGTTTCTCTTGGGGCAGTGGAGACGTGATCTGGAACTGAAGGGCATAGAGATCTCACCCTTGTCATGGTCAGATCACTTCCTACTGAGACTTGACTTTCGGAAACTACTCCCCCACTCCAGGGAGGTGGAGCCAATTAAGTGGTTCCGCCCCAGGCACCTGATGGACCCTTTGGGATTTCAGACGGCACTTGGAGAGATACCTGACTCCCATGCACACAACCCGGCAGAGTCCTTGGTCCGCTTGGAATATAGCAGTGGCTGAGGCACTCGACCGGATTGCGCCTTTGCAGCCTCTCCACGGCAGTGGATCCAGGAGGGCTCCTTGGTTTATCGAGGAACTCCAGGAGATGAAGCGCCAAAAGAGACACCTAGAGCGACATTGGAGGGCTAGTAACTCTGAATCTGACCGAACACAACTAAGAGCCTTTATTAGGACTTATTTTGGGGCGATACGGGCAGCAAAATGTGCTCATTTTTCCGCTCTTATTGCGTCCACAGAATCTCGCCCGGCCGCCCTGTTTAGGATAACACGCTCCCTCCTGAAAGGGAGGGATGCGGGAGAACCCTTACAGGGTAGAGCCGAGGAATTTGTTCAGTTTCTGTCAGACAAAGTCGCTCGGATTCGGACAGACCTGAACTCCACTTGGACAGTTCCTGCGGAGATGCCGGGGGAGGGCCTTGACCTGACTTTGTGGAGCGAGTTTCAGCTTGTCGCTCCTGAGGAAGTGGACAAGGCCATGGGATCGGTGAGTGCCTCCACCTGCCTACTGGACCCGTGTCCCTCCTGGCTGGTCTCGACCAGCAGGGAGGTAACACGAGGCTGGCTCCAGATGATTGTTAATGCCTCTCTACGGGAGGGATCTTTCCCGCACCCACTGAAGGATGTGGTGGTGAGACCCCTCCTTAAGAAGCCTTCTCTGGACCCAGCTATCCTTAACAACTATCATCCAGTCTCCAACCTCCCTTTTGTAGGGAAGGTTGTTGAAAGGTGGTGGCCTTTCAACTCCGATGGTCCTTGGATGAAACAGATTATCTAGACCCTTTTCAGTTGAGTTTCAGGCCTGGTTACGGCACAGAAACTGCTTTGGTCACGCTGATCGATGATCTCTGGCGGGCCAGGGATAGAGGACATTCCTCTATCCTGGTGCTTCTTGACCTCTCAGCGGCCTTCGATACCATTGACCATGGTATCCTTCTGTGGCGGTTGCGGGAGGTGGGAGTGGGAGGCACCGTTTTACGGTGGTTCTCCTCCTACCTCTCGGACAGGTTGCAGTCAGTGTTGGTTGGAGGACAGAGGTCGACCCCTAGGCCCCTTAAATACGGGATGCCGCAGGGCTCGGTCCTGTCCCCCCTCCTATTTAACATCTACATGAAGCCGCTGGGTGAGATCATACGCCGGCACGGGATCAAATACCATTACTATGCAGACGATACTCAATTGCATCTATCCGCCCCGTGCCAACTCAGTGAAGTGGTGGAAGTGATGTGCCAGTGCCTGGAGGCTGTCAGGGTCTGGATGGGAGCGAACAAGCTTGCACTCAATCCAGACAAGACCGAGTGGCTATTGATGTTGCCTCCCAAGGATAGTCCAGATATTCCATCTCTTAGCCTGGGGGGTGAAATTCTACACCCCTCAGAGAGGGTCCGCAACTTGGGTGTCCTCCTGGACCCACAGCTGACATTAGAACATCAATGCAGCACTGCAGGCTACTGCTAGATCAGCAGGTCAGCGGTTCAAATCTCACCGGCTCAGGGTTGACTCAGCCTTCCATCCTTCCGAGGTGGGTAAAATGAGGACCCAGATTGTTGGGGGCAATATGCTGACTCTCTGTAAACCGCTTAGAGAGGCCTGAAAGGCCTATGAAGCGGTATATAAGTCTACTGCTATATATTGCTATATTTGTCGGCTGTGACCAGGGGGGCTTTTCCCCAGGTTCGCCTGGTGCACCAGTTGCGGCCCTATCTGGACCAGGAGGCACTTCAAATGGTCACTTATGCCCTCGTCACCTCTAAGCTCGATTACTGTAATGTGCTTTACATGGGGCTGCCCTTGAAAAGTGTTCGGAGACTACAGTTAGTCCAGAACGCAGCTGTGCGAGTGATTATGGGTGTACTTAGATACATACACCCATTTTACACCTATCCTCTGCGAGCTGCACTGGCTTCCAATCGGTCTCCGCACACACTTCAAGGTGCTGGTCATCACCTTTAAAGCCCTACATGGCCTAGGACCTGGATATCTGGGAGACCGCCTCCTGCCACATACCTCCCAATGGCCGATAAGAACTGACAGACTGGGCCTTCTCCGGGTGCCGTCGACCGGACAATGCCGGCTGGTGGCTCCTCGGAGGAGGGCCTTCTCTGTAGCTGCTCCGACCCTGTGGAACGATCTACCTGTAGAGATATGGACCCTCCCCACTCCCTCGGCCTTCCGAAAAGCCACTAAAACCTGGCTATTCCGGCAGGCCTGGGGCTGTTGACTCCAGGAATGAGGTCCAGCTCCACCCAGATTGAGTGTATGGTGCGTTGTTTTTAAATTATTTCTTTTTAAATTGTTTCCTTATTTTAACTCTTTATATTAACTTTTTCTGTAAGCCGCCCGGAGTCCTACGGGATTGGGCGGCATATAAATTTATTAAAAGTTAAAGTTAAAAGTTAAGTCTCTCAGTTAGCTCCCAGGCTTGATGATGATTGTTGAGGGATAGCCACAAGGGCTGAGGATAGCATATCTGCTTGCTTATTTTGAAGAAAACTGTAGTCTTTCCTGATGAAATAGTGAGAAGGCTGTGGAGAGGCCAACAGTACCCAGTTCAAGCAGCTTGCCCAGTGAAAGTAGCTCTGAGTAGATCCCTGAAGCCTTGTTTCTTTCATGAAGCCACATCCATTGTTTGTTTGTTTTTTGTTCAATATAATGCACATACAAAGTCCACTTCCTTTTCCCTGTAGATATTTTTTCCTTCCCTTTTTATGCATCATAAAATCAACACCAAATACTGAACCCAATAAATAGTGGCAGAGATAACTACCCTCACCATCTCACAAACCATCTCTACCTGCAGAGGCACAGACCCTAAGCACAGACTAAGCACTGAATAGTTCTGTAGACATGTTAGAGCCAATGTGTTTAACTAACTACCCTATTTTTCAGAGTATAAGACCTCTGAAGTATAAGACTCACCTAGCTTTTGGGGAGGAAAACAAGGGGAAAAAATCTCCCTCCCGGCAATTTGGCTCCTTCAACAAACAGCAAACAGTAGAGACAATATACACTGTTTGTAGTGTTACATTTCAGACTACACTTGTAGAGATGCTGTAAAAATTGATGTGCTTTCTGGAAGTATAGTTATTCTCTGCTAATTAAAAGAAGCTACAATAGCACTGGGCCTCTTCAGACCAAGAATTTATTTTAAAAAGCTTTTTCATTTTGTTAAGCTGTCTAGAACAATAATAAAGCAGTCTTTAAAAAATAAGTCTAATAATTTGAATATTCTATAGGCATTTATAGTTATTGACTTACCCTCTTGCAGCAAACAGCCTGATTAGCACAAGAAAAAAAAATCTGCTTCTGCCTCCCAGCAATTTGCCTCGTGGAGCAAACATCAAGTTTCACTTCGTGCCTCCCAATCATCAGCTGTTTCAGGCTGCAGAGATTGCTACAGCCTATTGCAGCCTCCACAAGCCCCATTTTTCCCATTTGCTAGGTGAGACTACATTCAGTATATAAGACGCACCCAAATTTTCACCCTTTTAGGGGGGGGGAAAGGTGAGTCTTGTACTCCAAAAAATACGGTACGCAAGATGGCCGTGTCCCATTCTTTCTTAATCCCATTGAGCAACTATTCAACCATCCCACGTTTGGTAAAGTCTGTGCCTATCATATTAAATTCTGATTTATACGTTTTGATTAACAGGATGGTGTGTAAGGGCCACATCCACATCCAGCCCATGGGTGGTCCCAGTTGGTCGGTAGCAGTCCAAGTTTCTCATGTGGCTCCTTTGGAAAATTAATCCTCCCACCCCCAATATAGACAAGAAAGGATTTACTCTGTGTATTGATCTTTTGTCTATCATTGCACTTTGTTTTAGAGATTGCTAATTTCATATCATTTTCTTCTGCTTTCTTCCCAAGTATACTATACCTATGGGGAACATGCTCCTAGACCAGGGCTGTGAAACTCCCAGCCCTTGTGCTGGATGCATCACATGCTGGCCACGCCCACGCCCAATTTAGCGAAGGGAGGAAAGTCCTGATACATCATGTGACGCTGCCGTGATGACATGAGTTTGATTCCCCCCCCTCCTATACTCTTCTTCTAGTAAGATAAAATTAGCTAGGTGTTGGATTTTGTTCATGTATTTCTTGTAAATAAATCCATTATTACACATGTATACAATCCAAGATCCTAGCATATTAAACTCCCCTACTCCTAGTAATTATGCTTATGAATGCAAAAAAAGTAAATCTTACCAGCTGGTAGAGTCAACTAAGATAAAGTTATCAAAACAAAGATCTGGTTGAAAAAATATATGTTTATAGGCAGTGAAACACAATGATTCCTTTGTGCAATAAAAATACATTCTTTATTCCCAGAAAAATGCAGATGGCAGATAAGTGTTGAAATAATTTCATTAAAGACATTAACAGATTATGTTAGCCTAACATAACCCTAAACATTATATAGCGTTTTTCAAAAATCTATCAAGTTACACTACAGTGTAAAAATAATTGTGCTATTCTACAAAACACCCATTGCTATGAAAATAATAATTATGCCCTACTACAGAGTTGGGATATTGCAATTTAAACTTTATTCAAGATTCATTTCTTTGCCTTTTTCCAGTTCTCTAAACTGCTTGTTTTATTCTGAATCATATAGTATGGTTCCATGCCACTTATTAATTTCCCAATGTACTTGTTAGCAAGAACTCCCTTGGAAGTTGTAATAAAATGATCATGTTACTAATGGACACCTAGCTAATTCAAAGGGGTAGACCTACTAACAAATTAAGATGCAGCTTGGAGGCATTAGCGATCAATAACTAATTGCATTGATCTGTCCCCAAAGCAGGTAGATGGAACTTCAAACAGACCACATTCAGTTTTATGGAAGCAGTCTGAATTTGAAACAAGCTTTCTGAGCTTTGAATGTGCTCCATCTATGTTGGATGGAGTTATCTATGTTGTAGTCAGAATAAAAAATGATCAAGGGGTATTACAACTTGTTCAACAATAAACTACTGTGCTTCTGGAATGCTCGCAATAACTTGTTCCAAAATCAGAATCACTCATTTTGAAATCTGAACAGAAGTTTTAATTACAAACTAAGTTGAAAAGTCAAAGTGTGTGTAAGAATTTTACAGAAACGTTAAAGATGTAATAGTATTGGAAGATTGCTGGAACTTGTTTTTACATTCCATAGTCTTCCTCACACAGACATCTATATTCCTCACAGATTATAATTAAATTCCTATAGTGATATTGTACAGTATTAAAACTGTACAAGGGTTAGGAAACATTTGCCACAATCAATTCACAGACAGGTGAATTTATTATGTCAATCATCTTCATCTCCTTTGGATAATGTGACGACTGCCAAAGAATTATTTAGAATAGTGATGTTAACTCATACATACTGATAGATGGCATATTAAAGTTTCATAATATTTCTGGAATATTTCCCCCCAGTGTTTGACATCTGCATGGGATCATCCTCAGTCTAAATAAGTGCTAACAAATGGATGGACACATTCTATGGTTATTATGTAGTGTACAGTACAGTCCAAAATCTCCCAATGAAATAGTAATTTGTAGATTTATAATGAAACAGTAAAAAGGGGGCATAAATAACCTGATGATTATTCTTATAAAAACTACAAACAAAAGGATGATTTTCCTGTCATTTTCAACTAACTATGGAAATAAAAGCTAGCTTTGAATGCTATCAGATGAAATTGGCAAGATGGAGGGGAGGGGAAAACAATGCAGTCACCTTTTAAGTGCATATCCATTGCTCTTTACTCTTACTTTATATTTTTACCAGCAACATTTTTCCCTTTTTTATTCCCCCCCACCCCCACCTTAAGGAACAATTATGTGAAATCTAAAATCTAAGTCATTATTGCTAAATTTGTAGGTTTAGTTGCTATAGTTATTTGTATTTTCTCTGACAGGCCAACTAATCCACTTGAATTTATTTTACTTATTATGAATGTTATAGCTAGTTTTTTTTAACCACTATTACTGAGGAATACTGTTTATATAGAAAATACAGAAAATTCCTAATATTAAGCATTAATATTAAGAAAATAGAATCCATACTGTTAAAGTATTTAATCTTATAAGCACCCAAAAATAAAGTAAAGAAAAAAGCAAAACATATACAGAGCAATATGCTGCCAAATGCCATAATAATTTTCTATGTGTGCCATACAAGAAAACAACTTTTGTTTGGCGTCACCTCTTTGAGACAATACTGCTGGTTTTGGACAGAACTTTACAAGTTCCTAAATGTCTTACTTCAATGGCACTAGGCTCTTGGATTAAGCTATTTGTCAACTGTGGTTCAACGGGCATGTTAAATATACAATATTTTGAAAAACAGCTATTTACAAAATACTCTTTCATGATGTCCAATCTCAGCCATTTCTTTCAGATATTATTATAAGAAAAAAAAACCTATTCAATGTTTCTACATATATCCTGATATATTAATTAAATATCATAGAAACTGTTTCTTTAAAGGTTAGGAGAAAAAAAAAAACAAGGCACACGCAGGTATGTCTACTTCACAGATTTGTGGTGTTTTTCATTACAGCATCTTATATGTTACTTTACAATAACCCTCCACTCAGTTTCATTAAGATGAATGCACCCATTTGAAGTCTTCCTAATGTAAGACAGACAGATTTTTTTTCATTTGTTACAGAAGTCCAAAACTTATTTATAGGAACACATCTGTTAATCTGCAACATATCTGTGAGAGAAAAGTTTAAGCTATATTGTATATAGTCAGCTCATGTCTCCTTTTTTTCAGGTAATAATAAAACCAATCTTCCCAAATACAAATACAGACTACTTTTCAAAAATGCTTTCCCAGCTACTGCAAAATCTGATATAATCGTAATACTTTCTTCAGATCTGCTATGAAGATATCAACTCCCTCATCAGTCAGATTACTGACATCTGGCAAGAAGAGGTCTGATTTATCAGAAGTAATTGAATTATGTGACAGAAAGTGCACACCAATTTTATTGCAATAGGTTACCATTATATTGTTAACCAGAATTTGAGCAGTTTCCGTATATCTAGGCTTTGGATCGTATTTCCAAATACGTCTTGGTAACAGTGAGGACCAAACTATAACAGCATCCGGGAATGCTCTTTTAAGAATGCCTAAATCATTTTTCATTGAGATAATGACTGAAGTATTATTTTCAGGAAACAGATCATCTTCACCAAGATGAATTATTATTACTGAAGGAGGAGATCGGCTATGATAAATTTCATGCAGAGCAGGCATAAGTTGCGTCCACATCATGTCTTCTATGCCATGCCAAAATACATTTGCCCGTGAAGGTGATATGCCCAACTGCAATCCTTGTGGGTGACTTTGCGCTCTTTTTTTCGATGCCAAGATCACAGAATTCCCACATATCCATATTTCCTTTGGTTTAGGTGGCAGATTTCCAACACCTAAAAGCAAAATACCACATTAACTTATTTGATTCAAGTTCTATATAAGTTTACTATTCCAACATCAGAACAGCAATAATGCCTCTTCAAAGTAAAATATTATAAAAATGTTACTATGATGGACAAATCATATCAACACTTAAAAACAAAATCAAGAAATGCAGGTTAATTATATCTTCAAGAATGTACCATAATTAAATTTTAGAATATTGTTAAGACAATGGATTATCCAAATGGAATGAACAGATCAGGGGATGACAAAAGATCAGCTCAACTATGAGATTGAAGATGAATTGGCACAAAAACAAAAAATTCATTCTTAAAATATATGTGATGATTAACAGAAGCAGATGAAAGAAATTTTCTCTTCATATTTCTGGGCCACCACTACACTAAGACAAGCAAGAGCTTGGCCTACACCAGTGGTTCTCAACCTTTTCTTCACCATGGACATCCTTTAAATACCCTTTGTGGCCACAAACCATGGCCAAGGATCACCAAGACTTAAAGTCTTAACTTAAATCATAGCACTTCTTCAAGCCTTCGTGGGATCCACAGACCATAGCTTGAGAAAAACACTGTCACCGCCATTAATTTTCCATCCAGTAGCAGCAGTAATACATAAGCAAGAAAAAAACATAAAAGCAGCAATATTCACAGATTTGTGATCTGTCGTAGTGCCATCTCCTATGGAGCAGCCTTATCCTTTACAATTTAGAGAACCCAAGATCTCTTAGACTTTCAGAAGACTGGCCTTGGAACATGGCCCCAAAATATGTGTATTCTTATACAATTGTTATATAATGTCTTGTTTTTCTATGAATTTGTTTATTTTTAATTCTGATCATACAGTTTTTATAACAGCTTTGTACCATATAGTATCAAACTTGTTAACTGCCAAGATTTTCCCCTATGTATTCAAAATGGACTGTAATTAACATAGCTTTTGGTGTCATTTTTGTAACTTGGCATTTTAGTGGTACTGCTGCTATTATATTATTATCCTCGGGATGGTGTCATTATTCGGTGGGTGACATTTCCTTCTTTTGAAAGTGGTACATTAGAACTTCATGTTAATATGTGCCATTGTGTATATGGGTAAATGACAATAAAGGCTATCTTATCATTGTTTTTGCATTGACTGCTTGCCGCCTAGAGTTATGTATTTCAGATGGGTAGACAGTCATTTTGAGAACACCATGTGTGTAAATGAAGCAAAAATAGTTTAATGTGAACTAGAGAGAACATACAGCTGTATTTGTGGCATCTCTCTGGAGCTCAAGATTTAGAAATACCCAGTTGTTTTCACCCGAGCTTAAACTATTGCAAGAATCACAGAATCTCTATAAACATGTAAGAATCACACTATCTTTCCAATTCTGAATGGGAAAAAATGTGAAAAGTTAAGATGAAGGGGCAGGATTAAAACTTGAAAAATGGGGAAAAGACAAAATAGCACAGATCTGTTCTGGCATTAGTATCTGGGAAGATTCTATAGCAGATCACAAAATATCTGATTTACAAGGAGTTTGAAAACTACAAGAATTACCATAAGTCAGCAAGAATTTATCAAGAACAAATTTTGCCAGAGTAACCATATTTCAACAAACGTTACTGCTTTGTGTCTCATTCTCAGCACCACACTTGAAGAAGGATTTAGAGATACCAGGAAAGGTTCAGGGAAGGGTGACAAAGATTACCAAGGGACTAGAATCTAAGCTTATGAAGAGAGATTGAAGGAGCTGAAAAAAGATGACCGAGGTCAGTACTCTTCAACTAAAACACCTGAAAAGATGCTACACAGAAAAAGGTCAAGACCTTTCTTGTGTCGGAGTACAGGAATAATAGATTTAAGTGATAAGGTAGGTTCTGATTAGAAAAATTAGATACTAGGAAAAAAATCATAGTATTTGGAGAAGTATATGTATGCTCCCATTCCTTGGCCACATGAAAGCCAAAGCGAAAACAGTCATTTGTGGGAAATGGATTTGAGGGCCAAAATAGCCCTTTCTAAATCAATGATTCTAACTCTCTGTACTTCCTAATCTTGGTAATTTAAATTAAAGCTACAAATATGATGGGGGTTCACAACAGTGGTGGGATTCAGCCAGTTCGCACCACATCGGGAGAACCAGTTGTTAACTTTCTGAGCGGTTTGATGAGCTGATTGTTGGAAGAAATAATTAGGCAGAGAACTGGTTGTTAAATTATTTGAATCCCACCACTGGTACACAATTTACAGTGAAACATGCAAGAGTAGAGTAGAGGATGGGGAGGAATGGAAAGGCACAGAATAGAATGAGCTGGGACAGGACCTTGGAGGTCTTCTAGTCCAGCCCCCTGCTCAAGCAAGAGAATCTATACTATTTAAGCTGTCCCACTGGTTATCGTAACTTGGTTACACATTACCTTGCCTTTTCAATAGCTATAGGGGTGAGACCAAGATTATCAAAGGACTAGTACCAGTCACGTCACATTAGGTACCTATGGATCGAGAGTTTGTCTATCGCACTAATTTGCGCTTAACTTTTCTGGCAGAAGTATAAAGCCAACAGAGGTTTTGCACATACAGTTTCCGTTCAAGAGAAACGCAGACATTTCCAGATTTCCTTGGAAAGGTGGTCTGGACACTCCAGCGGTTGCCTGACTTAACTCACCTTCTGCGGAGGGCACCACAGTGATTACAGAGGTACGTTTCTGATTGACTGCCCTCTTCCTCTGGTCGCATCCCGCCACTAGTGGAATACGATTCAAGTTACCCCCAGAAGCTACTCCGTTGCAGCCGCCCACGTTCAATGCGGGGACAGGGGATGCCATCGCCGCAGGACCCAGCAAGCCCCGTCTACCCGCTGTTATAACTGCGTCTAGGGCTTTCGCAAGAGAGGAGCTGGGCGGGTTGCCCTTGGCATCGGAGGGCAGGGCATCTTTATCCCTCACAGTATTATAGAGAGCCGGGCTACCGTCGTTAGGCTTAATGGGTACCATGGCAGGAAAATTCAGACTGTTTTGGGACTTTAGGGCACGAAGCAGGGACTCTTTTCACTGAAGCTGCCTTCTCCGTCCAAGGACCGTCCTTAAAGAGAAAGACCACCCGAGGCTGGAGAGTGGCCAATGCTCCACCAACTAGAAGGAGCCGAGGACTTTCGTTGCGGAGCCACGATATGCAGAAGAGGCAGATTCTATGGGATCTTCTGGGCTGATGCGGCACCGAGTCCTGCCCTTACCCGTTCACGCCCGCGGGTGGGTAGGAGGGGGTGGCGGCACAGCCGAACACAGCAAGCAGTCCGTTACCCTGGAAACCACTTCCTGGTCACGTTCCCTCTTCTAATCCTGATGCAGGTTTAATCGAGTCACGGAAGAGCATCAAAAGAGAAACCGCGAGATTGAAAACGGCTCCGCCCGGCCGCCGTAGCTTTAAAAAAAAAAACCAACAACACCACGTGGCTCAAATGTATTCGCATGCGTATTAGCTTCGCTAGGTTCTGTAAATATGTAAAAGTTAGGCGTGCAATGGTGCACTCACTTCCAGGTTCCTTAAAATCTTTTTGTCTACTGGGAAGAATCGGGCCCTGTAATAGAAAAACCTCGGGCCAATAAACCAGAATTTTATTTTGTTATTACAAAGCAAATGGTCCCTCTTACGTTATGTGAAAAAATTATTTACCACAGAAAGATTAGCTATTTTGCTTTGAATTTTAGTCTCGGAAGATATATAAGCAAGGGGGAAAAACGATAGTTGGACGTTGGCAAAAGCAACAGCAGCAAAAGTCATCTTTCGCAAAGAACATTATTACTTGCGGGGTTTAAATATTTCTAACCTTTTAAAGAAATCCAAACATCCCAAATAAACCCTAGTTAGAAATGACGTCAACTCTTCCACCTTTCTTAGCTAGTTTATGGTTTGTTTTTCCCTTGTCTTAAGAGCGGATCCCACTTCCGCTAGAGAAGAGGAAACAAGAGTAAACGACCATCTTAAAGCAAGAAGTCGTAGTGGGCGAGTTATTCTTAGTTTTCTTAGATCTACGTTCCTCTTTCTATGAACTTCGCAAATAGGCGCTGCGCGCCGTTTCCCGTCCTGCAGATCAGGAGTGGGTGCTCTTCTGAGCGGTGCAAGAACGCGCATGCGCAAAAGGAAATACTGTTTCAAAGAGCGAACTCTCTTTTGTGTGTTGCATTTCCTGTATCTTACTAGCCGGATTTTTTTTAGATGATACTGTTCCATCTTATCTGCCTAGTTCACAAATGCATTACATTAGAAAGACTCTGTTTGCATGGGCATTTTATCCTGGATTAACTAATCTTGATCTGATTTTGATTGAACGGTGGGGGGGGAATTGTTCTCACTACATAACAGAATTAAATGGAACTGGCTGCTTTATGGCTCTGTATTGGCGCAAAGCTTCAAGTAGTTGAGACTTCAGCCTTCCTTAAAATTAATTGGGACCATGTGATTGACATCAATGCTTATGCCATCTCAAAGACTAGTTGCCCCTGTAAAAATGCAAAACTTGATTTGACTGTTGCCTTCAAAAGGGATTTGTCAAGCTGGAAAAAAAATCTTTAAACAAATATTTAGAAAATTTGCACTACTGCAACTAAAAAGTGATAGTAAATTCCACACTGGATGTAGCATATAACAATAAACTGCAAACTAACCCGACTACATTTGGCCTATTCTGTGTAGCAACACATTCTTTTATTAATGGTTATTCTGTATGTTGTGCAACCTGACCAGATTAGTCCAGGAGACCTGGTGCCTGTTGGCTCTTGAAAAGGTTGGCTTCACTTCGAACTTTGACCTGTCATACTGTGATGACCCGGGGCTGGGCACGGAAGCAACACCACCAGCACCACTCTGGTGCCCACTGTTATTTAGAGTCATCTTAAAGCAAGCTTACTAGACTTCTGGGCACTTGAATGTTATGTGAACACAACTAAAAAGTGATGTTTTTTGAAAATCAACTTTACATAAATTTATCTTTGTGGGGAAAAAATCAAAATCAAAGATGTGTTGTGATGGAAACTGCACTGAAGTTGACACATGTAAAAAAAGGAGTAGACCATGCATCACAACATTGTAAATTTTGCCTTTTTTGATCCTTCCCCTTCATCCAGTAGTCCCCTTTTGTATGTGTATGTCTTGTAGATGATAATTAAGTGGGGTAATTTATAACCCAGGAGACAAAAATAAAATTCAAGATTGTTTTAATATATTTGGCAAATACGCTAAAATGACATCAAGAAATTCAACAAATACAAAAAGGTGTACTTCACATGCACAAGCAAATGTACATGGGAATTTGGAAATATATGGCTTGATAATATTACTTGTGTAAAAGAGCCTGAATTAATATTTGATTACAAACAAAACAGCAATCAATACTGTGAAAGGGCTGCAATGATGGTAAAATGCAATTTTGGACATCAGCAATAGCATAGTTTTGCTTTATTCACTTTATTTATTATACCCACTTCAATTTAATGTCCAGCATCACACTTTAAGAAAAACAATAAAACACCAAATGATTCATAAAACATGTTTTGTAATGAACATGATTAGGGGAATAGAAAAATGTTAGTTTAACAAAAAATAGCGTACTCCATTAGATCTGTCCAAGCAGAACTCAGATAGCTATTTGTTGTGTTTTAATTTAAATTCTTGCATAGAGCAGACAATTGGATTTGATGCCACACAGCCTCTTCTGACTCTGTAGTTCTTTGATTTCATAATATGATTTACATTATTTGAGTCCCACCATTGTGATTTTGTAAGCCATGGTTTATGCCTTAGTCTGGTAGGTGAATTCATTTGGTTATGGCTTCATGTGATTTGTAAACTCAGACAGTTTATGGTAGATGGAACTTACAATGCCAACTTTAGGACTGGTGTGATTTAGAGCTTTAGGGATTTGTGCATGGAACAAAACAGTTCCTAATCTTGTGGATCAATGCCCTTTTCTCACATGACCCATTTGCAAGGCTACTATCCTGAGTAGTCCTAAATTATCCCTCTTGAGAGTGGAGGAACCGCCTTTAAAACTTTTTCCCCAGCTGCCGGGCATATAAAGTACTAATACTTAACTATAGAGACATAGTCCTTAGATGTGTCATGAAATATTGCGCTCTGATAGTGCATCCTTGATGCTATCAGGAAAGTAAGCCTGAAGTGAAAAGAAGAAAAGGGCAAAATGCTGATTTACTCCAAAGAGGTAGATTTAGGGCAATTTCTGTGTCTATGCAGTTTTCAGTTTCTCTTTTCTTACCCCAAACAGTACAAACACAAATACCAAGCTTTCAAGTAGCTGATTAGTTGGGCACATATACATTTTGCCACCAGTCCTTAAGTATGTGGAACATAAATTCTTTTATTTAAAAAAGGAGACGTTCCAGAAATAATTAAAATAACCAAACATTCTTTCAGCAGCATACCCATTCTCCATCATAGTATAAATTGTTCGAGAAATACTCCTAGAGAAACCAGCATGTGTTCTGTCTTCTTTGCCACCTGGATGATGAGGTTTGAGTCTGTTCTTCTAGTGCCAGGGCACAGATTTGAAATCTCCCAAACTTTATTAAGAATCTGCACAGTCTCAGACACACAAGGACTTTGTTAGGTAAGGTTCCAAGGTGGAACCTGAATATACATACAAGCAAACTTATGTAGTAAATTCCATACAAAGCATTTCAAATGGTGCCATAGCACTAGTTAATCTACATTTGATCATTTATACATTTCTAAGAAAGTAAAAAAAAATCCCTCAAAAGTTTACTTTTGACAATCTATCATAATTATGGCATTTCCAGAGCAATATTCTAGTGGGGTTATTCCATTATCTATAACAGCTATTTTATTTTGCATCTCCACTGCAACATTGAAACTGCATAGCCAGAGTTGTTGTTGTTAGTTGTGAAGTCATGTTCGACCCATCGCAATTCCATGGACAACGTTCCTCCAGCCCTTCTTGCTCTCTACCATCCTCTGGAGTCCATTTAAGCTCACACCGACTGCTTCAGTGATTCCACCAAGCCGCCTCATTCTCTGTCGTCCCCTTCTTCTTTTGCCCTCAATCTTTCCCAACATTAGGCTCTTCTCCAGTCAGTCCTTCCTTCTCATTAGGTGGCCAAGGTATTTGAGTTTCATCAGACTTGGCCTTCTAAAGAGCAAAGTTTGCTTTTCTATTCTGGGGTGTTTCACTGAACAGCTAACTTCGCATCCTAATAATAAAGTCATTTTGGCCTCTTTATTAGAACTAAATTCCATATGAATTTCACCCACAATTTCTCTTGATCCACCCATTACAAAAAAAACAGTGTCTAAATTATCTCTTTAAAAAGAAAATAAAAATGAATTTGCTCAAGGTATTTGTAGGTATTTGCTGTTACTCAGCAGAGGGCAGCACCAAATCAATTTTGCTGACCAAAATTAAGTAGATTTGTGGGACGGGGAATGCCTTCCAAGTCAGGGTTAACTCCTGGTTGTGGGTGAAATTCATGTGGAATTTAGTTCTAATAAAGAGGCCAAAATGACTTTATTATTAGGATGCAACTTCCTGGAGTAACTCTGCAGTTTTCCTGGCAAGTTTTTCAGAAGTGGTTTGCCTTGTTCTTTTTTAGGATTGAGAAACAATGACTACCTCAAGATCCCCAGGCTGATTTTATGCCTGCTGGAAGAAATATCCTTCTGGGTGAGGGCTGGGTGATAACTTCCTACATGCCTAAGGTGGGAGTGGAACTTATGATACCTTTAACCACTATACCAAACTGGCTCTCAAGTAGATTTATTTTAATTGCCCAAAATGAGAAGGAGCCTAGTAGCACCTTCTCAGAGTAACATATTTTATTAAAGGACCTGAGATTTTGTGAACTACAGCCTACCTTGGTTCAAGTCAGTAATATAATTAGAGAAGAGCTCTTTGTGGCTGAGAAGCTGGAAAAAAAACACATCACACACTAAGGCAATGCCACTTCTGTAATGTTGCTTTAAAACATTGTGGATTCAATAATCAGAAATCTTACAATCCACACATGTATTATCCGTAGTCCCTATCGAAACATTTAATCAAGAATGTATACAAAATTACATAACTTCTACAGTTTGATACTTTTATCTTAAATATTTACAGAGTTAATCTAGGACACAAATTTCTTTGAAAACAAAGTTTAGTATAAAGTGACAGACACTGTTTATTTTTTTTAGATTTACAATAGTGTTTCTGATGCATTAGCTTCAGACTCACTGGTTACTTATATTTTATTGAGAAAATTCTTTTTTAAAATGTCTCCATCATGTTATAGGCAAGTTCAAAGACAGCTTGTCAAATATCATTCACTGTCTGTAACAGGACAATTTCCATTCAATAACAATAGGACATTTCCATTCAATAACAATATAAGATCATTGTAAGAAATTACAACAGCATTTGGTATATTTTAGTTCCTTAAATATTGATTTGCAGACCTTCTTAGATATTGATTTGACACAACTAAGTGACTTTTATTCTTTCTCAAAAATCATTTAAAAAAGATAAAATACAATTTAAAAAACCTACTTGTTGCATTTTCATATACAATATATTCTAATCATGTTGAAAACTACAGGTTTTACACCTTTAGAATACTGAAAAGGGAAAAAAAACTTACAGTCTACATGTCATAAAGCTTAAGTTGTTCTTTGATATCAGATTCAGACATATCTCCAAAAGTGTCTGTTTTTTCCTTTAGAAGGGTGAAGATGGCAGCCAGCTGCTCTCTCTGAACCCTGCCAAGAAGAGAACAACAAAAAAAGTGGGGGGGGGGGGAATGGAGATACTTTTGTCTTGAGAAAGATAGTGGAGTTTAGCTTGCAATGTGCGATATTTCATATCTGAAATTTAAAAAAAATGCCTGATGGAGATGTGTGAATAATTTTTTCCCCCCTAAGAATAAAAACCTACACACATTTGATCTGAAATGCTGGGAATCTTGATTGTGAATCTCCCGTCAAGATGCTTTTTTATGCAGGATGACCCCACACACATTTTAGACACATTTTCACTTTTAGCAAGCTACCTCTTGCTACCTCCTGATATCATTAATTCCAATGTATATTTTGGGTTGTGAAAATTTACATATGGCACTAAGACTATTTACCTACAAATTAAATAATTTAAATGGGTGAACAATCTCTTATTGTTCACCCATTTAAATTACAGCACATGTTGTAAGGATCATTTTTAAGCACAAGAAACAGCTAAAAAAATCCAGTGTACTTTACAAATGTACTATTATTGTACTGCCACATTATCACTATTTTCTGATACTATTAATAAGGAGATCTACCAATTAATCAATTAAAATGTGGACACAACTAGATGCAAATGAGGATGCTTGTACAGTACCCTTGTTCAGTTGCCTGGAATATGACATTAGATGGATCTCGGTCTGGATTGATTATCTTACCTACCCTCTTAAGAGACTGGAGCCTCAATCCATCTTCTTCTAACAGGTAGCCCTCAACTTATCATCACAACTGGGATCAGAATTCCCATCACCAAGCTATGGAGTTGTAAAGCATAACATTACATGACTACATCACCTCCCACAGCAATACCAGCAATCCTGACTGCTGTCATAACTCCAGATGTATGGGTTGTTAAGTGGGAAACAGAGGGAGTCCATAAGGAGCATGGGGGTACTGTAAGGGGATGAGAGAGGCAAGCCATGCATGAGATTCAAGGAGGCTTGAGAAAGAGGGTATGGGGTGTGTGAACACATGTGTGCAAGAACAGGGAGGCTAGGGAATGAATATGCTGTGGCTCAGGGCCTCTCTGGTACATGGAGACTCTGGGACTGCAAGAAGCCCCTGACCCACAGTGCAAAGCCGCAGCCATCCCTGGAAGCCTCATCTGCCCCAAGTGCTGGGTTGGGGCAAAACCAATATGCTATGGAAAGTGCCAACAGCCTGGCTCAAAGCCACAGATTTCCAGGAAGTATCAACAGAATGGGGCAAAGCCACTTTGCCCCAGATAGTGCCCACACCTGAGCCACAGTTGCCTTTGCCCCTCTACATTCGGAGCCCACCCCGCCCTTCATTCTGCTGCACCACACAAAGCGCCAACAGCATGGTACAAAGCCAAAGCATCCCAGAAATTGCCCCAGCTGCACAGCTGCCACCCAAGAAAAGAGCTAGATAAAAAGCTAGAAAAAGAGCTAGATAAAGAAGCACCCATGAGGTTGTAAGTGTAGGCAGGCTGCCAAGTCCCCTAATTTGGATTGTGTGACTGTGAAGTGCTGCAATAGCCATAACTTTGGGGACCAGTTGTGTAAGTCACCTTTTCAATGCTTCTGTAACTTCAAACGGGCTGAATGAATGATTGCAAGCTGAGGATTACCTGTAGCATTTTAACATTAAATGAAACTTGTTTACCCAGGGCTTAGAAAATATTTCCCTTATCTTAGTTTAACACTGGGATTCACTGTTTGTAGGATGCCTAGATCTGTCTCTTATTCTGCCTCTGCCATCATCTGCCAAGAGGGCGTTTTTGAAGTTTCTAAAGTCTCTCTCTGATGTTTGGGCTAATTTTTAGATGGCCACTGCTCCCTTTCAAGCTCTCAAAAAGTGGAGGCATCAAGTTGCAGGTGCTCCTAAGATTTTTTTTCTAAATGCGTATGTGCCTAGAGCACCACACTTGTCATTCCACTAAGAAGGGGGAAAAAAACCAACAAAATCATGCCAAAACATGTGGCATGTTTTTTTAACACAGTGTAAAGCACAGGTGTCAAACCTGCGGCGTCATATTGCTATTACATGACATTTCACAATGTTTTTCCCATTCGTGGAGCTGGGGTGGGCATGGCCTACACACGACACATCCGGCCTACAGGCCAGCCCTGGTGTAAAGTGTCAATCCAAACGCCCAGATATGTAGGCAATTTTTCCCCTTGATGTCTTCTTTATCAATTACAGTGGTACCAATGATAGCTCTGCAGATGCATACAGGTAGATGCATACAGGTAAACCGTGGTGTGTGTGTATAGCCAGAGATTTAAGAACTGACATTGGGGGAGAAAATTGGTGGAAATCCTCTTCCTTTTATTGCACTTCTAAAAAGACATGGATTTACAAGCTTGACTAAAATCATTACCAGCTGTGAAAAATGGTTAGCAAAGTTTACCTGTATGCAGACATTCTTAGTTAGGAAAGTAATACTCTTATTTTACATCTCTAATTGTGTGCAGAAGTTTAGCACTCTTGATCAAACTTTTTCAATAATCCCTAAAGGAACAGAAGCTAACAGAACCTTTACCTAGCACAAAATTAATTTTTCTCTGCAAATTTGAATGCATACATACTATTTATGTGTAGTTGTTAATAAGATTCAAAACAAAACAATGGTGAATATTGCAGGTGTAAAACATGTGGACACCTTTCCAATCAGTATTTGTAACATCTCCTTTGGAAGAAATACCCACTTTCAACTGTTTCTTGTAACCACTTAAGGGTCTTTATATTCTTGCTTTTGAAAGGTTTTCTCGCTCTTCCTTGTAGAATATTTCTAGTTCAGAAATAGTCATAAGTTTCTTTGCGTGCTATGCATGTTTGGGATATCTTTATAGATTTTCAGTAATATTCAAATCTGGGGATTGTGAAGGGCATTCTTTCGTATAGTAAATTAAACTATGGTTTTGTTTTCTAATGGCAATCAATCATAAGTTTCCCAGTTCCAATTCAAATCTGAATTTATTGGAAGTAAGAGCAGTGTGTATACTATGCATATTTATAAACACAATGACCAGTCATGAAAACTATTTAAATGTTTATTGGACTGAAAAATGGCAATATACATTTTGAAATTGCTAGAAATTATAGTCCTTTGTACAAGATCTTCATATTTAGAAGAACAAAAACAAAAAACAAAAAAAACCCACTCAAGACAGCAATATTTGTCATTATTGAAGAGATAGCTTTGCTCATTGCTACTAGTCATTTTCCTTATATATGTATTGCTGCATACTGAAAGATTATATTGTATATAAGGCATTATTTGCATAGTTAATGGTGTTTTGAACACTGAGTCTATCAATGTGAATCGGAGGCAAAGTGGTTGCTAACAAATATCTCAAAGCAGAGTGTCCTTATATGAATGGGATTTGGTTGCAAACTGTACTATATTAGAGAAAATAGGTATAGGAATGGAAGCTTATTTTTAAAAATTAACTATGGTCAAAGCTTCCTGCTGTTTCTTAAATAAGCCTGGGTAACAAAGAATTAGTCTAGAGGAAAACAGTTCTTAAACCTATGTGTCCCAAAGAATGATTGACTAAATAATTTCAAGTATTTCCAAATAATTAAGGTTTTGTTTCAAAAAGTAATGGGATGGATTATGAAGCTTTCCCTCAAAATACAGGAGAGCAACATTTTTTAAAAAAAAAAATCCAATCTACTGAACAGGAAGTGATTATCAGTAAAATATCAAAATTGATGTGATGATGGAATAGTGAAACAACATAAAAATGGATATATCTTTTAAACTTATTTAGGAAATGTAAAATTGGTAACCAAAGGGCCATTTTACATCCCATAGCTCACATTTTCAGATTCCATTCTTGGGAACAGGCTTGAAGTGTTAAGTAAACAAAAGCATTAGCTAATGAAGCGCTCTTAATCCTTGCAATTGAAATTAGTCACAAATTGTTATACCAAGACTGCAATCCTATACCCTTATTTAGGAGTATACCCCACTAAATTCAACGGGACAAACTTCTAAATATACGTGCATAGGGTAAATCTTCCTTGTTTCTTGGGACATCCTTCTAACTAAGATGAAATACTGCCTCATTTTCAAGAGGCCAGAGTCTGTATCATGCAACCAACCTTCCATCTGTGGATGGAAGGAACTTTCAGAAGGTCTTATATATTACAGCTCTGTCTTCAAATTTATCTAGGTGGGGGTTTTTTTGGTCCAGGACAGAATGGTGAAAAGGGGTCAGCTCTAGCTTGTTCTACTATCTAGACAGGAAGCAGGTCCATTGTACAATAATTGATCACTTTTGTCCAGGTTATCTAGTTATTTTGTTTTGTTTTGTTTGGGGGAGGCTACAGATATGGAGTACTGAACACAACAAAGTGTGCTTGCTTTATTCCCCCCGAGATCTTACTTTACATCCAAGAACAGAACCCTCAGAGTATAGTCTGCTATTTTCTCTAGCCATATAATTCTCCAGACCAGACACCCCAACTTGTTCCAATCTTGATATTACAAGGATTTATTCTGAGGAACTCAGCTTCAGCCAAACAGAAAGTCTTATATTTTGAGGGATAATTTTCGGTTGTGTTTGGGGTTTTGCCCCCCCTTTTTTCCCACTCAAGCCTTTAAAAATGCCAAAAGGTAAATCTTAGGAAGAGTCTAGGGATAACTTCATATAGTCTTCAGTTCTGCAAAGAGAAACAAGAAGAAAATAAAGAGAATACATTTTAATTGTGCCACTTTGGGTCAGTTATATATTACTAATGCTTTTATTTATTTTTTAATAAGAGGCGAATAACTCAGTGCAGGGAAGGAGTCTTAAGGAAAGTTTCTAGACCTTTTGGGCATATACAACATAAGGATGCCTCAGGTTTTAAGAGGTTACTTCATCATTTGCAGCAGGATAGCCTATGCCCAAGAACACGAGTATCTACAGCACATCTCATTTTCCATCAGGAGCATTTCACATTTCTCTCTAGCCCTATAGAGTGAAAACTGACAAGGATCTCTTTGACATTTGGGGAAAGGAGAAATACAGAACTGTGTCTGTACTGAGAACTGCCTTCTTTAGCAATCCCATGATTTGTTGCTCAGATTCATGAACAGATTCAGATGTGGGGAGCCAATATGAGCTGTTCCATTTGTCAGAAGCCAGATTCGCTAAGCCTAGAATTGGAACTTGCAATGAAGGGGACTGTCATACTGCGTAGCTATCAACAAGCTCCTTTTTGTCCTGGAAGTGCATCCCACTTTCTTCAAGTCAGTGAAAGAAGCCAGATGGTAAAACTTTCGTTCATATACCATGTTTCTCTGAAAATAAGACAGGGTCTTATTTTCTTTTGACCCCCGAAATAAGCACTTGGCTCTCTTATTATTTTTGAGGTGCAGGAGGTGGAAAGCGTGATCACCTCGTGGCTGTTGCTATGTTGCAATATTTTCAGGGAGGGTTTATTTTCAGGAGAGGGTTTATTTTAGCGCATGCGCTCAAAAGTCCGATTGAGCTTATTATCTGGGGAGGTCTTATTTTCAGGGAAACAGGGTAGTCCCATGGCAGATGCTAATTTTCAAATGTCCAAAAATATAACCATTCTATGAATGCTACTTTCATTTTCAATTGTGTGTTTTTATAAGTCAAATACTAGGTTCTAATATTATATTAAGAAAGCACAGGCTTGGTGAGGATCATTGTTATGATGATGTGGATACTTGTAAGCCATTCATCATAGACTGTTACTGAAAAGGCCATTGGTTGTACATAACGTCCACTTCTTAAATATCAGGCAAAGAGTTTGTATAAAATGTAAATGCTGTACTTTTGAAGCTAAAAAAGTCTCACTGCTGCACAATTCCATCTATAATTATGCAGATCCTCTGTAGGTAATGAGATTAAAACCTAAAATGGACCATCTGAAGCCCCAGGAACAGATGAAGCCTTCAAATCTCTCCCCCCCAACCCAAGTTTTGTCTGTCTATAGTTGCTAAAAATCTGTAGTTCCTTAATATTTTGAGATAGGAAATTTGTTTCCCAAGAAGCATTATTTCAACAGTTAGAACAAGCTTCTTGGGTGTGAAGCAAAAAGTTTTCAAATAAACTCCCTCACCACCACCACCCCAAAAAAAGTCTAGTTGCCTTTTAGAAAAAGCATCTTTGGAATATTTCAATAGACTATGGCTAGTTTCTAAGTTTTATTTTAATAGACAATATTAAGATATTAAAAGATGGGCTGTCCCAGGGTTCCAGCTGCAGAAAAATCAGAGATTAGCTCTGTAAAAAAATGGTCAACAAGCTATTCTATATTGTACTGTCCTGATGTGCCTATGCTTTATTTTTAAGTGATGCATAGTGCGTTTTTTTTTACAGTTATATTCTACATGGCCCATTTTGTAAAGTAACTTTGGGGCAAACAGATTGAGTAACATTTGGCAGTCATTTTCTTGAGCTGTGCTATTATACAGCAGTTGTCATCAAAACATTAATAGCTGTGTTAAAGCTTTTTTAACTGTAGTTCAGCTGAAATATTTCTTAGGAGCATCAGTTGAAAATGCAGGCAGAAGGAGCTCACTTGGTTTCATATGTTAATTCAACAACACTACAACAAGTCATTGGTATGCCAGATTGATATCCTAATACTTTAGTGCAAAGCTACAGAAATTTTTGTAAGCTTCAGGCCATTATTGTTTACTATTGTTGCAACAATAGTAAAGACAACAGAATTCTCTGAATGGTTTTGAGCTGGGAGAGGAGGAATGTTTTCCTTGGACATGTAAAGCTTATTTCAGATTTAATTTAGCAATTTCCCCCCTGTGTTTGCTGTTAATTTGCTGCTGAATTACCTCAATGATCTGAAAACCTTCAGGGCTGCAAAAACTATAGTTAGGGGATCATGCATAGCTTGTAGTTTAAGCCCCATCTACCATCGCTCCAAAATGTTTATTTTTGTTAATATACTAACAAATTATTATTTAAATCAATGGCTTTATGTTTTACCTGAGAAATCCTAAAATTGCCTGGAGTAATTCTTAGCTATAGAACTGTTTAATCTGATGGATTATTATCTAATTCTTATCTCTTTTATGAGGATATACTTGCAAAATACAGGTCAAAGCTGAGAGCTGACTTTCAAACTGAGAGTTTCGAAGGTTGCATCTGGACAGCAAATTCATCCAACTTCCTTCAACATTTCATGAATGAAGCAAGATAATAAAACTTTCATTCATATCCTAACCCATGGTAGATGCTAATTTTCAAACCTCCTGGTAGTTTCCTGGTTTTGACTCGCCTTTTATCACTGGTTGAAGAAGAATTGTACCCACAACATCAAATAGGTTTGCAGGCAGAAAATATCTGACAATGACTGGGTCAGAAACATGAATAAGGAGACAAATTCCTTGTGTGTCCAATAATACTTGGCCAATAAAGAGTTCTATTCTAGGAAGTATAGAAGCATATACTGTGGAGACTGCAGATAGGCTAATGAGAATAAGAAGCTGAGCAGAAATGGAAAACAATCAAGGGGTCAAAGCAGCTTTCCTTGTCATCCCCCTCTCCACCCCCATCTTTTCTCTCTCTCTCTCCCTGCAGATGTAAAGAAAAAAGAATTCAATTCATTGATTAAATTTCCCATAGAGACAATTCCTGTAGAGATTTATGGAGATGGTCTTGAGGGGAATATTCAGCAGCCATCTCTCACACCCAGAAAAAAAGGACAGAAGCAATCCTTAAAGTATGGTAAAAAAAGGTAATATTTGGAAGACATTCAGGCTGGCTCCTTGAGTCACTAAATGGGAGGAGAGGAAAAACACAATCAGATTTGCAAGATTCTGTTAATATAGTTTATCTCTATATAAAGCTGACTTCTAATTTTCTTGTGGAATCTGTTTCCTGATCTAGTCAACCCGAAAAGACTGGAATTTTCTCCAGTGTGCCAGGCACATTTAGGAAATGTGTCACGAAAGAGAATCAGGTACAGGCTTAAAAAAAAATCAAATTTTTATATGTTTAAATACAAAATTGGACTGTATAGTTTTTAAGAAAACTTACTACTGCTTTTGAAAATGATAGAAATTTGAAAAGTATGGACTAGCAATCAGCTACTTTGTAGTCCAAATGATCTTTTCGATTTGCCAGTTCTTTCCATAAATTGTTGCTTCATTTTTCACAAGGTGTTGCTGGTGCCCCATAGCAGATAACTGCTAGCAGAAATAGGTCTTTCTGCCAGAAAATATTGGGCGAGCCAGATTGCTGATGTTTGGGAAATTGTAACTGAAATTTACTAAATGTGGTTATTTTCACAAATAATATCTGCAGCAATATCCAGGTCTTTCTATTAGTTGGATCAGGTTACTCAAAATCACAATCCAGATGAAATAGGTTAACTGAAGCCTTAGTGAACCTATTGGGCAATGCATAGGATTTCACTATGGCTAGAAGGCATCCAGGTGAAAAAGCTGACCTATTAAAACAGGTCTGGTCTGAAAACCTTTCCTGGGTTAACAGATTAAACAGCATTTAAATTTAATTTGAAGAGTAACATTCCCTACTCATGTACCCTATAACTGAATTTTGACAATAAGGCCTGTTGCCCGCCCAGACTGGGAATTAATAGTAACTGTAGTCCCAAGATATCCAGAAGCCCCAGGCTGGGGAAAGAAACACATGACACTTTTAATGAGGGCACTAACTCCCCCAAAGTTTTTGTCCACCCTTCTTGCCCAACCTTCTATCGTGCTGCAGAAGATGAAATGGTGGGGGGGGGGGAAGGAGTAGAAACTTACCAGCCTCTCTTATCCCAAAGAAACACCATGTCGGACAGGAAAGCAAAGCTGCTGGTAAAGGAGTGAGAGGAGGAAGAGGAGGAGGAGGACGACGACGACAGTGGAGAGGAGGCAAATGACAAGAAGAGGTGAAGGTATTCACCATCCCAAGGCAACACATAAACACACAGGGTTTCAGCAAGCAAAAATTATGGGGAAATTAGCAGAAGAGCATGCACGGAAGAGCAGGGTTGGCAGATGCCAAGGGATAACTGTTCCAAGAGATCCCCATCCTTATGAAGGCTGGTGTTTGGGAAAAGGGAAACTGGAAAAATGTTTGGATGCCATGATTAACCTTCTGCTCCTTTGGCTTATATATACAGGAGCTGTTATGAATTGTCCAGTCCAAATTTAAGTATAGCTTATAGATTGATTTGTTATTACAAGAAGACAATCTGTTTTTTTTAAAAAGAAAATAAAAAGCAGACCTCAAATGGAAAATTCTACCCCCTCTTGCTGTACCTTCTTGGATTTCAGCAAGGGTTTGTGGCCCAATAGCTTTTTAATGTCAGATATTGTTCTTTCATTTAGGTGAATTGAGTTTCGGATTGTGGTATCCAATTTGCTGCAAGCTTTTCTCATCACTGAAGTTTAGATGAAAGGCAAGGACAACTGGAAGAGCATCTCTATCTTAATCTCACGCCATTCCTCATCTGATAAATGAATGCCTACTGGTAAGTAAGTATTTGTACATCTTCTTTCTCCCAAGTAGCTAACAGAACATGTGATATTGCTATAGCAATCTTCATTCCATATTCCCCATCTCTGGTGGAATGGAAGTAGGAAGGCATGATGACAACTAAAGTTTCTTCATGCATTGTAGAAGGGAAAGAAACCTACATATGTAATTATATTACCAAGAAGCACCTAAGCAGGATTTGAGGGTATTAGCCTCTCCCACTGTTAATTCCCAGCATTCAGTCTTCAGAGATATAAATCTCTCTCCTGGAGATAATATGCAAACAGCATAATTAGCAACCATTGTTCACTTTCTTTTCTATTAATTTCTAATTTTCCCCACACTTGGAAAGTTTTTTTTGCTGTAACTGGAAGAAGCAATTTTCTGTATTTAGCACAGATCTATTGCCTCTTTTGTCTTAACCTTCAAAATGAACCTCAGATTCTCAATTTCTCTCACCTACCCCTCTGGAAAAAATGTGATAAAAGACGTTTTACAGCAAATGACTAGAAGTATATATTCGATTTGCAAAAAAAAACCCCACCCAGGTTTCCCTTTCTAAATCTACTGTGTTATCGTTATTTTAATAACAGAGCATTTACAAGTAGGGAACCTTCAGTTCTATAAAAGTTGTTGAATTATAACTCCCAATATGTTCCCTTCTCCCATTTGCCCTGGATAGGTCTCGTGAAAGTGGTTAAAAAAAGCACTTAGAGGACCACGGGTTCCCCATCCCCTAGAATAATTATGTATAAATTAGTTATTATGTTCTGAACTTTAGGAAGGAACTGCGGTTGAGAAGATCTCTATCTCCTCTTGCTTAAATAATACTAAACACCTTGTATTAATAGCAATAGCACGTATGTTATATACCATTTCATAGTGCTTAAAGCCCTCCCTAAGAGGTTTACAGATTCAGCATCTTGCCTCCAACAATCTGGGTCCTCACTTTACTGGCCTCGGAAGGATGGAAGGCTGAGTCAACCTTCAGCCAGTGAGGATCAAACTCCTGGCGGTGAGTTTAATTAGCCTGCAGTACTAAATTCTAAATACTGCGCCAGCATGGCTCATAATACCAATTTAATCTTCAACAATTCACTAAAAGTGCTAGGAAATATAAGTTTAAGAAATGTTATGAAGGATACAACACACCACTCCAAAATTACATCTCAAGATTCCTACAAAAAAGACTAGATACTAAAAACTGAAGATATGCCCAAATAATGCAATTTAGCAAAAGGGATTTTGTTGGCAATTTCAAATGAGAAAACATCTTATCTTCATCTTCTGAGAGCATGCTACTATGAGGCCTTCATAGTGTCATCTTTCAAGGAAAAATGAAAAATACAACATAGTAATTAAAAGATTAGAATTGCAAAAACCATTTTTTCAAGCTTCAAAACTTGCATTAAAATTGTTTTATAAATAAATACATAATGCAGGTCCTATTGAAATTAACCGGGTGTACATTTATAGACCTGAAACTGAGTTGAATTTAACCTATTTGCAATGCATTTAAATGTCTGCCATTTAATGAAACATTGCAGCTCGTGCCTAGAATCTAAATATTATTTATAGATTTGACTGAATAGCCTGAAGCTGGTGCCTCTGTAGGGAGCTATGACTAATCCTTGGAGCCTCTTTGATTGACTGCTCTCCTTCCCTGTTGTTTTTCTCCTTCTTCATGTTGCCTGATTTCTGAAGGAGTACAAGCAAGTTGGAAGAGCAGCAAAAAGAAAGAGCAACATCCTCACTTTTTCTGGAAGACCTGCAACTCAAGCAAAGAGCTTTTTCTGTAAGTGGGTAAGGGCAGCATGTTGAGGAAACAGGAGAATTTATTCTGATGCCTATACAACAAGCTAAGGACTATTATTCTCTGGTGTCTGCAAAGCCCTTACAAATAGGCTTATAACTATCGGAGCAAACATGGGAGAAGCTGTACCTTGTAAGGTAAAGGTAAAGGTTCCTCTCGCACCTATGTGCTAGTCATTCCCGAGTCTATGGGGCGGTGCTCATCTCCATTTCAAAACTGAAGCGCCAGCGCTGTCCAAAGACGTCCCCGTGGTCATGTGGGTGGCATGACTAAATAGCAAAGGCGCACGGAACGCTATTACCTTCCCACCAAAGGTGGTTCCTTTTTTTCTACTTGCATTTTTACATGCTTTCAGACTGCTAGGTTGGCAAAATAGAATAGGTAAGGCAGAATATCAAAGATATACCATCCATAGTGCAAAACTGATGCAGATTTAAACAAAAGAGATTGAAGCATGTATTTTGATTGATTGTGCCACCGATATCTCATAGTAGCTAAGAGCAGGAGCTTTACATTGAAAAACAAAACCTTTCTGCTGATATCAACGTACTGACTCTCAAGCAAGCTACTCTCTCAGCCTTAGTCTCCTCCACAGAAACTGCTACATTTGACTGATTTGGACAGACAGTCCCTCCAGTCCCAAATGTCACAGAACTGCCCCCCAGGACTCATTGAATTGGCCAAGTTGCCCAAAGTTCAGACTTCAAATCAGAGGGACACGTTCCTCCTCTTAGCTAAAGACTGTGGGTGAGGTAATAGATGGGAAAGGCCAGCAGCATATGTTCCACTAGGCAAAAGTGCACCTCTTTTGTTCCACTGAACTGTGGTGCTCCTGATAAATGAAACGGGGCACAGAGGAGTGGGAGACTAATTTATTAGTTATGAATGGGGAGAAGGGAAGGAGGTGCAGGGGGAGGGAAGAACATGGTCAACTTTAGTTTCCAGTCACATTAGCAGAGGTTATAGGTGGAACCACTACTTCTAAGAAGTATCATCTCCTTACCAAAAAGATTTGCTAGAATGTTTGTGGCCGAGGACCTAAGGTACTTGCTACAGGGATGTGAGGTCAGAGGTCAGCTCAATCCTGCAATATAATAAACGCAGCAAACCTGGGTCACATCAGAATGGCAGCAATGCCAGGCAATGCCAACAGGAGGGAGAAAAAAAAGAAAAGAAGGCCAGGAAGGGTCGGGATGCACACGCAGGCACATGGCATGAAGAACCAAAGGCTCGAAGGGCGGATGGCATGGCTTTCCTCGGCCGATTCATTGAAGCTCCTTACCTGAGGGCAACCCTGCCCAAAGAAACCACAACAAAGGAGGAGGGTTTGGAAAAGCCTGAAGTGGAAAAATGCTGATGCCACCACCAGCTCTCCGAGGGAGGGGGGGGGGAAATAAAACAAAACAAAAACAACTGGAAGAAACAAACACAGACCGACAGACAAGGTCACTGTGACGAGAAACAGAGAAACCGTTAGAAGAAATGCAACAGTCTGCCAGACGCCCATTAGCAGAAGAGGGGAGGGGGGGAGGGAGTTTGCAAACAGCTCTGCACAGGCCAAGGCAGCAAGCATTAAGTAGGGCAGGTGAATTTGGAAAGTGAATACAGGACACAGGAAACCCTAGCCAATCATGGTGCGGGTGGAAAAGGTTCTTAACAAACCCTTTCTTTCCTTAGGAAAGAGCTGTCCTCGGGAGATACTCAGGTTCGTGTCAGGAAAAAGATCAGTTTTGGTTATGTGTAACAAAGGTCAGGGAATCCTGTTTCATTATTGTCCCAAAGGTGCTTCTTTCAAGAGGCTTTGTTATGGTTGCATTTGTTCCTCTGTATTTGTTCATTTTATTTTACAAAGCCACTCCAAGTGCAGCCTACTCCCAGTGACATAGGATTCCTGTTGCCTGATAAATCAACATTTGCACTTGATTTCTCCAGTGTGTAATTCTTCAGATGTCTGGGATGCAAAACCCTTAACATTTCCAACCAAGATGGACGGTGGAATATATTTGGAGGGGACCACATCAGAGAAGGCTGATCTGCACGATTGTCAAAGCAGGCCTGAATAACATGTAGTGTCTGGAACTGATGCAGCTTTGAATTTAGTTCCAAAGGGCTCAAAGTGCATCTGCTGGTTGTATAAGGAGATGAAGTACCGTATGTAATTCTATTTGGTCAGCTGCCTATGGTACACAACTGGTATGGCAAGTTTTGGCACTTGGGAGCATGCTGTGCATGACTGACTGCTATACAGACACAGCACTACCTTGGTTTATAGCTATAGCCTTAAAGGGTATTGATGCCACTTTTCTCATAATGCCCAATAGAATCAAATAAATAGTCTAAGGCCCAGGAAGACAGTATCTAGTCATAACTAGTCAAACTAGATTCATCAATAGGCAGAGGAAATTGAGAAAATAAATAAGAGCCACACCATTCACAAAGCAAAAATGAACACAGCAATGGGATAATTATCTAGCGCCTCTTTTGCCTGCCAGCCATGCCTCAGTTAAAAACTAGCTAATAATTTTGGAAATGTTGATACTGTATTGGTATCAGTAGAAATGATAGAAGGAATCCATCATATTAGACTCTGAGGAGTGTTGAATATTTGATAATAGAGGAATGCTCCCGGAACCTTGATTTGTTGTACAGTGCAACCTATAATACCAGTAGTTACAAAAATAATAATTAAAAGAATGTAACTCATTTGCACTTTTGAGATTCGTATATGAATGCAAATATGCAATGTCCCCTGAATGTTGTGAATGCAACGGAAGAATGGGAGATAAATAATACTTATAATCTGAGATGGCTCGCAGTATTGTGTATAATGATACACAACAGCCTTAAATAAAATGTAAAATGAGCTTGTTCAGAGATGAACCTCAGCAAATAATCCAAGTTTGTAGATTTGTATCTTTGCTGTATTGTTAAATTATTGTAAAACTCTCTCCCAAAGAAACATTGCACTAACAATATTTGAAGGCATTTCAATAGAACAGGGAATGAGTATCTCTTTAATCAAAGAGATCATTTGTAAAACATTCCATGGAGCAAACAAGGGGGCTACAGGTCTCTTCCTGATCTACAATTCAGCAGATAAATGCACTACACCCCATCCTTTAGGAAAGACTGTTCTTCTTCCACTGAGATCTATGATTTATATATCATTTGTCTTAGTAGTACACTCTTCTCCAAATTAGGACTCATCAAAGGATTATCTGTATATTTAAACTGAATATGTACACATTTAAAGGAAAAGGTTTCCTCTGTCCAGTCGTGGCCAACTCTAGGGAAGTAGTGCCCATCTCTGTTTCCTAGCTGAGGAAGCCAGCATTATCCAAAGATGGTTCCGTGGCCAGTATGGCTATAGGCCAAAGTGCATGGAATACTGCTACCTTTCCATCAAAGTGGTACCTATATATCTACTTGTATTTTCATGCTTTCGACTTGCTAGGTTGGCAGGAGCTGGGGCAAGAACGGGCACTCATTCCATCATGTGGTACTTGGGTCTCAAACTGCCAACCTTCTGGCCAACAAGTCCAATGGCTTAACTGCTAGGGCAGTGTTTTTCAACCACTGTGCCGCGGCACACTAGTGTGCCGTGACATAGTGTAAGGTGTGCCGTGGGAAAATTACTTTATATATAGTCAATATAGGCCCAGAGTTAAATTTTTTTAACATTTTCTAATGGTGGTGTGCCTCGTGATTTTTTTCATGAAAAAAGTGTGCCTTTCCACAAAAAAGGTTGAAAAACACTGTGCTAGGGCACTATGCCTCCTATATATACATTTAAAACCTGCTACGTTCACTCACAGAACCCCTTGTCTTTTCTATGTGGTTACATAATTGCTTGGCCCTATCAAAAAAATCCACAGTAGAAATGACTAACTGTTAGTTAAGAATTAATTTTGTTTGTTGATGTACATCTTAGATCAAGAACTGGGTAACAGGAGGGACACATGCATTGACAACTTGACATTCCTAGTTAAACAGGAGGAACATTGGTATAGGCAACTTCTCATGCTGCAGTACTGAAGGGTTGACAAAAGCTGCATTGCCTGAAATTCTACACAGCTGTTCAGGAGACAGGAAAACTCATCCATTGGATTTGATCCTTCCTAGTAGAGGTATGCACAACTCATGCCCCAGATTTACAAGTAATCCACCCCCAAATACCCTGTTTCCCCAAAAATAAGACCTTCCCAGATAATAAGCCCAATCAGGCATTTGAGTGCATGTGCTAAAATAAGTCCTCCCTTGAAAATAAGCCCTCCCCAAAAATATTGCAACACAGCAGCAGCCATGAGGTGACTACGTTCGCCGCCTCCTGCACCTCAAAAATAAGAAGACCTCCCCCAAAATAAGGCCAAGTGCTTATTTCGAGGTGTCAAAAGAAAATAAGACCCTGTCCTATTTTCAGGGAAACACGGCAATACTAAGACTCCAATTCCTCCCCCAGTTTTGACAAATACACTAATTCTTAATTTAGTATATAAAATTAAATGCACAGAAATAATCATACAATGGTTTTGTTTAATTAACTGTATTTAATTTCAATTAACTTTCAATTAAGCCAAATTCAGTTTTTTATTTCATGCACCCAATTTTTTTACCATGCCCTTCCACACTGTGTTACTCAAAAAATGGGCAGCTATCTGATCAAAAGAAAGGATCCACACAAAGGAACCAAATTATTTGTACTGAAAGCAACCAAATGAACTTGAATTTAGTGGCTTATCTAAGCCTCAACCAAATGGTCAGATAAAAACTTATCTCCTTAAATGTTCTAGGGGAATTTTGTTTGTGATGGTAACATTAGGTTTGATTATAATTGTGAGTTTATATGTTCTTTCAGCTTTTTCCCCTTATCACAATATTCTATTCCAAAACATACAATTTTTGTAGATTTAGTAGCATTTTCAGCTGAACTCTGAAAGATGAAAGAGCAACATTTTTACTTTTGTGTATCATAATAGTTTAGAAATTTTATTGCTGAATAAATACTAATAATACAATAATGGAATTGTTGTTAAGAATGTATATTTAAAGTAAAGTTTGGGCTTTATGGGGTTGATTTAATTTGCAACAACAGGAACTTCATCAGTCAGATAATTAATGGATCAGACTTTGGAACTCTATTTAGAAACAACATTTTTTCTTAGGCTCACAGTAAACATAATGGAGCAAAATTTGTAACAATATAAGCCAGAATTGCAACACCTTTAGCAAAAGGGAATGCAGTATTGATCTATATTTTTAAACCAGGAAAACAATGCTCTGAGCACACGCTATCAGTATATACTTATTCCAGCTGCAGCTGTGCTGCAATTGCTCTACCATACTATTCCCTAAACAATTTCTGAGATAGCAAGTAATTTATTTAATTTATTTCTGAATAGCCAAATTTATGGGAGTCAGGAAACCACTACAATTTTCTTAATGCTAAACTGAAATATTTGACCTGGATTTTTTGGCATTTATGGCGAATAAAAACAGTTTTTGTAAAATGTTAGAATTGGAATAATTTTTATGTGGGATATGAAGACTTGTTCTGTCATCACTTTAATATGCTTGGTAATCATAATAAGGACCAAGGTATGGAATCATAAGATTTATGTGGAGTCTTGTTTAAACTGAGCTTACTTGGTGGTTTAGGAACCAGAATATCCACTGTAAATCTTGCTACTTTGACAAACGTTCTGTGAAATGAGAAGCAGCCAACAGATCCATTTCCAAGGAAGTGGGCAAGGTTCTTCATGACTGAGACATCACCCAAGAATAAATCTTTGATCCTAAGAAGACTATACTGGTTCAACTGGGAAAGCTAAATATACCTAAGACCAGTTATACTTGATGGGACACGGCAACTTAGAGGAAACGAGAGCAGTCAGAATCTTTAGTTATTCTGTTGAATTTAAAGAAAATCCAACTTACCTTTGTTCCTCTTCAAGTTCTTCTTTGGTCATCATTGTTTTATACTGGTTTCCTCTCAGTTTGCCAGGACTATATTTAAAAGAGAACTTTTCATCTGCTACAAGAGAATGAGAGAAAGAAGAGAAAGGCTATTTGCTGTGGTGAAATTATTAACATACTGAACCATGTTAAAATCACATTCTGGTCAGTCTCCCTGTTTTTTTCCTCCTTCCCAGTTATGTTCTTATATATGGTCGAATCTGGTGACTGACAATAATTGTTGGATCATGCCAACTTACTTCATTATTTAGGTGTGTTTGATTTATAAGAAGGAATTTTAACCCATTTGGTTCAATGCTGAACCAGATTTGGGGATCTAGCTAGTTGGACAAGAGAAACAACTGGAGTTGTAGAAAGACTTCCAATAATGAAAATTATTTGTATTAAAAACAGTGTATGTCTTGAATCATTGTATAAATCATGATTACATTAACTATAGCATGTAGTACAATGTGTGAATCCAATTTCTGTGTTAATATGGACCACTGTTAATGCTACTAGCTGGCCACAAATTGATGGAAACCATTCATTCTTCTTTTCCATCATCTGATAAGAACAGAATTTTTATGTGGTAGGTTGGGATTTGGCCCTTTTCTTTATGTAATAACAAATCATGCTTCCTGAGCCCCCTAAACTGCAAATCTTCTCTCATTTAAATGTTATAATTAACCAATACCCAGCCAGATATTTTTCCTCTTTTTCATATTCTAAATCACTGCTTCACAGTAAGATTGGATCCAGTTACTATTATTTATTAGATTTATTTGCTGCTCCTCTGGGCATCGAGTTTAAAGCCCCAAACCAAGGGCTGTGCCTTTTTTAGTGGAAAGATGGTGGAGAATGACGTTCTTAAAACTTCTATTTTCAACTATTTTCAACTACAGTGTTGATACCATGGTTGTCAAAGAGGTTCAGTGATGTTTTCACCATTAGAGTCTGAATAATGCAGCTAATCTGAATACACAAATATGCCACAACACTAGCAGCATAATGACATAACTGTCAGCAATTTGCAACTCATTTGAAAGAATACAGAGCCATCAAATAGGATGTTGCTCCTAAACTGTAATAAGCTTTAGCCAGAAATGACATGTAATTTTCATTAAAGGTCCAAGCACTGTTGCCCTTGGGATCACTAGGACACAGATGGGAAGGAAGCACTTTGCACAGTATTTGTGTAGCACTTAGCAAGGTTATCTTTCTACAATATCTGGAAATATTAGCGACCCTGGGAGCTGAAAGGAAAAAGCCAATTTTTATCATCCAAATTTAATTTTATGTTAAGGTTATAAGCATCAAGGTTTACAGCCAAAATGGCACCTTCTACACAATTGTAATATCAGCAAACTTGAGGGTAAGCCCCATGAAATATACCATTTTAAAAAATATTTAAAAAGCCAACATTGGGCATGTCCAAGTGCCATGAAAAATTAATTGTTGGGAGGGAAATGGGTGAAAAGACCTGGAAGAGGGCATGGCTAATCAAGTATGAACAAGAACAAAGTCCATTCCTATGTTTTGTTGTATTGTAGGGTCCCAAATGCATATATACAAAATGTACAGAGTGGACATTATGGTTATCCTATTAGGCATAGCCTCTTGATAAAGTGTACAATCTCTGGAGAAAATCTCTAATGCTGGGAAAGGTAGAAGGAAAGAAAGGAAAAGGATGATTCAATTATAGTAGATGGATATAGTGATGAATGGGATAGACTTTTGTTTTGGAGAAGACCTATCTATGTGGTAGCTAAGAACTGACAGCAATTTGATGATACTTAATCCAATTTTGGCCACCGCAATATAAAAAAGATGTTGTGATTCTGGAAAAAGTGCAGAGAAGAACAACAATGATTAGGGGGCTAGAGGTTAAAACATACAAAGAACAGTTACAGGATTTGGTTATGTCTAGTCTAATGAAAAGAAGGACTAGAGGAGACATAATAGCAGTGTCCCAGTATTTGTGGAACTCCTACAAATGAGGGTGTGTCTGTGTGTCAAACTATTTTCCAAAGCACCAAAAAGACAAGAAAGAATGGATGGAAACTACCCAAGAAGAGAAGCAACCTAGAATTAAGGAGAAATTTCCTAATGGTTTCTAAATGGTAGTTTTGTTTAAGAATGCTGTAAAAATAGCAACAATAAGTTTGTGGCGTCTTAAAAATAGTGGTGTGTAAAACATTCTGCGTTTGAGCTACTTCATTGTACAAAACAAGCTGTTCCCACTTCACTGGAAGAGTTCCAATCTTAAAATAACTTTTAAAATAACTTTTAAAATAATGGTTAGTCAGAACACATCTAGTGAGACAACAACAATTTGATTCAAGCTTAGAACAGAGCTGAAACATAATGTACACCTATCCTTAAAAACAAACTTTATTAGACCATTATAGCCCATACAAATGGGGGAGTACGTACAAATATCCTATTATGTGAACAAAGTGATTGTTAATTTGAGTTTAGGACATAGCACAGGACAACCAGCAATTTCTTAGCCTCCTTTTTTGTGGCCTTTAGAACAGACGGACTACTGTGAAAGAAGATGGTTGAGGTGATTTAGTCATAGAGAAAATGAACAAGGGCAAATATATGTGTCCCAGGATAATGTTCAACCCAACTGACCCAGATTGGATCCTGCAAAATGAATGAGGACTGAACTGTTAAAACAAAGATATGAAAAAAAAGGTCTGAAGATGTTTGAGAAAATGATGTGTGATGGAATTCAAAGACGATTCGTAAAAAGAGAAAAAGAAGCTTTGGAGTCCCATTAACTGTGCATGAAATGGAAGTTCTAGACTTCTATAAGCCTTAAAAATGGAAATTATATTCTGAGATCTAAATTGTACCTCCTGGCAGAATGAACTCTGAATATGGCATGCTTATTTGAATAAGCCACTATTGAGTTCTTACAATGTGCTAAGACAGAATATACAAAATATGATGACTGGATTTATACAATGTGGTAAAAGCAAAAGAGAACAAATGAGATTATGGTTTGTTATGAATTGTGAAATAGGCATATCATAACTAGGTTGCAAAAATCTAGATGACCACTAAATGGCTGCAGATACAATTGTTGTTAGTTGCGAAGTCATGTCCGACCCATTGTGACCCCATGGATAATGTTCTCCAGGTCTTCCTGTCCTCTACCATCTATTTCTTTGGTGTCATAGTATGGTTATCTAAACCTTTGCAGCCCATACATAGTACAATTACTAGGAATGGAGGCATTTTGATTTTGAATTCTAGGAGCTGCAGTCTAATACATCTTGAGATAACCAGTTGAGGAAGGCCGATCCAAATGATATGGATACTAAAATGTCAGAGTTCAATTGTATCTGATTTGGGCTGGGGAAAAATCATGTCTCTAGGACTTAGATGAATGAGGGCAATAGCTGTATCAAGTGCTGATCGTTTTCCATCTGTCACCCCAGCAACTAATTTTAACACCAAATTAAAAAGCAGTCCACTTGTAGTTAAATCAGTCAACATAGAAACCATTTAAATTGCTCCAGACCCTTTTAAATGTATTGAATAGGTTATAGGCCTCTTGCATTGCCTATTTCTAATTTAACTCCATGAATCTTTCTCTTTTAGTACAATATGAAAGCTCCCCTCTATTAACATCACAACCTCGCTTCTATCATTTTGTGCAAAGCTGAAATGATCCTTCAAGGGCATACAGTTTGCTAACTTTAGTTCGGAGCTGGCGAAGGAAAGGAAATATCGTCATGCATTCAATCTTGCCTTCATCTAAATTTCAGTACCCATTTTCAAATTCTGGACTTGTTAGATGTGTAATGGGAGTGAAATGACCTACTTTAAACAAAGTATCTGGAAAGAGACATTTTTAAAGACAAAGCTACTCTCCATTCATTAAAAGCCTGCAAGAAGACACATCATTTCTTTCAAAGGTCATTTCCTTGCAGCCATATTTTCAACAGAGAGCTTTAACTGAAAGACTTCTTACACATTGTACCTTATGCTACTATGCCTATTTACTCAGAAGTAAGCCCAAATAAATCAGCAGCACTGACACAGACTGTTCTATAGCCTAAATACAATTAAGCATGTAGCTATAGCTGCAATTTTCTTTAAAAAAAATGGATTTTCTTTTGTTGAAGTTGGATTCCAGCTCATATCCAGAGTCATTCAAAATAAAAACATTCCCATTTTAAAAATTAGCAAAAATTAAAACAAAGGAATCAGCTCACATACTTTAAAGATAAAAATAATAGGGACAAATTCATTTAAAACAGAGGCTTACAATTGTGACTCCTACAGAAGTAGACATAATAAAATGGATTAAGGAAGCGCAACATTCACTTTCTCATCTTTTAAAATCCATGTGACAGCTAAGGACCTCACTTTCCTTATCTACCAGTCCTCCTGTGAATGTATCTGAATTATGTAATTCTCACTTGAGGAATATATCAGCTGATACAGTTGTAAGGGTAGAGTCCAAAGATTTTATAGGATGTCCAGAAAACAAGGCCCCTGAACACCTGTTTGTCAGTTCACACCATCACTATCACCTCATTTATCCTTTGGTGTGCAAACATTATCTGATGCTGAGGTCTGATAATCAAAATTAGATGTGCTTTCTTTTTCATTTAGCTATTCATTGCACCTTAAGTAACCTGTTCCAAATGTAGTCTTTGGAATTACATCTTCTAAGCTCTATGTAGAACTGATAACAGAAGAGAATATTTGCGGCTTAGGGTTGAATTTGGGAATTTTTGGTGTCCTCTGAGCTTGATTAATGGGAGTGGATGTGGAGTTTGTTCCAGTAGTGGGGTTCAAATTTTTTTACTACTGGTTCGGTGGGCGTGGCATAACGTGGTGGGCATGGCTTGGTCGACGTGGCAGGGGAAGGATACTGTAAAATCCCCATTTCCTCCCAATCAGCTGGGACTCGGGAGGCAGAGAATAGATGGGGGTGGGGACAGTCAGAGGTGGTATTTACCGGTTCTCCGAATTACTGAAAATTTCCGCTACCGGTTCTCCAGAACTGGTCAGAACCTGCTGAATAACCACCTCTGGTTTGTTCCCTGTTTATGTGCAGTAGTTTTCCTTGCCAGTGTAGGTGAGGGCGTGGTTTTCTCCTTGATAATTCCTTGATTAGAATATTGTTTGACTGTTTGTCTGGTGTTAATCCCTGCTTACAGTATCTGGTGTTGGTTGTAAAAGAAAATGTGTTCTGGTCTTTTTGTTTTCTTCTTAGCTTTTTTCACTGATTCTTTTGAATGCTGTGTGAATGTGGTTTATCTCTGTATTTCTACTGATGGCTGATTTGTTTGAATGGCAAGCTTCCAGGATTTCCCTAACAGTATTGGTCTAAGATGTCAATTTCCCAATTGAAAGCATGGTTGAGTTTGTTCAGTGTTGTGATTAAAGAATTTTTCATCATGTCTTCTGAATTTTAGTTGATGTCCATGGATATCTTCTGCTACTCTCCTGCTTATCTGTTCTACTTAGAGGCTATTACAGTCTTTACCCTGTATGTTATAGAATATAGATCACTCCTTCTTGGACTACTGGATCTTCTGGTTTACTTAAGGTGTTTTAGAGGGCTTTATGTTGGTTTGTGTGCTGTGGTGATGCCATGTGTTTGTAACAGTCTGCTGGTTGTTTCTGAGATGTTGATTTATGTCGGTGTTAACTTTTTCATAGCTTGCGTTGTTTGCACTGTAGTGGGTTGAGTGATCAGACATTTTTGCATGAATATCAATTTTGATGGAAGATGTTGTATAGGTGGTCTGTTACCTTTTTGTGGAGTTCCCTGTAAGCAGGGATTAACATCAAGCAAACTATCAAGTAGAAACAATACCTTGATCAATGAACTGCCAAAGAGAAAATCATATCCCAGCAACACTGGCAGGGCAAGCTACTGCATATAAACAGGGATCAAAGCCCACACTCGCTTGCATTGATATTGTTACCTAGTCAGGTAATGAAACATCTGCAAGCAAATAATCAGGCTCAAATAATTCCATGGACTCCATAAAAGTCAAAATTTGGGAAAACTGAATTTCTTACACCTGCAGGACAGGAATCTCTAGACCAATCAGCTTCCCCAGTTCTGGAATCTACCAGGAATCTGCTGAACTACTGAGTTCTGACTCCTTTTTCCCTAAATTAAAGGTTGAGAAGGTATAATTCAGTAAGTGTGTTTTTTCTTGGGAAAAGAATGTGGCTCAGTAGTAGAGAAAATATTTTGCACAGATGGCTGAATATCCTGTTATATTTGCCAAGTTATTAGAAAGGCTGGATCTCATACCAGACAATAAAAATGCCTTTGCTGAAAACCATGGAGTTAGCCAATGGAAACAATTCTGGGCCACATGATAAACAACTGATTTCTTCCAAATGTCATATGGCTTCTTATATCTTATTTAGAAAAAATGATCCTGTACTATTCCTCACCCACCCCCCTTGCTACATATGAACACTTTCCTGGCTTGGAAATGAGAATGCTCAGAATGAGCATTAGGTATATGAAGATGGTCACTGAGCAATATGGCAATTTTTTCTTCTCTATAAAATGGTCTTGCTATGTGAACTGCAGCATAGACTATGTTCCTCCTCTTCTATAAAATAGAATAGACATGATGGGATGTGGATGGAAGACTGTTTAGAAGTGTTAGAACTGTAATCTGCCTGAGCCAATCAGTTTATAGCCTTAAAATACTGTAGGAAAGCGGGACAAGGAACCATAGTTCCTATCTTTATTCTTCCACCCCTTTCTTGGGGGGGGACCCCGCATTTACAATATAATAATTTACAATATAATAATTTATCAATCTTTTCAGCTAGGACTTAGAAATCTGTTTCAAATGATTGGTTTGCAACTGAGGAGTTTTGGTTCATAGCATAAAGCGCACATTCTGCAAAGAGTGATCCTCAGGATCAGTTTGCCTATACTGTATTGCTAACCACAATATTTTTAATGAAGTCACCAGGATTGTTTGTTTTGTTTGGATGTGTCCTGTTGAAGTCAGCAAACACATGGTTAGGGTCTGAAAGCCCTTATACAAATTTTCTAAACTGGGCATTCTGGCTCAAACCACAATTATTTGCTGTTTGTGGGAAACACCGCTGTTGGCAAAATAACTTGAGTCAGCCCTAGACAGCCTTGAACACTATCTCTCAGTCTTACCTCCAAGGCTGGGGATGATGATAAAAAATTAGCAGCCTCCAGATGTAGCCTTCTGAACTCTGCAGAGAAAGTGTGTTTGGCTAACGCAGCCTTCCTCCATGTGTATGGGATGACAAATCTACAATTCCTAGCTAGAACAGCCATTGGCATCAGTTGGCCAAATTTGCTACTTTAATCCTCTGCCAAAACTTGCCTTCTCCCATCTCAGCTCTAACAATTAGTTGAAGGACAAGTGAAGCTGTAACTTTCCTATACTTGTTTCACGTTAAAAGTGTAAGGAAAGCATCGCTCACTGGTCTTGTCATTGAGGCAGTGTTGGAGTCGCCATCAAGGACTATGCAGTTTATGCCAGCATACTCTTCCACCAGATCAAGGACTGGTGGAAGCAGTTTAACATTTCCTTTGAGAAAAAAGTCTATAATCTTGTATTTTTCTTAAGATTGAGAATGTATCTGCTCTTGAATTCACATTACATAATTCAAGTCCAAGTATTAAGACTGTGTTTCTCGTGCCCCCCCCATCATGCATTCTCTAAATGAATGAATGGGTTAATGAATGACAAAAATAGCTCTTTTCTTCTTTCATTAATATTATTAAATATTAGGGCTTAAAGTGACCTTGTTTGTGTTAATTGGAATCTTCCTTGACTGACAACATTCCAGATATTACAAAACCCAAAACTTACCATCTTCAGTCTCAGGTTCCTTTACTACTAGTTTCTCATTTTCTGATTCTTGATCTTCCTCCTGAAATAGAAACATTAAACATAAAACTATTGGTTAGCTATTAGCAATAAAATCTCCCTGCAAACCAATCCAAGCCATGTAGAACAGGGGTGTCAAACTTGATTTCATTGAAAGCCACAACAGGATTTTGTTTGACCTCAGGGGGCCAGGATGGGCATGGCCAGCTTGACGTCACTCATGTTGGGGGTGTCTATGGTGGCCCGAGTGCTCTGCCAGTGAAAACGGGCTCACGAACTCGTTTTCAACTGCAACAGCCTCCTGCTGCCCTCTGCCAGCAAAAATGGAGTGGGGGGGCACGTGCAGCTCCCCCAAGCTCTGTTTTCACTGGCAGTGGGTGGCAGGTGGTCATCATGGCTGAAAACAGAGCCTGGGAAAGTTGCGTATGTCCCTTCCAAGCTCTGTTTTTGCTGGCAGAGGCACCGCGGGCCAGTCTTCCACTGCTTCCAAGGCAGCCCAATGGGCCAGATCTAGACACCCTACAGATCGGATTTGGCCCACGGGCCTTGAATTTGGTACCCCTTGTGTAGAACTTCAACTGAAATTACAGACAGAATTTTAGCTGGAACTAAAGGAAAGGATGCTATAACAAATAACTCTTGCTTAGAGAAACTCTGAATTTGCCTACATTTCCCCCCCAGATGTTCTTTTGGACAAGAGGACTGGGCAGCTGCAATATCTTTTAGAATGTATGTCTCTTTTGAACCTATCATCATTTTTTTCACAACAAAAGGACTCTAAGGGTAAACATTTAGTTCTGTATGCACTTATTTTTACACCTTTGTTGGCTGACATGTACATTCTTTTTTTCTCTCAAATTGTCCTGCTTCTCATCTGCTGTTATTATATAATACACATATCTGCCTTTACTTTTATATTCTTTTTTTAAAGTTTTTTTATTTTAATTGAACAAAAACACAAAAAAGAATCATCCTTCATTACATCTTGTAGAAAGCATGTCGATTGGTTACAGATAACTTTCGTGCATTTCTTCCAGTCATTACTTATAGTTCATATTAGATTATACACTTTAAATCAAAAATCTTTGTATATCTTACTATCAATGTACAATTCTCATTTGACTACAATTATTTAAATGTGCTTTTACCTCAAATCATTCGTACTTTTTTTTATTTATTTATTTATTTTTCTTAACACATATTGTATTTCCCCCCTCCCCCTCCCCCTAAATCCCCACCTCCCTTCCCTCCCCCCGACTTCCCAAAGACCATACGTGGTATAATTTTTGAACAATCACAGTCTGAAATATCTCTACATTGAACTCAGCTTCTTACTGTTACCCAAATTTAAAACAATTTAAATTATTACTGATACTAAGCATAAGCTATCTGGAGTTTTTTAGTCCCATATTTACTTTTTATGTAATCAATCCACTTTTTCCAGTCTCTTTTGTATCTCTCGTTTGAATGTTCTTTGAGGTATGCTGAGATTTTGGCCATTTCGGCTAAGTTCATAACTTTCAAAGTCCATTCTTGAATTATAGGTAAATCTTTCTTCTTCCAATACTGCGCCACCAAGAGTCTTGCTGCCGTTATTAAATACAGGATCAAATTAGTCTCTGCTACTGTAAAATCAATACATATACCCAGTAAAAACAACTGGGGGGTAAATTTTATCCTTCTTTTGAAGATGTTTTGCAGGATCCACCATATTTTTATCCAAAATGCCTTAACATTATGACATGTCCACCATATATGAAAATATGTAGCATCACAAGAACCACATCTCCAACATTTAGGTTGAACATTTGGATACATAGAGGCAAGCTTTTTAGGATCTAGGTGCCATCTATAAAACATCTTACAAAAATTTTCTCTCAAGTTTTGTGCTTGTGTAAATTTCACATTTCTTACCCAGATTCTTTCCCATGTTTCAAGCATTATTGGTTCCTCGACATTCTGAGCCCATTTTATCATACAATCCTTAATCAGTTCCGTTTCAGAATCCATCTGTACTAATACATTATATATCCTCTTTATATGCATTGAGCTTTGATCTCTTATTTGTTTAAACAAATTATCCTCAACTTTTACAAAGCCAATTTTTTTATCTGTTTTCCACCTAGCTTGTAGTTGACCATACTGAAACCACGTTTGAACTACCTTCTCTTCTTTAAGTACCTCTAAAGATTTTAGTTCCATCACCCCTCTTTCTGAGATAAGAAGTTGTCTATAGGTGGTTCTATCGAGTTTTTGTTCTACATTCATATTTTCAATTGCATGTCTAGGAATTGCCCACATGGGCACTTTATCATTTAGTTTATGTTGATATTTTTTCCAAACCCGCAATAAAGCATTTCTTAAGATGTGATTTTTAAATTTCTTATCCGTTTTTTTGTTAAATAACAGGTAAGCATGCCAACCATATAACAAATCATATCCCTCGATATTCAAAATTCTGTCATTAGTTAGATGAATCCAATCACTAATTGCAGATAATGCCACTGCGTCATAGTATAATTTTAAGTTAGGTAATTTCAATCCTCCTCTTTCACGTGCATCTTGCATTATTTTCATCTTTACCCTCGGCTTCTTTCCTGCCCACACAAATTTGTTGATACCCTTCTGCCATTCTAGAAGATTCGCATCTCTTTTAAGTATTGGTAACATTTGAAAAAGAAATAAAAATTTTGGTAAAATGTTCATTTTTACTGCCGCTATTCTACCCAGCAAGGACAAATGCAGTTTTTCCCACCTTTTCAACTCCAACTGTGTACTATGCCAAAGTGATTCATAATTATACTTGTATAATTTCCCATTTGAGATTAAAATATTAACTCCAAGATATTTAACTTTTTTAACTACCTCACATCTTAGCGTCGCCCCCAGTTCTTCCTTCTGTTTGATAGTCATATTTATAGCTATTATTTTGGTTTTTCCTAGATTTATTTTAAATCCCGAGACTTGACCATATTGATTGATCGTATTCAATAATACCCTACTAGTTTCCTGTGGTTGCTCCAATATTATAACCAGATCATCCGCAAATGCACGAACTCTATATTCTTGCTGTCTAATTTTGATCCCTTTTAGACCGCCCAGGCCCCGTATCTTATTCAACAGTATTTCCAAAGTTATAATAAACAATAATGGGGACAGAGGACAGCCCTGTCTTGTACCTTTTTCAATTTGAAAGGAGTCTGTCAGACTTCCATTGACAATGATCTGGGCTGTTTGCTGCTGATATATTGCACCAATTGACCGTAAAAAGCCATCTCCTATCTGCATTTTTTGCAATGTCTTCAGCAGGAATTGCCAATTAACTCGATCAAAGGCTTTCTCCGCATCCAAAAATATGAATGCGGCCGGGATTTGATTGTTCTTTCCCAGGTATTCTAAAGCGTTGATAATTAATCTAACGTTATCCTTCATCTGTCTGCCCTGTATAAAACCAGTTTGATCGGTATGTATCAGTTGCTGAGTTACCCCCATTAGCCTATTTGCTAATATTTTAGTAAAAATTTTATAATCTACATTGAGTAATGAAATAGGTCTGTAATTTTTTGGTTGGGTAAGGTCTTGATCTTCTTTGGGTATCAACGATATGAACGCAGTCTTCCACGAGGGAGGCACTTTCCCTCCCGATTGAATTTTATTGAATAGTTCTCTGAGGGGTTCTACCATTTCTAACTGTAGATATTTATAATAAACAGCTGTTAAACCATCTGTACCTGGTGCTTTCCCTAACTTTAATTGTTTAATTGCCTGCAAAATTTCCCCAGAGGTTATAGGTTGGTTCAGCTTATGCCTATGTTCTTCTCTGACTAGGGGGATTTTCTCTTTATCTAGGTATTTGTCTATATCTCCGTCCTTAATTTTATCCCCTTTATACAACTCTGTAAAAAATTCCCGAAATACCTTTTGAATCTCTTCCTGTTGAAACACTTCCTTCCCTCTGTAACACAATTTGGATACATTTCGAGCTTTCCTTTTTTTTCTAATCTGATAAGCCAACCACCTACCGGGTTTATTTGCATTGCAGAAAGTATTATGTTTAGCATATAATAAACTAGTAGCTACCTGGTCAGAGATCAGCATATCAAACTGAGATTTTAATATAGCAATTGTTTCCCTAATCTTTGTATCTCCTGGATTCAATGTTAATTCTGACTCTTTCCCTTTAATTTCCTCTTCCAATTCTTTTCGTTTTTGCCCTTGTTTGTATCTATGTATTTTATTTATATTCATTAATACTCCTCTCATATACGCTTTGCTTGCATCCCATACATATTCCAAAGATGTACCCTTGTTCATATTGAAGACAAAATATTCCGATAGCAATTTTTTACAATCATTAACATACTTTTCATATCTAAATAAATTTTCATTCAACCTCCAGGACCTTCTTGCCTGGGCTACCCTTCCCAATTCCATCCAGACTGGATTATGGTCTGAAAGAACTCTCGCCATAATCTTTGTCTTCTTCACCCTACAAAGTAAATCATTTGTAATTAGTATAAAATCAATCCTTGAAAGAGATTGATGTCTATTGGAAAAAAAGGTAAAGTCATATTCTTCTGCATGCCTCTCGCGCCAAGCGTCTCGCAATTCAAAGTCGTCCAGCATGTCAAAAAAGGGTTTGGGTAACTTAGCTCGAAATTTGGTGTTCGGTCAAGCTGTCTTCTTATCTCTTTTGGTGTCGATCACGCCATTCCAGTCACCCATTAATATACAAGACTCAAAATCCCACTGTACTAATTTAGCATGGAGATTTCTATAAAATCCATCTTGTTGTTGATTAGGAGCATAAATTCCCAATAGTAACGTCTTTTTCCCTTCTAAGATTAAATCTAATGCAATATATCTTCCAAAGGGATCTGCTTCAATTAGCTCAGCTTTAATGTCTTTTCTTAAATATACTACTATGCCATTTTTCTTTTCCATGGCTGAGGTCGCAAAATGTTGGCCCAGTTTGGGGTTAAACAAATATTTTTGATCGGTTGATTTGATATGAGTTTCTTGCAAGCAAATTATGTCATTCTTAAACTGTTTAAGATAATGAAATATTTTCTTTCTTTTCTGTGGAGAGTTCAGTCCGTTAACATTCCATGTCAAAATCTTAGTTGTCATTTTTGGTTGCCTGAAGCTTTTTTAGAGCCTCCCGCAAGGCCTGTCTCACCTTTGGTTTGGCTCCTCCCACAGCTTCTGAGCTTGTTGCAGTAGCACCTTGGTCAGTGGCCAATGATTGTTGAGATTGTTGCATAGTAGCTTGTTTATCCGTTTGTCTGGTGGTCTTACGGTTGGATCTTTTTTCCTTGACTCCTTGCCCTTCCGGAAGAGGGAGATGATACATTTTATCTAATGGTTGTGTGGTTTGCTGTTTATCTTGTTCGTCTCGTGGTTTTTCACCATATCCCGAAGGTTCAGGGTATCCCATCTTCAGAATCTTATGATAGAAATCACGAGCTTTCCATACAGAGCTGAGACGATATCTTTGTTTGTCCATTGTAACTATAATACCGAATGGGGCATCCCATCTGTACTGTATCTGACGCCTTCTGAGCTCTTCCACCAGAAAAGCATAATCTCTTCTGGCTCTTAGCATCTGAGGCGGTATTTCTTTCAAAACAATCAGGTCCTGTCCACCAATTTGAAGCTTAGTATTGTAGGACTCTTGTAGTATCATATTTCTAGATTCTCTTGTAACAAAGTATATTACCACGTCTCGGGGAAGTTGCCTTTGTTTTGCCGCCCATGAGTTAACACGAAAAATCCTGTCAATCTGCCAATCAGAATTGGATCCCGGTTTTCCCACCAGACGGTCAAAAGCTTCAGAAAACATTTGCTTTAGGTTCTCCTGCTTTTCTTCACGCAGCCCCCTCACTCTTAATGCAAGCTCCATCTGCTTATACTGTATCATAATAATTTGTTTTTCAGCATTATCAATTTTTTGTTCCACCACTTCAGTTTTGGATATCAGGTTAGTTTTAGCTTCATTGAGAGTTTCTAAATTATCTTCCATTCCAGAAATATATTCTGTTATCACATTTACAATTCCCATCATATTATCATTCATTTTAGTGACCCTGGTATCGAATTTGTCATATAGAACTTCCATCTCATTCCTTATTTCATCTTTGAAATCTTTAATCATTTCTAGATTCTGTTCTCTGAATTCTTTAAACATTTCTAAGTTCTGTTCTCTGGATTTTTTGAACATTTCCAGAAAAAATTCTTTTGTTAGTACATCTCCACTAGGGGGCATAGATGGTGGGGGCTGCAACTTTGTGCCAGGTATGGGAGACGTTTTCGGAGGTAATTTAACAGAGGTTGATTTGGATGCCATTATATTTTGGTTTTAATTATTTATTCTAAATTACTAATCCACTGTGCTATGTGGAGAAAAAGAAATTCCTCCCCCCCCTTTTTTTTCCTTCTTTTTTTCTTTTTTTACAAGGGGTTTTACGGAGGATTTCAAAAGAGAAAGTCCGTTTGGAATGTTTGGAATGTCTCTGAATCAACAAAGAGTCTTGAAAGCTTTAAGGGAGTAGCTCTAATTAAATTACAAGAGATTATTTCTTTAATTCTGTAGCAGGAAGCCGGAGATAACAAATGCAGAAGCTGTAAACGCCATTTTGAAGACAATTAAACAAAAGAGGTTTTTATAACATTGAAGCTGGTATTTCAGATAGAGAAAGGTTTTAAAGTTCACAAGTTGGTCTTTGCTCGTATTGATTTTTAATAGTCTCTTTTCTAAAGATTGTCCTGAGGGGAGGGGATCCTGTCTTGTGCTGTGGATAACAGCTGCGAAGTTCAGGTCGGAGTTGAATGACTCAGCTATGGGTTGATCCTCCCCCTCCGTCCACAGCTCACAAAGAAACAAACTGTGAACTTCAAAGAAGATTCTTACCAGCTGAGATTCCTCACTGCTTTTTTCTTGTCTGAAAAAAGAGTTATCTTCTTGATATTGAGTAGATAACGGTCCTGAATTCTGGGGGCAGCTCTGTTAAGCTGCCGACCGGCGACAGGCCACTCCCCGGAAGTCAAATCATTCGTACTTAAAGACACAACCACATAATGGCATTCATTAGCTATTTCAAAAAATCCTCCAATAACATTACACCTTTATGACATCTTTTAACTAAAAGTCAATTAATGAAGTTTCTAAATCTCCCCCCCCCAACTCACTGTTTAGAATTTATATCCAAGTTACTTTTGCCAATACCATAGCATGTATATATTGTTAAATAATGTCCATTGACATTTCCTTGTTGTTATTATAATTGGCTAAAAATCATTTACTATTTATGTCCCATCTCCTCTCATCAGATCCCCCCCCCAAAAAACCTTACACCTTTATGACAAGATCTAAATAAAAATTTGTTAATAAGATTTATAGGTCTTTTTCCCAGGTCACAATTTACAATTTATATCCAGATTTCCTTTACTAGTTTGCCAGTACGTGTATATATCATTAAGCTGTATCCGTATCCATTATCATTTCATTATTGTTATTATAGTTAATTATTTGTTAACAAATAAACATTTAATAACAATCTAAAACAATCTAGGAGTAACTAAATTCCTATTTATTGGTCACCAAAATCAACTATTTTTTTTATTATCAACTTTCATTGTCAACCTGTATCTTTACAGTAACAAAACAGTCTTATCTTTCTTGGTGTCAGTCTTCTTTTTATCTCCTTTATAAGGTTTTTATAGACTTCTCTCTGCACTTTGTTGCTTGAAGGTTCTCTCAGGTAATCTTGTTGCCCTCCAGCTGTTACTAAAATTAGCTTGTCTTTGGTTGTCAATCTTGCTTCTGAAAAAAATTCTCTTCTTAAGTCTATCATCATTACCATTTTTCTTCTTCTGTATCTTGGAATCTGAGGTAGAGCTCCAATTCATCAAATTCCCTTTTCCATATTCCCTTCTTTCCATTTTCACCCATATTTGCTCCATTAATAAATTCATCAGTTGTCTTGTCTTTATCTTCTATGTCTTAATTCTCTCCTTTAATTTTTGGGGCTCCAACTCCTTCATCTTTCACTGTGAGGAAGACTAGTCTTTCCAACTTCTTCTCAATTCTCCCATATCCTTCCAATAGATTTTGAAATATTTTGGAATTGTAAGGTTTCCTCATCTGAATATTGATCCATGTTTCCAAAAAAGAAGAAATAAATAAAAAAACTAATAGCCACTGCCACTCTAGCCTTCCAGGCCTCTTTTATTTTTTAATTTTAGGTTAATTTGAACCCAGGTTCTTTTAGGCTCTTCAAAGGAGAAGGGTTCTGTTTTTTCCCCCTTTCTTCCCCTGCCAAAATAGTTCTCAAAGGCACTTGTAAAAACAATTCGTGTCCTTGGCTCTTTATCAGTTTCTGTAAACAAATTGCAAACCCTTCAGCTACAAAGTCAGTGAAATAAAAGAAGGAAAGAGAAGAGATACGTTGTTTCAAAAACTCCAGCCTCTGACCTCCGAGTGGCAGTGTTGCTACTTTTCACTTTCTAATATTTATCTCTGGCTTATAGGAAACAAAGTTCTTTAGATTTCTTTTAATGAAATTTAATAACAAGTAATAGGAAGAATTGTTAAAATAAAAAGGAAGGTTTTAATTCAGAAGTCAAAAAATAAAGCAACAAAAAGCAGAAAAAAATCAATCCATTCACTTTAAGAGGAGAAATGTTGCAAGCACTTCAATCCACAAAGTATAGTTACAAAGGAGAAAAAAGCTTTCCAAAGCAATCCAATATAAGTTAATTTCGCCGCTTACTTCTTTTGCTTAAGGATCTAATTTGGCTTTTAAAAAAATTTCTTTGTCAGGTGGGGTTGTGAATGATGAGTTGTGTTTTCTTTTTATTTTGTTTTTTTTATTTTTTTATTTTTTTTATTTTCTTATAGCAAATACTCTGTATATAAGTGATTGTAAAATGGAATGTGAAAATGAATAAAATATATTTAAAAAAAAAAATTCTTTGGGCAGTCTTTCGCAAAAAAGAAAAAAATACCTCACCAGATAGCCTTTCTCTTTTCACTTCCTTCCGGAGCTGTCTCGACTTTATCAGCCTGGGGGTTGCCTGTTTACCGCCAGCTTGAAGCGCTTCCCTTGGGTCTATCAGGGACTTTGCGATGTCCCTGAGACCAGCAAGGCTTCGTCTTCCTGATCACCATCTCTGTGGGACAGTTTAGGTCTCAATGGACCATCCAGCGGCAAAAGTGTCAATGGCGGTCTCGAAGTATCGAGACCACATGTTGTGACATCGCAACTTTGGCTCCTCCTCTCTTTACTTTTATATTCTTAATCTCATCTTTTCTACTATGGGTTGTTTTGACCAGCCTTTCCCACTTAAATGTATATACATTCCCACTCCCCACATAGACATATATTGTACTCCCATGCTTCAGGAACTTAGGGTTACTTCTATTTTTTTCTCAAGAATAACAATCTTTTTTTTTAGATCACAGTAGCACTGTATCACAGAAACATTGTGAACACTCAGTTTGTGCTTATGGGCATAAATTCAAGAAGCACTTCCCTATCAGGAGGGGGAACTATGGCTCCATTATGACCTGTGGACTTCAACTCCCAGAATTCCTAAGCCAGCCATGTCTCAAAAGAGACATAAAGTCTAATAGTCTGAGCCTTGCTGGCTCAGGAATTCTGAGAGTTGAAATCCACAGGTCTCAAAGGGGCCATAGGTCCCCACCCCTGGTCTATACTGACAAAATATTTACATACTACTAATGGGAAAAGCAGTGCATTAGAATTAGGCTGGGGTCCAAAACTCATGATATGGACAACTTTGTTAAAGAAAGCTGATCACAATCTGGTCAGCTCTTGCACGAAAAGAGCTCAGACAGCCCGTTTGTTATTTTTGGAATTCCAGAGAAGAATGGTGAGCAGGCAATAATAATCTGATTAAGCCTTCTCCAACCTGTCCCCCTCTAGCTGTTTTGGTCCAAGCCTCTCAGAGCTGGAGCCAACTAGTAATCTGGGCATTCAATAAATGCCCACTAAAAACACTCCATTGGTTGGATTTGCTTGACTCTAAACTATCATCAGAAGAAGCGTATTTATGCAATCGGGAAAAAATACTTTAAAATTATATGGGTATGATGAACCTCAAAAAGAATGAAAGCAAGGGGAGGGGGGGGGGGAAATCAGCTTTTAACCAGTCTGAAAACTGAGGCCTTCTGCAATTTTGTACTTAGGCTGCAATTCACAATCATTTTTTTGGTTATTGTCAGTGTATAAGAATTTATGAACTGGAATAGCCATAACAAGAAGTCAGCCAATGGGAAACTGTTTGGTGATTGAGACACAGAATTTGTTGTGAGCCATGTGAGATGTCTAGGAGCCTGGGCATGGCTTAGCTTAACTGTTCTTTGTACATAAGAGTTTGTCTGTTTTTGCTTGAGAGTTCCTTGCTTCTACTTCTTGTCCTTCTTGCTGCTACTTCTCTCTACCACGTTGCAAGAGCTGCATGGGTACTGTATACGTGCACCATGTTTTATACTATTGTATATAAAAAAGTTTCTTCTATAAATGAATCCTGCTGAATTATTTACTTGTGTGCTGGCTGGATAGCTACAGACTCTGACAGTTATTCTGGTTATTTCACATTACACAGGGGCAAGATAGTTATGAAGGCTCCATTATGACCTGTGCCATAATTAGGGTTGGGTCAAATGAAGAGTACACGTTGAAGATAGGGAAGGTTTAATAACTACAGGGAAAGATTCTTCTCTGACATTCTGGAATGGATCAATAGCTTCCCTCATGGTATCAATCAAGTTCCATCATACTGTGAAGAGCTGGGACTCTATTATGAAGCATCTCTTCCATCCCCTAGAGATCAGTGGTGGTGAACCTATGGCACACGCATCGAAGTTGACATACCACAATGCTTTAGGTGACACACCGGATTCGCTATCACCTGACAACTCTTCTTGAAAGAATGCCCTTTTGTGAATGATTTTTGGAGGCTCTGGAGCCTCGTGTGAGAATAGGGTATATTCTTGCATGGCATGCAGACCCTCTGGAACTCATACAAGAGGGCTGCACAAAGAGCACTGGAGCACCCAAAAATCATGCAAGAACAGAGTTTGCTGTCATAGGGTGTTTGGAGGCTTCAGAGACCACAGAAGAGCATTTTCTGAAGCTGCTTCAAGAACGAAATCCTTGTACAACCCAGAGGAATGTTGGATAGGCCTCAGGGGCCTGTCAACAGAAAGAAGACACCGCCTGAAGGTCAGTAGCAAATGGCAGATCCTGGGGATCACAGTCATGATAGGATTGTACTTTTAAAAATAAATATGTAAAGAATTGTTTCTCTTTTGTTTTGTGGGGTGTGTGAGACATACCAACAAAGTCAACTTAGACATTTTCTGAATTGTTGGCACATCAAGCAAAAAGGTTCATCATCGCTGTCTTGGGTATTTGCAAGCCTGAAGAAGTTTCTTCTTTCCTATTTGAAATCTATGGCTATTAGAGCAAGCAAATAAATGCACAAAAGTCCCTCAATGATTGGGTAGTTTGGGGGAGGAGAGAAGTAGAAAGAAAACTTCTGAGGCCCCCCCAAGCTGAAATTATCTGTCTTCCTTATTTGATAGATTATTCTAGATATGCCCCAAAACTATAGGGAGATGGGGCCCTGACACAACACCAAATCTCAGGATAAGAAGTACCATATTTTTCGGAGCATAAGATGCACCAAGATTTTGAAGAGGCAAATTTTTAAAAAAAGCTTTTGCACTCTGCAGACCTCCCCAAAACAGCCCATTTTTCGTGAAAACAACCCCATTTTTTTTTTACAAAAGGGCATGAAAATAGCCTTTAGGAGGCATGTAGAGTGCTCCTGGGGGGGCCTGCAAAAACGAGGAAAAAATGGCCCATTTTTCTTTTAAAAAAATGGCATGCATAGCCTTTAGGTTTATAGAGTGCTCCTGGGGGCTGAAGGGGGCAAAATTGAGCAAGAAACAGCGTGTTTTTCGCTAATTTATGACCTACCCAGGCCCCAAGAGCACTCTACAAGCCTCCTAAAGGCTATGCACAGCCATTGTGATGAAGGGACGGGGTTTCTGGAGGCAAAAAAAATGCTGTATTCAGTGTATAAGACACACCCAGATTTTCAGCCTCTTTTTTGATGGAAAAAAGTGCATCATACTCCGAAAAAAGGTATATTTTTGAGCTGGGAAGAGCTTCATATCTTTCTTAAGCTGAGAAGACTGTCTCTTCATCCATAGCAATCCCTAAAAAAATGAGAGCTATATAATGAGAGCTATATGAGAACTATATAGGCAAGAGAGGGAAACTAGATATCACAGGATTCTTTAGGAAATGCTTCAACCATTTTAATTCAATGTATATTTGCACATAGTCTGGCTCCAAGTTTACAATTAGGGAAAAGTTGACTCCGGTAGCATCTCAGCGTGCCAATCTATTCATTTTTTTCATACTCAACACAAGGACGTAGGTAGGCATGTGCATGCACACATATTATGGATTCACTTTTTCACTGGTACTTAGGTGCCAGATTGCAAAATAACAAGACAACAAGTTATACTTATTTTTCCTGTGACCCTGGAAAAGAGCGAAACAGTTAATCAGATTCTAGATGATGGGTGGGCCTGCTTTTTTCTCAGCACCTTGAATTCCCCTGGTTGGGTTCAGTGGGGCTTGACAGCTTCCACCATTTCCTAGATTTGTACAGGAGGGTGTGCACAGAGAGGGCCACCGGAGGAGACTGTCACTTCCAGTTAAGAGGACAAAATCAAGATGGAAAAGAAGCCAAGAGCAGAAGGGAAGAGCCCTGGGCTGTTAACAAGATGCAATAAAAGAGACATATTCTTTGCACCAAATGTCTTGGGAATTTAGAAAGCAGTTTTATAAAAACCAGGGATCTCTACTGTTATCTCCAGCTCAGAAATCAGGGTGAAGGGTGTCACCAGGGAAGAATGTATACTATTCACTAGCCTTCTTCATTGCATAAGCTCCTTTTGCCTCTTTGTTCACTTCTTATGAAGCCCATATTTGGGGGAAACAAAGTGGGATGCATCCTGAGCTGACTTTGTTCAGAGGAGTTGCATTACAACATTTATGGTTTCTCCTCACTACAATCAGTGCCTTTCATTAGTGAGTGACTCCACATTGGGAAATGTGGGTTGCTTTATACTGAGTTGACAATTCTGTCTGCAGTTTCTCTAGGTCAGGGCTGTCAAACTTGTGGTCTATGGGCCAGATGTGTCATGTGTTGGCCACACCCACACCCAGTGTGGTGAAGGGGGAAAAAGTCCCGATAAGTCACATGACTCTGCCATGATAACATGAGTTTGACAGCCCAGCTCTACTTCAGGTCTACAGCCTTTCCATCCTTACCTGGAGCTGGCAACAACCAATGGTGGGTTTTTCTGCATATTCAGGCTATTCCTGAGCTAGAATGAAAATTGTCTGGGGAGAAGGTTCAGATGGGTCCTTGTTATTATGCCTACCTATTTATTATTTAGTTAAAGAATGTATAATGCACAGTGATTCTAGGTGGCTTACAAAAAATAAAAACTCAGTATACAATGAGTTAAAAAAAGTACCTAGGAAATGGAAAAAAAGGTCTCAAAATCCCAGATGCTGATGTCTATTAATGGTGTAATAAATATCATTTGCCTTGTTATGGATTTGTAAAACCAATGGTATTTTATTAATTTTGATGGGTTATGAAGCTTTTAAGAAAGAAAATGGTTGGGCTATCTGAACTACCACTAGCCAGCCTTGTCTGATAGGGCCATGGACACAGCTTTATGGTTAATATGTCTCTTATTAGAAGCCACCTAATAGGTACAATAAGAATTTGGGTTCACCAAGTAAATTTCGACCCCTCTAAACCTTTTTGAGTACGTTGGTTTTAGTCGGTCCCCAAATGGATACCAACACAGCAGTAGCCACATTGTTAAGCTTCTCTTTGTGGATTAAGATTAGCAGCATTCATATTGGAAACCTGAGTCATCTGCTTATAATTTTCCTCCCATGTCTGTTTTGCAACGAATCATAGATATTGCTGCAGAACTGCCAGCTGAGTCTATTTGAGCAGTTATCTATTTCTATAAAGGATTATCTGCTTTCTAAAGGTGTTTTAATCCACCTACCTCCTCTTCACTCTTAATTCAGTCAATTTAATATAAAATACATGCTAAATCAAACCAGATTTTCTACAAAAATGCTGCAGATTCAATTGCAATAAGCCAGTTATGTCAGAGAGCATAAAATAAATTCAGTGAAGCTCAGAATATACACATTCAAAGCCTTATTAGTAAATACAGAATGGGAGGATGGGGAAGAGGGTCCTGCATATAAAACCTAATTGACCTTGAAATTAATTGCTACAAAAGAGTTGGAAGAGCTTAAAAGCAGATTGTTAGTTTGTTTACTTTATTGTCATTGCACCTCGTACAATGAAATTAAATGCCATTGGACTGGATGCACAACTTAATTAAAGTGATTTCTCTTGAGCAGGGGTGTCAAACTCACGTCGTCATGGCATCGTCAAGTGATGTATCACAACTGTTTCCCCCTTTGCTAAACCTGGCGTGGCCAGCACATGACACATCCAGCTCGTGGACCATGAGTTGGATACCCCTGCCCCTGAGATTCAATGTTACTTGGACTGGGGGTTAACTGGCCTTCAAATCCTGACTTCACAGAATTTCAGAAGGTCAGCGCTACATCTGGATCTCCTGCTTGCAAGGACAGTAAATAGGTCAATGTGAGAAATAGTAGATTACGATGGATCTTGGACTGATCTAGCAGGGCTTTTCTCGTGTTCTTATAGCATAGTTGACCATGACATTCTTAGGAATGTGGTGTGGAAGAAGATGGTGGGGAAAACATCCAACTATTGCTTTAGTTGTCAGAGATTGTTTTGGAACTGGATTGGAACCTATTTAAACTTTAATTTCTAAATGAAGAAGCTGACAAAGTCCCCTTGCTTATTTCCCACAAGCTTCATCCTGTTGCTGAAGGATCCATGGCTTCACTTTGCAGCAAGTAGTAAAGCTGCCCTAAATTTGTTGCAGAAGGAAAAGACATGAGAGAAACGAAATCTTGCTCTGTTACCTTATTTTTATATACATTAAAAAATGAAGTTGCAATGCTAAATATAGATATAGGTTGGAGGAAGAACCATGCAAGCTCTTTATCACAGAGAAGGGGTGTGAAAGGAATTTAAACCCAGGAGTTTGGTAGGAGAGCTTTTTTTTTAAAAAAAACTGCAGGATGGAAAATAACTCTTGGCTATCATTTCTAAAGTGTGTCACATGTTGCCATTTAAGGCTCTGCTTTTTTATCCACGCCTGATGCAAGACGCTGCAAGAGGAAAAGAATTCAGCATGCAATAAAGGCCCTGCTTCACAAAGTCAGTGACATCATTTGCTGCTCCCTTTCAACTGCTTCTTGATCTCTTCATCATTGTAATGAAGGAAACAGCTGCTAAAGCAAACAACTTCTTGGACTATTGGAATAATCAGTGCTAATCTTTGAGGCTGGGTGTGCCTTTGAAAAGGGATAAAGTCTTCTGCCTGCCAAATAGTCGAGACTGTTATATACACAGACAGCAATGTGAAATGGTGAATTCAAGTGAGAACCATTTGCAAATTGGTACGTTACATGCCTCATGCTTGAGCAGACACACTGAAGAAGGAACCCCGTGGAAATGTGAAGAGAGATTTGGGTATAAACTCACTGCTATAAATTAATCAGCTATATTCACCGGTACAAGAAATAACCAGTATCAATCAATTGGATATTGAGGACTTGTTTTTTAAAAAACAAATAAGGGCATAAAAACGCTCAATTGTTTTTTAACTTAAAACTTATAAAATATTAGCTTAGAACATTAAGGAAAACAATAGCCCAGTTTTTAATATAAAAACAGTATTGTACGTAATTCTTCAGATAATACAGCATATTTATTTTTCAAGGAATCCAAATATGTCAATTTCATTGTGAACTTTTTAAAAAAGTTGCAGTGGTTGTTTTAAGGATGTCTGTTGTGTTAACTAATCTTGATAAAGAATTCCAGAATAAGCTTCAATAAGTTACTGGACTACATATCAGCCTAAGTGGAATAATTATCATGACACTCTGAAATTATTAATTCAATCAAAATATTAGAGGAAACCAGCAACGGTGACAACATCCAGCCAAGAAAAATAGAGACATTCAATAAAATAATTAAAGTACTCAATAAAATGTTATCTTAAGAGGGCAAAATGACTTTAAAAAAATATTCTACAATCCTGTAACAGTGAGACTTTGTACTTCTAAAAATAGTTGCCTATTCACACTAAGGTAAAGGTTCCCCTTGCACATATGTGCTAGTAGTTCCCCACTCTAGGGGACGGTGGTCATCTCTGTTTCAAAGCCGAAGAGCCAGCGTAGTCCGGAGACATCTCCGTAGTCATGTGGCCAGCATGACTAAACGCCGAAGGTGCACGGAGCACTGTTACCTTCCCACGAAAAGTGGTTCCTATTTTTCTACTTGCATTTTTGTGTGCTTTCAAACTGCTAGGTTTGCAGAAGCTGGGACAAGTAAATGGGAGCTCACTCTGTTACGTGACACTAGGGATTCAAACCGCCGAATTGCCGACCTTTCTGATTGACAAGCTCAGAGCCTTAGCCACTGAGCCACCACATCCCTTTGTTCACACTAGTTGGGGCCATTATTAAGAGCTCTGACCTTGTATTTATAGTCTTAGTTGTGCATGCACAAAGGTTTTTACATCTCAGCAAAAGCTGAGATGATGGCTGAAACCTAATGAGTGAAGTCACATCACTTTGTAACGTGTGCTGTGACCTACATAAAAAACAGGCAGGACAACAATTCCAAAACTATGGACACCTTCTTGAGCTCCTCCAGCCTTTTATACTAAGCTACTGCTGGAATGTAGAGCAATATGGTTAGGGTATTAGAATCATGAAAGCATGTGAAAAGTTCTATTTTAATGGGAGTGGTTTCGCACATTTCTTTGCCTTGTTTTCTACTTTCCCAGGATTGAGATATCTTTTTCCAATGGCTCCACGTTTTCCTGTTGTTCAGGATCATCATCCCAGCAATGCCATCCTACAAATGTCACTGCTGCTGTCTGAGCTTCCCCAGTAAGGACAGAATCCCAGAGAATTCCCACAAAGTCTTTGTGCACAAAGTCCTGCAGGACGTATGCAGATCCAATTAGTTCTAAATTTCCATCCAGACTACTTGAGCTCCATGGCATTTATTCCCTAAACTACTTTTAAGCACTAGCCCAAGATCTTGCATCAGAAAGAGGCAAGCAAACAAATGTATTTTAAGAATGTTTTCATCTCTGAATCTTTTTTTTCTTTGTCTATCTGACAAGCTCCATCCTGGTACTGCTTTCCCTATACCTGGAGATTGAAATATTTCTCCCATCCTAAAATGTTATTCTCTAATCCAAGGCAGATTAGAGCAATTATGAAGAAATGGTTACAAAACTTAAATTGAGGAGAGGGAGTGAAGGGAAGACATTATTAGGCTTTCAGGATTATGTAGCTACAACCTGTACATCATTAAAGGTAAAGGTTCCCCTTGCACATATGTGCTAGTCATTCCCGACTCTAGGAGGCGGTGCTCATCTCCATTACAAAGCCGAAGAGCCAGCGCTGTCCAAAGACATCTCCGTGGTCATGATTGAATGCCAAAGGTGCACGGAATGCTGTTACCTTCCCACCAAAGGTGGTTCCTATTTTTCTACTTGCATTTTTACATGCTTTCAAACTGCTAGATTGGCAGAAGCTGTGACAAGTAATGGGAGCTCACTCCATTATGTGGCGCTATGGATTCGAACCACCGGACTGCCGATCTTTCTGATTGACAAGCTCAGTATAATTATAGTCAAACTTGCAGAATCTGTTTCCTGACATTTCTTGAAGGGCTGACAGGTAAGGAAAGATTCTCTCTTTCCACAGGCATCCTATAGCCTCAGTGCCCAATGTCTACATAATAACTTTTTGACAGATCTTTTCTCAACCTATTCCAGGCTGATTTTATTCTAACTATGGAAATAGATTGGAATATCATCAACTTATTGCCACCATTCCAGTAACTCAGTAGCTAGAGGGCTGGGATTTATTTGAGTTTACGTCTCTTGTGTTTTTGCAAAACTTTTGGTGGCTCAGAAAGCCCCCGTTCCTTCCTTTCTCTACACAGTCAATTTAACATAAGCTTATTTCATTGTCATGCTATATCAAGAAATGGGGGTGTTTTTGCTCAAATAATAGATTTAGCAAACAAAGAATTGAAATATTACTTCTCCCAGTAACTATTATCTACAATTACATCAAGCTGCCAGCATTCCCAACTGGGTATTTAGATTTGAACAAATTCTGGATAAATTCTTTGTAAATCTACTATTTCTTCCCCTTCTATAATAGTCTCAACTCTCTATGCAGTAATAAGGAAAGGAGCTGACATGGTCTTCTGGGCCTCACCCAGCCTATCCTCTTGAGATGCTTTGCAAGCTTGTTTGAGTCTGCTGTTTTTAACTCATTTCTAATCTAGTTCATTAACAGTAGACCTCCAATTGCCTTTGCCTAATGATAAACATCATTTCACCTGGGCATTGATAGTATAAATAGATTCCATATCAGCTTAGAAGCCAGGAATTGCTGGATTCATTAGTAACCACTCAGGATTACCTATCTTCAACTCCTAGATTGGCCGCTTGGGAACTGACTATGTAGCCTTGAAGATTTCCCACCAATGTTCTTTGCCTTTATTACTTGCAACTGAGAAAGGCTTCCTGCAGATATCAACTAATAAATCTAATTCTTCTTGAAGAATCTGTTTCTTTTATACTATAGTGTTTATGAGTACCAGAAGTTCAATATCATGCATTCCTCTCTTTAACATTTTAATTATATTTAATTATCAAATATTTTTTTCTTTGTCCTCATGGTCTTTGTGGAACCACAAGCAGTATTTCCATTTTATACCCAGAAAAATACAGCTTGTTCACATATAAAGTATCATAGGATAGGCTGCAATTTCACTTTGTAAAGTCAAATATTTAGATTAGGATTGTTTTGTTTTGGAAAGGATATCCATGTCATAGCCTTGTTGGAATTTAGTGTTTGGTTGCTTTAAAAAGCCCTGTCATCACCACTTGCAAAGCTCAGTTGAGTGAGATGTTTGTCAGTTCCAAAGGCATTAAAACTGGTTTCTGAACAATGCTGCCATTTTGAAGATGAGATGAAGAGGGTTCTGCAAGAACCATTATTTTTGACAAGTCTCTCTTAAATGATTAAACTTGAATATAAGTGAATCACTAGGGGCCTTGGATGACCAAACTCACTCAAAAGATGATTTAGCATTAGGATAAAAATCCCTAAATGGGGTCTGAGTTTAGTTTGGAGACATACAATGTACCCCTTAAAGAGGGCTGGATTTAGTTGGCATGTGGATAAAAGACCTTCCGCTATTTCTTCTTGGGCTTCATCATGGAAGAAAGGCAGATGCATACTACAGAAGGTGCCCTTTACAACAAAGGGTGTGTGTCTGTGTGTCTGTAACAGCTGGCTTATATGAAGCTCCAAGTGTACTTCCACAGTCCCTGAAATCCTTTCAATAATAATATAAAAGCTGGCCCACATTTTCCCAGTGTATTAAAATATGTAATATTTTAGAACAGTGTTTCTCAACCTTGGCAACTTGATGTGTGGTTGGTGGACATGCTGGCTGGGGAATTGAAGTCCACACATCTCCAGATTGCCAAGGCTGAGAAACTCTGTTTTAGAAGGATTGCATTTCTTGTTTTCAAGGGCTAGGATTTTGAGAGATAAGTTAATTTGGATCGTGGAATGAAGGTTACTTAGAAAGATGAGCTATTAAGATAAAACACGGTAGTCAGATACTTGGTTCCATTTATTATTACTTTTATTAGATACAAGCCCTCTCACCTTCAGCAGCAAGATGGGAATTGTAGTCAACTTATATTAAAAGCTGATTAGTTGAAAAAGACTGCCTTAAATCTCTAATACAGCCTTGTTTTAATTTGGGGAAATGCCTGCAAGAACATGTGGCTTGTTTCCCAGAGATGTCGTGTTAGGAGGAAATCAAGCATTATTTCCTATGTACACAGGGACCAGGTTTTCTGAATTCCCAGCTCCTAAAAGAGAATGGACAATAGCTTATTAAGGCCCCACTAATTGGACTCACTGCTGGCATCTGGCATCCATCCTAGCTGCTCTAACAAAGGAAGGCATTACAACAGCCTGGATGTGTGGCCTGATCTCATCATTTCATATTCGGGAGTGTGAGCTACGGAGTCTAGCTAGCCCCATTTGCTATTGAGATTTTAAAATCTTTTTTTCCCCAGAAGTATGCAAGAGCCTACAAAAACCCTCCAGTTCATGAGTGCCGAGAGGAAAAAGAAAATAAAGTAATTCCATAATTTATAAGAATTGGAGTGGTAGTGGAAAGGAGGCCATAATTCAGATTATCCACTATTAAAGTTGCTGAAATGCAGCTCTATTTTGCCATACCATTTATATAGAAACTAAACAATTATGCATGTTGAAAGATGGATTTTCTTTTTGTAAGTCTTCTGTACATTTTCATTGAAATCACACAGACTCTGCATTTTCTTAAATGAAATATGCATATCCAACAATACCACAATTCTTAATTGGACTTGTCAGCTAAATTATTTGATTTCCCTCTTATTTATTCCTCTAATCCATGTCTAGTTTAATGTTTAGCAATAATTCCCAACACTCCTCCTTATTGGAATGCTATATATATATATATATATATATATATATATATATATATATATATATATATATATATATATATATATATTCACAATAGCTAGCAATAGCTAGCGACCTTGAAATATATATATATATAAAATATCTCTGATTCTTAAAACTCCTGCCTACCCCAAGGAGAAACCCCTTCAGAGCAGCTGAAATAACATCTTCCCTTTGCTCATTAATCAGAGCCCCGTCTCCTTGAAAAGCAAGGAGTGTGTTTGCAAGCAGCTGACTCTGCAGGGGGAAATGTCAGTTTATTGGAAAATAGGACTGCTGTTGTCTAGCACAATTCATTTTCCACATGGCTGTGCCTGTCAGAGGCGGTCTCTGCCTCTGAGGGACTAAGGCTGCCTGCTGCCCTGCATTTGGATATATTTGCTTGGCTAATGACAGCCAGGCACAGTCTTCCAGATCACTTTTTAAAATGAACCCTTGGAGAGGCAGAGGGCTAACTAATGAATAGTTACCTCCCTCACACATGCGTACAGCATGCACCCATGCATAATTTCCTCCTGGGGCAAAGTGAAACCTGCCTGTTAAGTTTGAGACAGTGAACTGCCCGTGTACAAGCTGTCACTGGAAATTGCAGTCCCATGTATGAATTAATCTAAAGTCGCATTGATCTTGGCCACTTAAAAACCTTTGATTTCAGTTAGTTCAGATCAAGGTTCCAATCACTCTAATGCAGTTTGTTAGGATTGGGTTTAGTGTTGTGAATCCAACCACAATGCTGCACTTGAATTTTGCCAATTGTGGTTTATTCAGTAAACCGTAATTAAAGCAAAACTATGACATAATAAGCTGCAGGTACTTAGCCAAACCCAGAATGAGCCACAATGTTTAGACACAGAGATGTTCTGCAGTCTACCAAAGAACTACTGAAATGTGAAAGGTGGAAAATGATTAAAAAAATAATAATGTTGCAATGCCAAACAGAACAATATGAGGGGAAGACCAATTGTTTCATTAGTAAGAAAAAAGAATGGAGGGAAGTACCCGAGGAAAAAAAAACAATGAAATTCTATTTTCATTCACACATTTTATGAACCATATAAAATGTTTCTATCCGACTACTGTACCCCAAATATTGAGTCTATAACTCCTATCACCTCAGATCCTGACAAAGTCAGGTGATGGAAATTGAAATATCCAACATTTGGAGAGATCTAGGTTAATGGAAGGGTCATTATCTGGAAAGTATATCAATGAAAATCTTCCTTTCTGGTTTCCTATCTTCCTTTTTTTATTCTCGTGTGTCGTTCCATTTTTGGGAAAGCTTTGAGGCAAGGAGGGACAGAAACAAGGTGAGGAACAAATCTCTCCTTGGATATACTAGGCCAGCTGAAGAACATTTCAAGACTGAGCAACATAGCATTTCCTTCCCACAGTCATTTTTACTTTGGTGCAGGTGATGTGATATCTGACCGTGTCAGAGGGCAGTAGCAAAAGCCATGTCATATACAGAGCTCTCTCCCTCAGCATTTCTGATGCCCCCTTATTCTTCTGACTGTTGCACTGCCCACATCCTAAACAGCAGGGAGCTGTCTCACCTTGCCTAATTGAAGAGTCAGAACCTTCTTCTTTCTGCTTTGATGGATATATATCTGCCTAAAATCAACCAACAGTTCCAATGATTGAGGGAAGTTGCCACACTTCTTAAATTTGCCATATTGTACATATACAGAACATGTCTAGGTACAAATATCATCAACTTATATCACTTCTTGGAGGCTTTGGACTCAAAGAAGCAAGTCCATCTTAAAATTACATTTAATATCTCGTTGAGATAAGTAAATTTTCATCCTTGCTCTTTTTAATGATCCTGATACAAGATGGTGTTTTTGTGTTGCTGCTAATAGCATCTCCCTTTTCCAATGAGAAAAGAACAATATTGAGAAGGAGTGTGCAGGTTAGTTAGGGAGCCTCATCCAAATCTAACTGTTCCAGTAATCTTGCTGTAGGGTCACTGAAATTCAGCAGGGAAATGCCTACCAATTTTCTGCACTCTGCTAGAAGCTGACAAACTGGGCAGCTGAGATATGCTTCTCAGGGGCCACTGTCTGCCCAAATAGTGTTTATACAACCAGAGTCATTAGTTTGAGATGGGCAGCTATTCAAATCAAATTATAAAACCTGAGTTTGGAACTCGGAGCATATTCCAGTAAATATGCTTTACTCCAATGCTCCAGCTGTTTCCTCTCTCTGAAAAAAAGACAATCTGTCCAATTCCTTCATAAGGAAGCAATGAAAGAGAAGCCTTTGTGTACTGGTATATTTTAGGATTTGCATAATTTATGTTGATTTATAAACATATAACAATCTGTGGCCTCACTTATTATGCTCTTTTTTTACAGTAATAGCTAAGGTCACCAGATGGCAAGCAAAGTTTTCACATTCAAGGCAGAGCTGAATGGCTAAGTAGTTGAGCTGGGCCTCGTAGGATATTGCATATTCTGTCTTTGCTCTGGAGCTAATTCCTGTTTTGTTTTTAAGGAAAATGGCAACCTTGGGTTAATAACTACCAAATGCGAAAAACAGCACAAATGTATCCTGCCTGAAATTATTTTCAGCTCACAGAAACACGATGTTCTTAAGTTTAATAGGTTGGAATGAGTAGAAAGTATTTATGTCTAGCAGGCCTACTTTCTGTACAAGTATGTGTAGGTGTAACAGAGCTTAGAATGAACAAGAATTTCTCCAGGGCATAATGAGGAACGAAGGGCCCGTGACATTCTGCTGCTTGAGGCAAAACACAAAATTGATCCTTCCATGTTCTATGTATAACGATTGAAGAAAACTTACTTCATCTCTGGCAATGGGGAAGTTTCTTCAGTGACTGTTTTAGTCAGGTATGACATCCAACTCCCCACCTTATCACAGTTTGCCAGGGTTCAGGGTCATGGTGCCTGCTGTCTGAGGCAGCCACTGAGCTGAGTGTGTGGATAAAATAGCACGAGAAGAAATACATAGTATGAAAGACAGATGGGCTTCTGAGGATCTCTTACTGGGTAAGTCAATGGCCAATCTGTTCCCTTTCATGAAGTTCAGCTTAAGTAGGACATAGGCACCAGAGCAGTAGTGGGATTCAATTTTTTTTTTCTGTGGGCATGGCAGGGGAAGGTTACTGTAAAATCCCCATTCCCTCCCAACTCCAGGGGAAGGTTACTGCAAAATCTCTATCCCCTTCCGATCAGCTGGGACTCAGGAGGAAAAGAACAGATGGGGGTGAGGCCAGTCAGAGGTGGTATTTACCAGTTCTCTGAACTACTCAAAATTTCCGCTACTGGTTCTCCAGAACTGGTTAGAACCTGCTGAATAACCACCTCTGCACCGGAAGTCTCATGAAAGGGAAAGCAGGAGCCCTTAAGATACAAAGCTGCATTTTTGCTTGAGCTCAAACTTCTGTATCAGAATTGCAGTAGCTTTCAGTAGGATAGCAGGCCCTTCTCAAAATTGCTTCTTCCTGGGAGCTTTATAAGCTTGAATAACACATAAGAAGCATGGAGGAGAAATATGATCCAGCTCATAGGACAAGAGAAGGATGTAAGGATTTTAATTATTAATTGCTGCCAGCTCCATTTGCACCATATGTATACTGTAAACTGCTCACTTTCCCTTCCAACAAGGAGCAGTGGCCAACTTCACAAGTTGTCATTATGACATTGCCATTGTGTTATCTCATGAAAGAATTGTTCAGGCAATCTCTGCGACCAAGAAATCAAGCTTCAAGATCAGCAGAGACTTTCTGGTCTTCCAGTAATCCTACCAGCTGACAAAAGGAGAGCAAATCTGGTTTAAGAGAGCTGGACACAACCTAGATAACCACAACATACCTTTCCTGTTAACAAGGGAAACATGCTGCATTCAGTAGGATGGAAAGAAAATACTTGTGGCTGTACCAAAATCTGAAGGAAATTATTCTATATTTTGCATGATTCAGACCTAGTCAGTGTAACTCTGTCCCTCTCACTCTCAATAAGCCATTTTTTACTGCCAGGAGTCTAGAATGTATTATTCATGCCTTTCATTTGGTAATATACAGGTAGTTCTTGACTTACAATAGTTCATTTGGTGACTGTTTGAAGTTACGACGACATAGAAAAAAGTAATTTACGACCATTTTTAATACTTACGATTTTTGCAGTAACCCCTGGTCACGCAATCAAAATTCAGATGCTTAGCAGCGGATTCATATTAATGACAAATTGCAATGCCTTGGGGGTGGTGGTCATGTGATCACCATTTGCACCAGTGATGGGATTCAAAATTTTTTACAACTGGTTCTGTGGGTGTGGCTTGGTAGGCGTGACATGGCGTGGTTGATGTAGGTGTGGCAGGGGAAGGTTACTGCAAAATCCCCATTTCCTCCTGATCACCTGGGACTCGGGAGGCAGAGAATAGATGAGGGCAGGGCCAGTCAGAGGTGGTATTTACCAGTTCTCTGAATTACTCAAAATTTCCGCTACTGGTTCTCCAAAACTGGTCAGAACCTGCTGAATACCACCTCTGGTTGCACGCTTCTGACAAGCAAAGTAAAATGGGGAGGCCAGATTCACTTAATAGCCATGTTACTAACTTAACAATTGTGGTGATTCACTTAACAACTGTGGCAGGAAAGGTCATAAAATGGAGAAAAACTCAATTAACTGTCTTACCAACAGAAAATTTGGGCTCAATTGTGGTCATAAGTTGAGGACTACCTGCATTGTCAATGATTCTGAATAGGAAAAAATAATAATATTGGCAAAGCATTGCAGACACTTTCCACCTAGATAATCTGGTGCATTTCGGGATGGGTAAGAGAAGTAACCCTCCAGATAGATAAAAATATGAATAATCGTATGTCTCAAGAGGGAATCCAGAATCTAAATAGATCTTTCCTAACCTGATGCTGGCTTCAGCTAGGCTGCACTTTGGTCCCTTTATCGCCAGTCATACCACTGCCAACATCTCAGAGAACAGTAAGTAGGAAATACTGTTTTAAATTATGCTACTTATTAAAAAAACATGTACATATATGATGGGGATACCTTTATTAGAACCAATTGAAAGGTTGCAATTGGCATCCCATCACTCTCCATCAGATGTGATGCTAAACACATGAAAAACCCACATAAAACACTAAAGATGGTGAGGAATGGGGCAATGGCTAAAAACAGGGACTCTGTTTTATTAAAATTACAATATGCTTCTGAACAGCTGAAAGATTACATTTGAGTTATGACACATACATTCTCCAAAGGCATTTTGTGAGAAGAGGACATGAATTCCCCTGCCAGTTGGCCACTTGGCAAAGGTGAACTATATTTTCTTTCTGATTCAAGGTAAATAAACCATTGACAGGGAAGGAAGGATCATACATCAGTATTCACTAGCACAGGAGTCAGCAACCTTAAACACTCAAAAAGCCATTTGGACCCATCTCCCACAGAAAAGAAAACACCAGGAGCCACAAAACCTTTTTGACAAAAGATGAGTCGAAAACCTCAATAAATCGCGTACCAGCGGATATCGTACATTGGCAATTGTGATGCATATTTTGAGCGACAGGGAGCCACAGCAGAGGGATGAAAGAGCGACATGTGGCTCCAGAGCTGGGGGTTGCAGACCCCTGCACTAGCAGATAAGCCAAGAATTTTAATTGCCAAAATGCACACAAAGTTGGGTTCAACTTATGCACAGATGGGCTTATCTAAGAGTATATATGGTAATATTTTAAAAATATCTATATATCTATATCTTCATCCATCCATATTCATGTATAAGCCTATTCAGATAAATTGACCCTTGCATTTTTAACAAAATGCCATGAAAAATACAGGCCAGGTTATCTCTGCATGGTGTACTTTTCATGTAATTTTGGATAAAATTCAAAGATTAGTTTATCCACAGATGGGCTTTTCCATGTGCATATATGGTTCATTGAAGGAATTGTGTCTATGCATATTACGTGAATGGACCACCACAGTTCAAACACCATAAATAGAGCTCAAACACAGTATTTTTCAATAGAGCTGACCGATTTACCAGTGAGTCATCTACTGTGAGTCACTTGATGAGTTTTAGGCAACAAAGAATGTGAAGTTGCACCCTGGTGTATAAACTCAGCCAGAATGAATCATACACATGATAAACTTGCAAGTATTTTGGAATTTGTCCTGAATACCAAAGCTAGGGTTCAGTATCCTGCATTCGCTTATTTTTATTTTCACAGGTCATTCTCCCTTACTCTAAATCAGGGGCATCAAACTTGATTTCACTGAGGGATGCATCAGGGTAGTGTGGGCCAGGGTGGACATGGCCAGCTCGTCACTCGTGTCAATAGCGTCTGTGGTGGCCTGAGCACTCTGCCAGCAAAAACTGTCTCATGAGCTCCGTTTTCGGCTGTGATGGCATCCTGCAACCTCTGCCAGCAAAAACGGAGCTCAGGAGGGCTGCACACGGCCCTCACAAGCTCAGTTTTCACTGGCAGAGGTACCGCGGGCCAGTCCTTTGCTGTTTCCAGAGCGGTCCGGCGGGCCAGATCTAAGCAACCCGGTGGCTGGATCTGGGCCCCAGGCCTTGCGTTTGTACCCGTGCTCTAAATCATCCAGATTTGCTCAAATCCCTGCCTTAAAATTATGAACTGACTCATTTGAAAAATGTTACCTGTACTGAACTCAGATAAGAAAAGTTCATTTGTACCTAGCAACAGGCCTTTGAATGGGTTGTATGATCACACACGTCATGAAATCAGATTTACGTAGTGTATATGGTAGTATTTTGATACACTTGTTTTGATGGCACCATGCTGATCAGAAAGGTTGGCAGTTTGGCGGTTTGAATCCCTAGAACAGATCTCCTGCGTGAGCAGGGGATTGGACTAGATGACCTCCAAGTTTCCTTCCAACTCTTGTTACTGTTTATGCCTTGTTGCAGGTTCCAAAGCTAGTGGTAGTTTATTCATGCTGACCATTAATTTCTGTTGCTAAACATGCCAGCATCTAGGCATGGCCTGTTCTTCTTGCGTGTCTCTTATCTACATTGCAAAGTACTGTATTTACAACATTATCAAGTACAATAACATGTAGTTCTTGATTTACAACAGTTCATTTAGTGAGCGTTCAAAGTTACAATGGCACTGGAAAAAAGTGATTCTGACCATTTCTCACGGTTGCACATCCCCAATGGACACGTGAACAAAATTCATATGCTTGGCAACTACTTTATATTTAGGAAAGTTGCTGTGTCTCAGGATGTGATCGCCTTTTGCAACCTTCTGACAAGCAAAAACCAATGGGAAAGCCAGATTCACTTAACAACCATGTTACTAACTTAACAACTGCAATGGTTTGCTTAACAATGTGGCAAGAAAAGTCATAAAATGAGGCAAAATTCACTTAACAAATGTCTCACTTAGCAACATAGGTTTTGGGCTCAACCATAAGTCAAGGACTACCTATAAAATTATAAAAATATGCATGGATACCCTCAGCTCCCTGTATGTGAAGAAGGATGACATTAAGATGCTAAATGTGTAACATATGAGCAACCTCTTTATCCATAAATTCTGGAGATTTAGCGACTATATTTTAGCTAACTAGTTAATATTTGTACTGGATTCACACACATCCTGATAAATGATACCCCCAGCCTGTTAAAAGAAAAAGAAGACTGTCATTGTTTTGTCTATGTCTCCCGCTATAACAATCCAATTAAGAGAGACCATCTGCCTATTTAGAAAAGCACTAATATTGCTGGAGAAGGGACATTGACATTATGGCACCCAGGTATCTAAAGAGTAATAAATTAATGAGGAATAGTCCTGATTCAGTAAACTTCTTTTGATATAAATCATGCCAGTCTAGATTACAAATTGGCTAGGAGACATGCAATGTCATTATACTTGGAACATGTACTGTAAATCCTTCTCCAACCTTTTCTTGGCCTTCAGAAGTAGTTACGTGGTCATATTTCTCCCCAAATAAGATCTAGATAAAAAGAAATTTACATTCCTCCTTTGGGAGCAACTATTCTGCCCCACCTCCTGGCCCCACATTGAAGTATCTGACTCACTTGTATGCCCTACTCCCCAATTTGTCCTTCCAATGTTGTTTCCCTCCCTCAGTTTTTTGTTACCTTTGTTGCTACTTATTTATTCCGAATAATATGTATTTTCAAAGTTGTAGAAGCAATTTTGTAATATTTTAATCTTTGGCATGAAGCAGACAGTTCGGGCAAGGATTTTATGTCTGCTTTCCATTTCCTCTCCTTTTACAATGTGGTAAAAGCTCAGCTCTTATTTTATTTTAGAGGAGTCCAATTATCAGTGTGTAACATGAAAGCACTTGCACTATTTTACATGTGTTTATTAAACATTGGAATAAATTGAACAAACTGTGATATACCACCTTCTGTTTTTTGTATGCTTATAATGCTAAGTATGGTCCTTTGTGAAACAAAACCTGCACATTTTTCTGCATATAAACTTTCAGATTGTGCAGAAATTCTAGGTTCAGAGAGATTCAATCCTGACCCATCTTTTCTTCCATCTCTCCTTCCTCAAGAACCAATGAACACTTACTTTTTTCATTTCTTTCTGTTAACAATTGTTTGACTTGAAATGGCAAGAAATACCTCTTTTGTGGAACCAAAAATTGGGAAGTCCACATGAGATCTTCCCTTTTAAATGCAGTTAACTTGGAGTACATCTGTCCGGATTCCTAGCATGCTCCCTATATGTATTTACTCAGAAATCATCCCCAATGAGGATTTCTCCTCTGATGAATGAGAATAGGACTGCAGAGTAATATCTTTCCAGAGGTTATCAATCTTACAATTGTAACAATAACATTATCAAATATTTGTATTGAAAAAGGCTTCAAGAAAATGACCGCATGAAGTCAATGACCCAGTGAAGAATGCAAAATTGATATAGTTAGTCGAGACAATGTAACTCCACAACGAAATTATGCCTGGAAGGAAGAATGAAGATCATCATTCAGTAGTTCTGCATGCATAAGACCCTAAATTTAATCCTTTTTTGCATGTTAAGAAAATAAAAAAAACTGCCAGAGATTGGAAAGCAACTACCAACATTGACTAGATTTGCCTCCTTCTCCAAGATGACAAATTCCTGTGATCATGCAACTAGATTTTAAGGAAATTGGGTTGAGATAGGCTGCATTGGGAGGACTGGTACAAAGCAATATGTTTCAAGTTTAAGGAGAGGACTAAACATTCAGCTTGTTGTCAAAGATTATGATATGAAATCACTATCTGTTCCAAGACTTTAACATTTCAATTATTTAAAAAAAAACAAGCTTACTTTAGCTCTAGCTAGAAACATTCAGGATGTCAAGTTTCCAAAGGCTAAAGGGCAGCTCCACTCTACAGTATTTTGACCAGTGCCACCAATCCTGGGCTCCCTTTTAGAGAGAGCTAAACAAATAGCTTGCTCAAGAAGATGCTTGGCACGCGCCAGCTCACACCGAGCCCCGCCAGCCCAAACCTTTCAAGCACTTAAGTCAATACAGAAAAATGTCTCTTCCCTCTGGATGCTGGTCAGGCACAGCCTCCCTCTAAAGGCAGCCAAGAAAAGCCAGGCAGACGAAAGAATTTAAATAGGGCTATTATTCCTACTGTTGGGGGACGGCAGAGAAGGAATACATCCATTTTTCTCCACCCCCTCCTGCTTTTGAATATCCAGTGGAGTGGGACAGAGTCAGAAGGGGAGACTAATGTTTAAAACTATCTCCTATTTTGATCTAAGTTGTTAAAAAAAATATTTAGCAATCAAATTCTAGCGGCAGTAGCAAAGGGAAACACATCCCAGCCTCCTACAAACCAGCAGGTTTTTAAGCCAACACATTCCAGGGTGTTTTTTTTTTTTTTTTTTTTTAGCCCTTTGATCAACGGCCTTGAAAAATTCCAAAGAATGTAGGCTTCATAAACTTCAGAAAGGAGGAGGTCTGGTTTATCTATATGTTACATTCTTTTGGAGTGCAATTTCTAAAATTGTAACACATCCTTCATAGCCCGGGATTTTCTTCCCCAGACCTCTGTTCTTTTAATATGTTTTATTATTCTTTAAAACTCCTTTTGAATAGTTTGGATGAAAAGGGACGCCAACCAGTTCAACCAATGACCTAAATAGGATTGGATTAGCCTAAATCAAAATGTTCTGATCCTGATTCCAGCCAAGCTCATTGCTCATTCATCCCCCACGGGGCCTTCACTCTGATACACAAGGTTCCTCTGATTCTTCGTATCATAAGGCTGCATTGATTTCCCCCCTGAAGTGATAAGGATGCTGCACTTCCAGATCCAGATTTTTTTCCTTTGAGCTGTTCTGAGTCACATGCCCTCAAGGATTAACTGTTGAGGCCAGCCTGTGAATTGTTGAGTTTATCCAAATATAGTTGGTAGGGATGATAACATTTGCTTTTTTTCTCCTTTCGCCCAAAGCAGTGTGCGCCAGTACAGACAGCGATTTCTTGCCAAAAAGTCTTTCATGAACTCCTGAAGATTAGATACAAGGCTCCATAAAGATTGCATAAAGGCTGGGCTTGGAATGTCTTTATAGCAGCCATTCCAAACTGATCAACTTCCAGATTTATTGGAATAGCACAGAACTGGAGTCCCTAAATAGCAGTCTTTTTCATTCCCACTAAGATCACTTGGGATCTTAGACTAAAGTGGAATCAAGCTTATTCTGGAATAGCCTGTATCAATTGACTCAGAGAAGATGGGCTCCTAAGCCAGCCCACGAGGTCCATTTGGGTCTAGCAAAGGGATGGGCAGCTTATCTCAAAGGACTGCTCACCAGATCTAGTTCTATGTTGGTGCAGTCCCCATTGTTGCATAAAGTACCATCGACTGCATTAAAACAAACAAATTTATTTGTATTAAAAATAAAAGGAGTAACTGAAGGATTTGGGGATTTCCTTTTCCTCCTGGTCTGTTCCAGTGCCAAGCTTTAATAAATAGGGCCGATAACCACCAACAAGGGTCCCAGCCTGCAACTGGCTCCAAGTCTCAGACTCAGCTCTCCTTATATGGGTACCTTTTGAAGACTGGTTTCATGCTTTGGCTGAGGGCAGACAATTGCATTGATGCTTATTCTTTGGGGAACAATTGTAGGAAGAAGAGAGTAGAGTAGAACCCTGGGGTCTCACATAACTATTGGTGGGGGCATTTCACTCCTAGGATTATTTTTAGGCTTGGTAATTAGCCTTCTCCAGTCTTGCCCCTTCCAAACAATTTTAAGTATAACCTATCACTGACAGCTAGTGGACCTTCTGGCTGGAGAAGGTGGGAGCCATCTGAGACATTTGGAGGCATCCAACCAAAGAAAGCTGCCCTAGAGTGACTGGTCACTGTGACCTCAATGGGGAAGTCATCTGGTAGAATCCTGTTCCCATGGGCCAGCTTTAAGGATGTGGCTTTTGAAGGCATGGACAAGTCCCTGCAGTTTTCTTGGCTAGATTTCAGAAGTGATTCACTATTGCCTTCCTCCTGGGCAGAGAAGGGACTGACCGACCAGCTGGCTTTGTGAAAATGATTGTAGGTGAAAACAGTAATGAGAGCTCTGATGTGATGTGAGGAAAATGCTATTTCAGACAGGCCTGGACAGAAATTAACAGATAGCTTTACTTTATAAAACTCTACTTTTCTCAAAGAAATCTCTATCATAATGGTAAGGAACATCTTTTGGGAGGAGTTAGGAAAAAGAGATATGAGTGTACAGCCATGCTTTACTTAATGAACCCAAGTTCCATAATCTACCCAACACTGTGAACCTTAAATTAATCATGGGATTAGATACTTAATGTGCTAGGCAGGTGTGTGTAGAATTCAAACTCAGACAAAGATAACAAAACAGTCATTTCCACTTCAGTCTTGCTTGTGAAGAGAAACTCAGTAGGTTAAGAGGCGATGTAAATAGCAATAGCACTTACTTATATACCGCTTCATAGTGCTTTACAGCCCTCCTCTCTAAGCTGTTTACAGAGTCATCATATTGCTCCCAACAATCTGGGTCCTCATTATATTCTTTTAGTCTGCATCAATAATCATATAACAAGACATACCAGCAACCTACCAATATTTTCATTAAGAGGTGGTAAATATTGCCCAGGATCAATGTTTCCATAGAAAGTCTACAGGCAGGAGGAAGAGGAGGAGGAAGAGGAAGAAAGAAGAAAAAGAACAGCCATTCTTTTAAAAGGAACAGAAGTTACTTCTGCTTTCTCTGATATATTTCTGCAGTCCTTGTAGGAGAGAGGTTCCATCCAAGCATTTTTACCTTAGGGGCTGCTGGTTAATGTTGTGTGTTACAGGGTCCGCTGTGTGTTTCCACCTGGGGAGGCTGGTCCATGCTCTGCACCTTGCTGGTAGCTTCAAGCAGTGCTAAGAAGCCCAGCTGGCTAATGGACAGCTTGACCAGCAGACTTGCTTCGGGGCAACATTTCCATGTCACCAATGTTTCTCCTGGGAAATTATGCCTAGATAAACAGATCCCGGAGGCAGAAGCACAAGGCTGGAGTATAAAAATAATCATTCGGGTTATTTTTGAGATGGAACAATTAAGGGAGAGGAATTTCATTTTCTTGCACAATGGTGTCTGGACCCAAGCAGCATGTTTTTAATACAACTGGCTAGACACTCATTCTATGGTTTGCTTTGAAAAGCAAAAATAAGTCTTAATCTGAGCTGAAAGCCATTGCATAGCTTTGTCTGAGCTATGATATTAAAATCGGTTTGGGTCTGGTTATTAGTTGAAAACTTGTAGGGATTTCCAGGATTGTAGGCTAGATGGGATAGTTAATAAGCACCTTACAGTGCGATTTTCCAATCTTGGCATCTTTAAGCTGCGTGCACTTAAATTCCCAGAATTCCCTTGACAATATTCCCTGGCTGAGGAATTTGGGGAATTGAAGTCCACACAGCTTAAAATTGCCAAGGATGAGAACCATTGCCCAGGAGTAAGGCAATGACAAATCACTTCCAAGTTTTGCCCAGAGAGATTGGTAAGCTTCTCTATTAACAAAGCAGATGCTGAATTCAATTGGAAATAATTTTAACTTTATGTTTGGCTTTTTCGAGCATGGCCTTAACATCTTTTCAGTTCTTTCCAACTCTATAACGCTATGATTCCTGATCTCAAGCCATCAACCTCAATTATGGAACAGACTAATCAGCAGAAGTCCCATGAGCACATTTGGCTAATATAGTTTCTTTACTGCAACAAGAATGAAGTCATAGACATACAAAAGATCTGCAGAAAGCAGAAATTAAAGTCAAAATATATCTTTGCTCCAGAATTTAAATTCTAAGCCTTTTTCTTCCAACTTTATGAGTTGGATATTTATGGATATTTGGTCTTTCTTTTCATGGCTTTAAGTTTAGGAGCTCATGCTGGGTTTTGACATAACAATTCTGTGTGGCTTGCGAATCACTGGTTCCCTTCTCATCAGCCTCATTTCTGGTAAGTTAAAACAGGGGACCCCAACTTCCAGGGCATGGAACAACACCAGGCTGAGGCCTGTTAGGAACTGGGCCATGCAAACAAATAAAGCTTCATCTGCACATGCTACGGATCTAAATAGTGCATGAAATCCCCCCCATGAGGTATCCCCCCCTAGAACCAGTCCCTGGTGCCCAAAAAGTTAGGGATCGCTGGATTAAAAGATGCTGAAGAGGCAGGGAAGAGAAGTGGATGAATCAGAAACAAAATTAAAATCACTCTTTAGGCATGACTCTCCCTCCCGTAATTAAATTGGCACCATTCATTTACAAGAGAAAAACTATTAGGAGGCTATAATAATTCTCTTTCCCATCCAAAACAAATAAAAATCCCACCCCAGTAAAGATTGAGCATGCTGTTCTCAGAAGAGAAAATTAAAGGTTTGAAAAAAGAAATGGCATATTCTGAAAAGGGCAAGGCTGGCATATTGAACAGAAGAATGTACTGTAACACCTATTAGGATTTGAGCTAGCGAAAAAATGTGCTTTCAATGCAAATCCAGAAACATGTACATTAAGTGTGGGTGGGTGGGAGAGAGAATGAGAATTCATCTGAACTTGTAGAAAGGAGCCTATTTAAATGATTAATATCACATCTGAGACCAATCTGACAGATTACACTTCTAGAATGCTTCAGTTCCTCAAACATCTATTTAAGTCTCAAGGGTCTAGAACTGTTAATATTGAAGCCATAAATAGGCAAAGGTAAAGGTTCCCCTTGCACATACGTGCAAGTCATTTTTGACTCTAGGGGGCGGTGCTCATCTCAGTTTCAAAGCCGAAGAGCCAGCGCTGTCCGAAGATGTCTCCGTGGTCATGTGGCTGGCATGAATAAATACTGAAGGCGCACGGAACCTTCCCACTAAAGGTGGTTCCTATTTTTCTATTTGCATTTTTACATGCTTTTGAACTGCTAGGTTGGCAGAAGCTGGGACAAGTAATGGGTGCTCACTCCCTTATGTGGCACTAGGGATTGAAACCGCCAAACTGTCGACCTTTCTGATCAACAAGCTCAGCGTCTTAGCCACTGAGCCACCACATCCCTATCATAAATAGGTCCTCTTAAAATGAAATCCCATCCTATTTTAGAAATACCAAGAAAACTGAACTGTTCAAGTCACCCAAGATGGAAACATCATGGGAAGATATCTGTATTATTCTGTGGTGGAGAAAAAAAATTGACACTATCTTTTCTGACCAACAAATTTAAATTTCAACTCTTAATTTAATACTGCTTTATGCTTCTAATAAATTTTAATAAATACATCTTTGATTAAAATTTGTTAGAAAACTTCTACCAAATTCCTGTTGCATCCAACCACATTTAGGGTAGAAATGGCAAACATCTGTTGTTTTCTGGAACTGGCCAAGTATAGCTAACTTCCCTTCTTAAAATCATGGTTAAATCTAGCATTCCAGCAAGGCACTCTCTCCCTTTAAGGGTTGGTAGTTTCTTTTTTAAGTGGTTATAATTCAGAGCTCCATGTAGGATATTGATAGCCATTTTTTGAATGCTGTTGCCAATTGCTAAGCCAGGGCACATTTCTGGGGAAAGAGGAATTCCTGGATTGTCACGCACTTCCTCAACTATGAGAAAAAAATACCAACTGCAGCAGGGAGATGGAATTTCTCAAGGCCAAAAGGGGCCATCAGAGGGGATTTTTATTAAAACTATGCCAAAAGGCAGAAAGGAGATTGCAAGTCCTCCCTCCCCCACCTTTGCAATTTATATGGAAGAGAGAAAAACTCTAGGCTCCTCCTAAAGCAGGATTTTCTGAAAGTAGCCCAAGTAAAAAAAAAAAAAACTACTACGTATACCTAGTTCTTCCACCACTTTATATACGCAAAGCCGTGCTGACGGTAAGCCTTATGATAAGGCTTATCAACCTCCACTAAATTGCAGTCTTTATTTGTTCCTGAGGGAGGAAGGTGGGCGGCAATGAGGACTTTACAATCCAACTGCTTTTAAGAGGACCCTGTTCACATTTTCTGGAGCAACAGGTGGTTTTTCTTCAGCCGGTTACAGCAAATGGTAGCGGCGTAGGGGGAAGAAAGGGTAGTAACGGATATTTTTTAGGGGAATGTTTGGTGGTTGGCGCCTAACCGAGACAGAGCAAGACCGTAAGGCGAGGCTGGAATTAAAACCGATCAAATCCAGCCTCGCTCTCAAGCCCCCCTTCCCGCTCTGACGCAAGAGGCACGTGCGACCCGAAGTCCTAAAAGCAATTAAGAAAGGGGAGATCTTATAGAGGACCGTCGAAGGAAAAAAAATAATTAGAGCATATTCGCCAATTACACTCTCCCCCTCCGCCCCAAAAACTGACTTTTCATCACGGTTGGCTGGCTTGCAGAATTTGCTTGAGACAGCTCGAGCGTGCTTGTCCGCTCTCCCTCCTCGCGTGCCTCGACACGGATGGGCGCAGATTCCCCACGCTGCGTGGCCTAAGGCAGCAGCGCCCTTGCTCGTGGCGCAGCATCCTTACCTTGCTTTCCTCCTCCTCGTCGTCCTCGTCCTCCTCTTCCTCGTCCTCCTCTTGCTCTTCTAAAGCCACCGGAGCAGCAACGACCGCATCCTTCTCCGCTTGACCGGGCACCTTCCGCTCCACTTGAACGTGACTCCGCTGTTCTGCTTTCACCGCCTCCGGGGCAGCCTCGTCCTCGACCACCTCCCCTTTCCCCTTCTCCCGAAGCCCTTCTTCCTTTTCTTCGTTTGTCCCTTCTTCAGCAGCCCCTATTTCCTCTACGGCGTCCCTTCCAGCTTCTCTGCTTATTGCCGCCGCCGCCTCCTCTTCTCCTTTCTCTTTCCGAAGCTGCGTTCCGGCCGCCTCCGGTTCCCTCTCATCCTTCAGGAGTGCTTCGCCGTCCGTCCGGTCTCCCGCAGCAGCGCTCGCCTTGGCCTCCTCTTCTTTTGCCGCCGGCTCCGTAGCTTTGTCCTCTTCCGAGGATCTCAGTCTGACAAAGACCGATGCTAGAATAACGGCCAGGACGGTGAAAAGCAGCGGGACTGCAACGTATAAGTCCACCGCTATATCCATGCCTCCGGCGGCTGGGCGACCCCCGACAGCACTGGCCGCAATTTGACCGGGAAACTGCGATGGCGAGTCGTCGCCCCCTCGTGCTTTTTTTTTTCCCCTCCTCCTCTTTCTGCAGCCGCCACCGCCGGGCAACTGAGCAGCTGGACTGAATTCAGCTGCCTGAAAGCGGCGGTCGGTTAAATCCCTTCCCTTCCGAAGCCGAAAGCGGGATAGGGTTTCACAACACCCGCGTCACTTGGCCGGGGCCCGCCCCTCTCTGCCTCTGGTGCCACTCCTGACAAGCTGAGGCGGCCGGGATGGCCATTCCCATTTAGGAGCCTTAACACGGGGGAAGGGAAGGAGGGACCAAAGGAAGGGCTGTTTTGAGAAGAAGTTTCAAATATTTGCAGATGGATATTGCATCTTCATCAAATATTGGGTCGTGTAAACTTCCCAGGAAAAATTTGAGAGTTGGGTTGTGCTGAGTGTTAGACCATAAAACGTGGTTTATATATCACTCCACCGCAAAGCCAAACATTTTTGGGGGCTCAGGGTAATCCACTCTCCCTGATCAGTCTATTAGAAAGTAAACTCTCATTTCATTATCTCTGTTTTCCTTCCTTCCTTTATATTTCAAATGTATAAGCCATCCAATTCATAGCAGCATTCAATATAACACAGAAAAATAACCTAGAATATGCCAATTCATTAATAAAATTCCCATAATGGACACATTTCTTAAGTTGGAATGTGAGTCAAATATTTGGTCTTTAGGATGGCAGGATGGGGTGACTGAAACCTCAGTGGGGATCCTTTTGCAGAGGATAGACTCCATGACAGAAGGAATGACCTCCAAGTCCCATCGGATGACCTTGTTTTAAGATTAGGGTTTATCAGTAGTGCAGTTTGAGCAGCCTAATTGCAGGGTACTGAGATACACCACAAGTGTTTGTGCTGCTACAATCTGGATCAATTATAGCTTCTGAGTGATTGTCAAGGGCAGCCACATATGGAATACATTTCAGCTGTTGATATGTGAGGTAACGGGATCTAGGATCCTTCAATCTAGGAATGGCTTCAATTGGCCCACTTGGAACCTTTCTGCTCATACTCTGTAGAGATTCTCAGTCACCCAGGTCATGGTAGTCCCAAAGGGCCTTTTTCAGGAGACAACTGGACTTTCTTGTTTTTTCTTTTAAAGAAAAAGTTATTTCTGCTCATATTTGCCACTTGCTTATGGAGCTGCAACTGTGAACCCAGAAATTTCCCTATTGCGTGCTGCATTTGTCTGGGGAAGAACAAACTCAAAGAGATGAAAGTGGAAAGACCTTGGCGTTGGAGCAATCCAAAATACATAACCACCAAGTCTTGCCAGAGTTGTCCTTTAACTGTTTCTCCCCAGTCAGACCCCACCATCTTCAGATATTAAGAGAAAATTTTGAAGGCATTGGTCAATCTGTTATTCAGTTGAGTATCATCAGCATGTGGTTATTATTTGACCCCTGGGCAGTGAATGAATTCATCCAGTGGCTATAGATGTTCATATAGATGTTTTAACAATAGCATTGAACCTTTGAAATACATCAGGAAACTCAAGCTTGAGTTCTTTCCCCAGAAATACCAATTGGAACCAGCCATGAAGAAAGGGGAACACTGTGCCCCCTAGTCCCTGCTTTAGATAGATACCATGATTGATGATACTGAAGGCTGTTGAGAAGTCAAGGAGAATAAAAAAACTGAACACAAATCTGCCAGAACTCATCTACAAGCAAAGATCAGTGCCACTGACACAGCACTGATCTGTGCTGTGTCATGGCCTGAAATCCAACCCCCCAAAATTCAGAAAATCCATTTCCCCTAAGGCACTTTGAAGCTCATCTGACAATCTAAAAAGGGACGTTGGAGACTGAATGAGTGTTAGCAAATAGCAATGACACTTAGACTTATATACCACTTCATAATGCTTTTACAGCCCTCTCTAAGTGGTTTACAGTCAGCATATTGCCTGACTCAACAATCTGAATCCTCATTTTACCCACCTGGGAAGGATGGAAGGCTGAGTCAACCTTGAGCCTGCACTCTAACCACTGTGCCACGTTGGCTCATTATCCATTATCTGTTGGGTCCAATGATGGTTTAAGAGTGTGTGCCACTCGCTTCCTGTTAAAACATGCACTCAAGGATGCACAAATCACTGCATCCAGGATCTGGCTAAAAGGAGGAAGATATCAAGGTGACTGGGATTTGCTTCTTTTGCGTAGTAACTACTAATTTTCTATTTAAAATAATGTTGATGCTTATGCTGCAGCTGCAGAGACAGCTTATGGAATTTGCCGATTCACTAATGTAACTGATCACAAGGACTAAAATCATGAACTTTCAGAGAATTACTAGACAGGTTGGGATGTTAAGAGGTTTTTGCCACTGAGTGCTTGAAGCTATATAACTATATTTTGTGAGATTATTCTGTTATGATTGCTAGCCAGGAGGAAAGGCCATCATCGGTAATATGGAGTGACATAAGCAAGCTATCTGGTAGCAGTGCAGCTACTGCATTTTATTAAGAGTCAAACACGCACCTGAACTACATTCTTAATCACAAGTTTGAAGGCACAAATTGTGTTTTCTAAGCTCTGCTGTTAAAGATGCTGAGCTTGTCAGCTAGAAAGCTGATAGCCAGAGTTTGAGCCCTGAGCACCATGCAATGGTGAGCTCACACTTGCCCCAGCTTCTGCCAACCTAGCAGTTCAAAAGTATGCAAATGTGAGTAAATAGCTGTCATGTACCTAAGCATATAAAGTCATGCTGGTCACATGATCACAGAAGCATCTTTGGACAACGCTGGCTCCCTCTGCTAAGAAGCTGAGATGAGCACCACCCCCTAGTCAGACACCACTGGACAGGGGAAACCTTTACCACTAAAATAAGACTTAATTCTCAATTATCACAAGCACCCAGCAATGATTTTACAAAAGTCACTTTTAAAATATTGGTTCTGAACTACATTTCACTTTCAGCTGATTTTAATTCAGCAATGTCTCTCAGGTTAGAAACTATGTTGCTTGAAGTAGATGTTGGCAATATTTCTTTGGAAAACCTTTTTCCTTGCATTATTGTGTTTATTCAAACTAAAGCTTCCTGTAATCCAGGTTTCTCCATTTCTGCATTTTAAGATGTTCTTTCTAGATATTGCATTCCTACCTCTTGTAACGTACCACCAAACTTCTCAAAAGCTCTCTCTACTGCACCTTGAGTAGCTGATACTCATAGGATATTACTAACAGGTATTATTCTGCTGTTTACTGGATGTATTTAGCAATGTCCATGCCTATTTTGAAGTAGTTGTTTACCTTCGCGTGTGAAATACAGCACATTCTAAACTTCTATATTAGTGATGGGAGGCTACCATCCTCATATTGCACCTGATCCAGTATTTGTGTCTTAAAATTTTGACTACTTATCATATAGAGACATGAATGAAATTTAAATCAAAATATTAAATAATAGAAAATACGACTTTTATTTTTTTTAATCATCAAACAAGATTTAGGTCTTCGTAAAATGTGAATGAAGTTCTATATGGAAAAGTCTAGGGTAAATTGACTCAATATAATGAACTGGTTGCTCAGAACATGTATTTTACCTGGTAAATGGTGACTAAAGTGGAATTAACAATCAACTAGAAATTAACTTTGTAACAAGAATTATTTTTAAAAAAAATACCAGGACTGAGTTATTATACATGTAGTTCATTCAAAACATGTATCTTCCTGGGATTCATAAAGATAATTTATAAAAGCATCTTCAAAAGAGGATGACAAAAGCCCATCTTAGTGTTTAGTCTAAATACATTGTTTAGAAGACCTTCTTATAACTTGGTAAACTGGCTTTAGCTTAATAGGAGAAAAATATAGGAGAAAAACCACAGCTAAACCAAATTAATCACTACATAAAGCTATAATTGTTAGTACTGGAGGCAAATCCTAATTTAAGTCTCATGTACAAGTATGCCCAATTTTATAAATAAAATTTAATTCCTTTTTAAAAGAAGGAATAACCAAGTTTATTTATCAATTTGGGAATCTGAAATATAAAATGTAACATCAGAAGCAAACAGCTGTTATAAACAAACCTCATCATTATTAAAAAGATTTAAAAACTTATGCCATTCCACTACTGTCTATGGCTACTATTGCTAAGAATGCCATCATTAGTAACTTTTCATGCAAACCAAACAAAAAAGCTTCAGGTTTATTTCTTTGTTTTGAAAAATCAGATTCCATTATATAGGAAATACCACATATGTAGGGTTCTTTTTTATTAGTCAAAACAATGCTCATTTTTTGTCATACTAACTTCCTGATTAAAATCCAAAATAAGAACATATAAGTGAATAGATTTATCTGATTCCTTGTGTCACAAATATAACATATTTCTAGTTTTAAAGGAAGCGTTTCTGCCTGTTTGGGTGCACAGAACCTGCAACTTGAACACTTAATGAATCTTAAAACCCAAGCCATAGTTCATGGTATCAAGGTCTAGTCAAACAAGATTTAAGTGTATTCAGAAACATAATGGGCTGTTCCAGAACATCCTACCTAAAAAGTAAATTCCATTTGCAGAGAGAAATGAGATTTTGAAATGAGGTTCCTACTAGGGGAAAGATACATAGAGAATGGAGCAATTTTTGAAAATTTTGTACTCCTTACTTTAACATCTCTTCATAAGGAACAGTCAACTAAAATTGCCACTCCTTCGACACCCTAACTCTGGCCAGGAGTCAGTTAGTAAATGGCCATGCACAAGCTGATTTCACATTCCACCGTCCATTAAATATGGATTTTCTTAGGCATCTTCAGTTATATAGAATAGAATTAAATAACCTGCACTCCATACCTTGTAAGAAAATCTCAATAATCACTTATTGCATTTTCAAGGGTGATCAGTGTACAGAATATTTTCATTTTGCTTATCTAATCTTTTCAACTTGGAATGGAATTACCTTCATAAATGGAGTTATAAGCGCACCTCAGAACAGAATACCAGTCTCTGTTACCAACAAAAGTGCCATTGAAACAGCAGCACATCCTGAAATAATCCAGCTGTCATGACAGATATACAACCACATTATTCAGGACAGAATAAACACACCTCAAATATCTACAACACTAGAACAGTAGATAACAGTAGAAAGTTTGTAGGCTCCCAAAAAGCAGTTCCTCATTAAATAGATATTTTATTTATATTTATTCAGACTCTACCCACTCCTTTTAGGAACAAATCCTTCTACCTTCATGTTTCCAGAAATTCCCACAGGGAGATAAATGAGGCAGCTAGTTTCTCCCATCTCCATTTGTTTCTGGGTTATACTTCCAAAGTGACTGCAAGTATCTGCAGTTTTTAAAAAAATATTAAAATAGAAAAAAAAAGCAAAGCGATGATGAACTGCTGGTTCAAACAATATTTTCATAAGAGTCTCATTAGTCCATGGTTGGATTGATGTTATCAATATATTCAGAATTATAAAAGGTGCTTTTACATGTAATAATTTACACAATAGGAGAATCATCTTGGTTTGCTTGTGCTACAATGAAAGATCTGCTGGCCAATTGCAGACTAACGGTTGTATGTCTGACCCCCAGTTGTTAATGCACTAGAATTCGTCTTGTAAACATATGACAATATTGGAGCAGGGTTTGTTTTAAAAGACAGTTTTGTTAGTAGAAATTTGCCATTTCCATTGTTGACTGTATAGTGTTGGAAAGTATAGTATGACTTTATAGACATCAACACTGCCTTCTGTTTATTACCGTTGTCTTGTAGAATATGAGAAGGAAAAAAAGTTTGAACACATAGAAATCTTGAGTGTTCTCCTTTAGTTAGCAAGATGTCAGACTTTGATAACGGAATAGAAGTTAAAAGTTTAGATTTTAAAATAAAAATGGAGTGGGGAAGTCTTCAAAAAACTTCAAGAGTATAGCTGGTGGGAAGAATAGAAGACATCTGGCAGGTTGCAACTATTTGCAGAAGGTCTTGTTATCTTTCATGGATGAGCACGACTTCCACAAGATTCCCTAATTCTGTCAAAATAAAAAATATATAAATAACTGTAATAGCAAGTTTCTTATAACATGCAAGTGACAATACAGTATTTCCTTGGAAAACTATGCATCTTAGATTTCTTGTAAGTAATCCCATTTTCTTCAACATCAAAGGAATCTCTTTCATTGTGACAACAAATGAAATCAGAAGGAACTAGAGAAAGAGCCTTTAATCATTCAACATTTGGTGAGAATTTAGATACAAAAAATTAAGAGGGATGAGCTATTTACCCTGAGATTTTGTCCAGAGAAATATAGCTAAAGGTAAAAGTTCTCCAGCACATGCGTGCTAGTTGTTTCCAGCTTTGGAGGCGGTGCTCATCTCTGTCTCTGAGCCGAGGAGCCAGCGCTGTCCAAAGATGTCTCAGTGGTCATGTGGCCAGCATGACTAACGGCAAAGGTGCACAGAGCACTATTACCTTCCCACCAAAGTGGTCCCTATTTTTCTACTTGCATTTCTTTACGTGCTTTCAAACTGCTAGGTTGGCAGAAGCTGGGACAAGTAACGGGAGCTCACTCCGTTATGTGGCGCTAGGGATTCGAACAGCTGAACTGCCTACCTTTCTGATCAACAAGCTCAGCGTTTTAGCCACTGAACCACCGCATCCCTTGTCACAGAAATATAAGATCTGTAGATTCAGGATTTTCTCTTAAGCAAAAGCTAAATAAATAAATTTTATTTATTTGATTTCTATTTCTATTTGATTTATAATGAATAATCTAAAAAAGAAAGATGGTGTTACTTTCTTATGTGACCTTGTTGCTTTTAGTCACTTAGTAGCCCAACCATAATCTCCCAGTCATATCAACATACACAATTTTAAAAAGGAAGATCTAATATAAATAATAATCTTTGATAGAATATAGTTACCATGGAGGTATTTATGGCAACAGCACTACAGGGAATTAATTATATAAGACATTCCATTATGTAATTGCACACTAAATTCTTATTCCTCCATTACTAATTGTAGTATTTTAAAGTCTTTTACAAGTATAACATTTGATCTAATACCTCAACAACAGCATTTTCAATTGTGTGCATACTGTTTACGTGAAGAGAATAGTTTGACAAAAGACTTAGAATTAATGAAAAAAGTCTTCCTCAAGACTTTTGATAAATAGGAAAAAAATAAGTTTAGAGCATTAGAAATGGGATATCTGGTTACATATAATGTGATAAGCTTTATTCTTTGTAGATATTCCCAATTATTCTCTGACTGCAATCTAGTTTAGTTCACAGCTATAGATCTCACTAACTTTTATCCCTGGCTGGTAAGAATAAGTATTTTGATTTAATACCTGGAGGAGCTACGCTCTTTGCTCACACAGTCATCGTGAGAGGTAGTATCACCATTTCCCATCATGCTGCATGTTCTCCGCTTTTTTCTTCGATGCACCATTCCTTCGGTTTCAGAGCTAGAATCGCACTAAACACAAAATAATAAGTTAAATAAATAATTTCAAAACTGCAAAAGGCTTCATCAGAAAAAGAAGCCATGACATTTGAGGAACAACATCCAGTACAACTAGTCCTCACTTAACAGTCCATAATTGGGATTAGCAACCGTCATTAAATAAAGTGTCATGTGACTGTTCCACTTAGTAATGGCAGTTTTAGCAAGCCTAGCTGTGGTTATTCAATGAATCCCATAGTCATTAAGTGAGGACTCATCGGATCCAAGCCATTCTTGGAAAAAGATTAGAGACTGCCTCCACTTAAACTACCCTCATCCATTTACCTCCCCCTCATCTCTGTCCATTTGGCTGCCCTTCTATCCTACTGTCAGAAGCCCTGCCTACCACACTGCACGCTGCTCCTCTACAAGAGCAGAAGTCTTATGAAAGGCTCTGGAGCAAAAGAAGGCCCTAGCTGGTACAGCAGTGGCACATGGTATGGTGATGAGCAGAGCCAGGTGGTGGTAGTTAAGTTGGTAGGCAGCCCAAAGGCAGTTATGGGAGGCATTGCAATGGCCAGAATTTTAAGGACTAGTAATTTCTTTGTTCAACACCAGTGTAATTTTGAATGGTTGCTGAACAAATGGACGTTAAGCAAGGACTACTTATATGCTTTAACCCAGTGTTTCTCAACCTTGGCAACTTGAAGATGTCCAGACTTCAACTCCCAGAATTCCCCAGCCAGCGAATGCATTCGCCAAGGTTGAGAAACACTGCTTTAACCCTATGCAGAAACAAAACAGGGATTGTAGAAAAACCTTAATGTATAACTAAGGTTTAATTTGAGCCTGTTCTCTTCCATCCAAAATCACACAAAACTCCAGGCTGTGGTAGGACTTCTAGAGTGTCTCTGATCTGCAGTTATGTGCTATTCTCTCCCTTGCAACTACCATCAATTTGAATTACAAAGTAAGTAGCAGAACTACTACAAAACAGTGCCTCCAATCCCTATACCCCATCTTGAAGAACATCATGGTGAATTATACTGAAGGCTGTTAAAAGGTCCAAAAGCACCAGAATTAGCAAACTATCCATGTCCAGGTACTGATGTAATTCATCAACAAAGCAACCAATGCCAACTCTATCCATTGCCAGGGTGTGAACCCGGATACCAAGTCCAGATAACCCACTTCTACAGTGCTCTGTAGTTGATCCCAAACAAGTGTCTCAACACATTTTGTCACAAAAAGGTTGGAGACCAGATGATAATTATCCAGAGAAGACCCCCCCTAAGGAGATGATTAATGCCTCTTTATAGGCTACTGGCATAAAACCCGCCTACAAATAGGTATTTTTCCCAGGTCCACAGAATTATCCACCCTTCCCAACTACACAAAGAGCCAGGATAGGCAAGGATCTAGCTCACAATGGTTCAGATAGAACTCTATTCACTTTGTTGGAAGTAATAGGATGAAAAGAAACCCAGGTAACTTGCCAAGATGGTCCAGATTAAAGGGAATTTGAGGAAACCATGCTACAAAGTGCATGCAAACAACACACAAGAAACGGCAGAATGGCCTTTACCCAAAAGGGAGCTCGACATCCAGAAAAGGGTTGATGAATGATAACCAGCAATGCAGTAAGAGATAAGACATAATTTATATTATGCCTGTCCATAACCAAGTTGTAGATGTCTTCTTATAGAGAGAGCTGGCCTTAACTGGTACCAATTGAAGACCAGCTGCCTCAATTAAATCCCCAAGTAGAAGAAGCCAAAATGGAAGAAAGGCTCACCAACATACTGCAAGCCTCTCTTTCCTCAACATTAAGCTTAATACTCAATCACTCTTTTGTGGTCTATTAATGGTTTACTTTTGGGGGTGGGGAGAATGAAATATCCTATTTGGAGGAGGACATAACAGAAGTATGAATGCCATTCACACACACACACAGTTTGTCTCTAAAATATTTCTTCTGAATATGTTAATTGGTGTAATCGGCAGAAGCAGAGTTTGCAACTTTGTATGAAATGGAGAAGATAGCTCTTTCAAGGTACCGTCCTCCAGTACCACGCGGGACAGACAGATCCTTCTCAGGATTTCTTTTTCAATTAATAATGTCATTGATTTTGGTTGAGAATCTTACCTCTCATTTTTTATAGACAGTTTTTTTTGTCTTTATGTATACCGTATATACTCGAGTATAGGCCGACCCGAAATAAGCCGAGGCACCTAATTTTACCACAAAAAACTGGAAAAGTTATTGACTCGAGTATAAGCCTAGGGTGGGAAATGCAGCAGCTACCGGTAAATTTCAAAAATAAAAATAGATACCAATAATGTTTTTGAATATTTATTTCAAAGAAAAACAGTAAACTAGCGGTGTATTCAATGAAATACTTCACTCACCTCATGATGCTGATGTCCCGCTATGATGATGATGTCCCGTGCAGCTGCGGGAGCGATGTCCCGCCTCCTATGACACACGGCACAGTGATTCCTATCATTGGATCACTGTACCAGAGGAGGTGGGACATCGCTATGTGGCTGCTTGCCATAACAAGGAGGTGGGACATCGTTGCAGAGCGGCAGGAGGGGGAGGAAGGGGAATCGTAAGACAGCCCTGCATTACATTAGAACGTGAGGAGGGGGGATGGTGCGGTGCGCGCTGCGCGGCAAACTGACACAGAGGGAGGGGAAACTCACAGGGGCACTGGGCCATTCACGAGTGTCACCCAGCGGCATGGCCCCGCCCCTTTTTCTCCTCCATTTCGGGCAAATTTTTCACTGACTCGAGTATAAGCCGAGGCGGCTTTTTTCAGCCCAAAAAGTGGGCTGAAAAACTAGGCTTATACTCGAGTATATACAGTAGCTATAGCTTGGGTTAAGTAGCAGGTGTTGTTTAGTTCTAATGCAGGTGTAATCTGCAGCAGCCTGGTCCTTACCTCTGAATCAGAATCTGAAGAACTGGAGCTGGAAGAACTAGATGAATCACTAGAACTGTCTGAAGCAATGCCCGTTGATTCTTGCAAGTCAACAGAATCTGCTAGTACAGCTAGTTCAGGGTGTTCCTGCTTGAGGACCCTTGGGGTGTATAAATAAAGAGGATAAAAGCATTATGTTTTAAAGAGATGAAAGAGTACAACATACCCTACTTTATTTCATAGGCCACTCAGTATTTCATAGCATAACAAAATATAACAAGAATATGCCCTGCTCTCCTCCTCAAGCAATACATTAAAAAGTAGTGACTTGGTAAAAGCTAATAAACTGGGTCATAACATATTTGTTACCAAAGAAAAGAAGAAACGGTTGTCTCAAAAATGTTTCCTTTGCAAGATTATTATCCATCTCAGGGAAGTTTTGCTTGGGACTTTGCCAAGGCGTCTTCCCAGGTGGGGCTCCATAATGGACGGCAGCTTACTCTGTTCTCTCAAAATTCAGCTTTTACTGCCCATTTTATTAATTTAGGAAGCAAAATATTTCATTGCTGAAATCAGTTTCCCCCCCTATCGTCCTCATTTCACTTCATTTTTAAAGGTTTTCCCTAAGTGTTTAACTGGCATTAAACCCACCAACCCAGGAATTGACATTTGCACTCAACCTATGGAATATCAAACTACTACAGCTATAAAATATTATCTATCTTAGGTAGCTAATGAAATGAGTAGTGGAATGTACAAATTCTGTTCTTAAAAACATGACCCAAATTAATCCTACAACAGAACAGACTATTAATATTTTTCTTAAAAGTATGAAACTGCTTACCAAAAATATAACAAGAGAGGGCTATTGCCTGCATGGACCTACTGAATCTGTTGGTTTCCCAAAGACCAGGTGACACATTGTTATGGGACTGTAATACCTAACCTTTGATTTGATCCAGCAATGCTTGGTAGGATACAGAAGACTATTGCTCTGCAAAAGTTTAGAAATCCTGGAGCTAGTTGGGATGCCTTTACATCCACAGTAAAGTTAGGAAGCTTCATCTTTAATTGTATTTATTTAATTAAAACATTAAAATAACTTTAATCAGTAATCACTTTAATATTACTTTTGTGTTTAATAACTGAGTGATCAAACATTCTCAGCCTTAAAACTATAACTTTTAAATATATAGTTGAGTCACCTTAATGAATCTTGAAATCCAGAAGCCTAATTCTTCTTCTGGACTCCATGGACCATGTTGCTATTACAAGCCAGACTGCCCAGAAAGTCTTTCCAAAATGCAAAAAACTTAATTAGATTTACATTTCACATATTACATTAAACATTATTCCAGGTGTCTGCATTGCTCTAGGAAGCAACAGCTGGCTTATCCAACCCGCACCTGGGAAATCATTGAAATAACATTGACATCTCTCACCTGTACCATTTTCTAGATAACTTCGGTCTTCCCCTTACTGTCTTGTGCCACACCACAGGGAAGTTTGTACAGCTGGCAAAATTCTGAGTGACAGCAATAGTCGTGTCAAGATTGAGAACAACATGCCACCAGCCACCTACAAATGCAACACTGCAGAAGCTTATGATCATCAACAGAAGAAAATATGTATATCACTGTTTTAACTGTAACTTTACAATCAATAAATAGCTTGTTTGTTTTACATGTTTTCTTTGTAATATATCCCAAAGGTCTGATAATCAATAGTAACTAATTCTGTGTTAAATTTCCAACACAAGTTCTCCTTTTAGTTTTCCATATATTGTAGAGAATGGAGAATTGGGCAGAGAGTAGAAGGGATGGGGGAGGGGATCCTTTTTTGCAAAAGCTGACAAATTCGTACTCCTTTTTATGTAAAATTCCAGTAGACACAGGCTGAAATTATCTGCGTAGAAAGGGGATTATATGATACTAACTTTTCTACCTGTGTTTATCAGATGAGTAAATTCTCTAGACAGTGGGACTTGGGGATTGAGACTAGGGGATATGTATAACCACAGGTAGAGCCCCCAAGCTCCCTTAAGGATTTCAGCTCAGAAAGCAGGTCATAGAAGAAAAACATCAAACAATTTCCAATTTTTCCAATTTTAATAGATTTGTATGCTGCCCAATCCCAAAGGACTCCAGGCAGCTTACATAAAAACAGTTTAAAAGCATTTTAAAAAAAGTTTAAAATACAGAACAAAGATGAGTTAAAAGGAGGACACAACATACACTCAATCTTAATGGGGCTGAAGATCAATCTAGATCAACAGCCCCAGGCCTGCCAGAACAGCCAGGTCTTAACAGACTTACAGAAGGCCGAGAGAGTGGGGAGGGTCCGGATCTCAGGGGGTAGATCATTCCAAAGGGCCAGGGCAGCTACAGAGAAGGCTCTCCCCCAAGGAGCTGCCAGACGGCACTGCGCAGTCGACAGTACTCGGAGGAGGCCCGCCCTGTGCAATTTTATTGGGCGCTGGGAGGTATGTTGCAGGAGGTGGTCACGGAGATATCCAGGTCCTAGGCCATGTAGGGCTTTAAAGGTAATAACCAGCACCTTGAAGCGTGTTCGGAGACCAATGGGGAGCCAGTGCAGCTTGCGGAGGATAGGTGTAACGTGGGTGTACCTAGGTACACCCAATATCGCTCGCACGGCTGCATTCTGGACCAATTGTAGTCTCCGAACACTCTTCAGGGGCAGCCCCATGTAGAGTGCGTTACAGTAGTCGAGCCTTGAGGTGACGAGGGCATGAGTGATCATTTGGAGTGCCTCCTGGTCCAGATAGGGTCGCAACTGGTGCACCAGGCGAACCTGGGCAAAAGCTCCCCTGGTCACAGCTGGCAAATGATGTTCTAGTGTCAGCTGCGGGTCCAGGAGAACGCACAAGTTGCGGGCCCTCTCTGAGGAGTGTAAGATTTCACCCCCCCAGGTTTAAAGGTGGAATGTCTGGACTGTTTTGGGGAGGCAGCATCCAAAGCCACTCAGTCTTATCAGGGTTGAGCGCAAGCTTGTTCATTCCCATCCAGACCGACAGCTTCCAGGCACTGGTATATTACTTCTACCGCTTCACTGAGTTGGCAAGGGGCGGACAGATACAGCTGGGTATCGTCCGCATACTGATGGTATTTAATCCCGTACCGCCGAATGATCTCACCCAGTGGCTTCATGTAGATGTTAAATAGGAGGGGGGACAGGACCGAGCCCTGCGGCACCCCGTATTCCAGGGGCCTAGGGGTCGACCTCTGTCCTCCGACCAACACCGACTGCGACCTGCCAGAGAGGTAAGAGGAGAACCACCGTAAAACGGTGCCTTCCACTCCCACCTCTTCCAGCTGCCGCAGAAGGATACCATGGTCGATGGTATCGAAGGCCGCTGAGAGGTCAAGAAGCACCAAGATAGAGGAATGCCCTCTATCCCTGGCTTGGCAGAGATCATCGGTCAGTGCGACCAAAGCGGTTTCGGTACCGTAACCAGGCCTAAAACCAGACTGAAAGGACAAGAACAAATGGTTGACATATCGGAAATTATTAGAAAATCAAGGGGAATGAAAGATTATGATGTAACTAGAGAAAGAGAGTGGTTAAAATATAATTGTACTTGTAACAAGAATGAAGAGTACAGGAAGCCACTTTTTGCATCTTTTTTCTATTTTTTCTTGCACCTTTTGTCTGATTTTTTCTTTATCTCTATTTCTTATTCCCCGATTTATATTAGTTTGCATAATTTTATCTTCTTTTTTTAACTTTTGATAAAAATTATATACAAATGACTTTTTTAGACAGTAATTAAAATATTCATAAGGTATACCACACTTTTGTATGATGAAATTGGTTAAAATCAAATATCACTAAATTTTCTAGCTTTTATTTATCTTTAACAAATAATGCCAGTGAAGATTTGGTGTTGGAATACTCTTGAATTTAAAGGTGGAATATTTCTGAACAGGCAACAGAATTTCATTTTTAATGTGGGCCAGTGTGCTCACAGTAAAAAAAAAAAAAGACAAGTAAAGTTATCTTATTTTGTTAAAGCACTCTTAAATTATAATTAATAAAATAAACAAGTAGCTAACATAGAACATGACTGCAATCCACGTTCAGTTTCTTGTGAACTGAAAATATCATGTATCACCTTAGACATTATTAAACCATGACAAATTATTTATTCAATTTTAAGCTGAAAATGTGTGACTGCCCAAAATCACTCAATGAACTTCCATGTGTAAGGGTGAACTTGAGCCTGGATCTCCCTGGTATCATACAACATCATAATGATTACACCATGTTTTAGTAAGTAAAATTATTTAATCCGATTGACTATAGGGACTTTATTTCCATTTGATGAAACTCTGAAAGAATAAGGAAAATTACTTCTCCCAACTATGTAAAATGACCTTTGCACAAGTAGCTGTATTAATGCATTGAAGTAACTGATTTTAAGAAGTTATTTAAGAATGATCAGCCTGTCAATAGCCTGACTGCACTAATTAAGGTGTCTGTCACTCAGAAGACATTATTCATGGATTCATTCACCATAATTTTCATAACATTCTAATTGTTTAGAGCATCCCTATTTCAGTTTTCTTTCTGAACAACTCACTTTATATTAGGTTTATTCGTCGATCCATGTGTAATGTTTCCTTTATGTTCATTATACTATTGGATATATAAAGAGAAGCCTTTGCAGATTTTCTAGATGTTTGATTTTAAGGAATGGCAGCTGTGTTAAAAGGCTTAGGGATCTTCATAAAAAGATTGTCTAATTAGAGTATATTCTTCTACAGGAGATGTAGACAATCACTTCTTGTGAATTAAATTAGAGAAGGAACCCTAACATCTACAGTAAGCAGTGATTAATCTATAGCTTGCCTCCTAAAACAATGGTGCTTTTAAGCTTATGGTCTTCCAAAGGCGAATGACATCCTGAGTCTTTGAGAAGGGCTTTGGAGATTAAATGTGCACATTCTTTGTCACCAGACTGATTTCTGCTGTATTATGATACAATATAATATGACCTTGTTAGAGACATAGTAACAAAATATATAAAAATGCAAAAAAAGTATAGGCTGAGTCCTCCAGGATACCTTGGTTAGTAAATCTAAGAAAGAGGGGGGTCATGCCACACGTTCATAAACCTACACTTGTTGTCCCCCCCAAAAAAATTTTGTTTTGTGAGTATTAGAATTTTTATTCTTTTCCCCTCTAAAACATACATAATTTGGAGCTTTGACGTTAGCAAAATGCAATGACAAGAATGAAGGAGGCAGTGGAGCGCCCCCCCCCCCACAAAGGACCATAGATTGACCATCCTTACTGTAAAATAAAATAGACTTCAGCATAGTTTAACAAATACACATACCTGGCACAAACACAGTCTCTCCAGGTTTTTGTACTATTTCCAAAGGTTTGAACTCGGAAGGCCAAGTGGCAAGTTGCGTTCGGGGATATATTACTCTGAACCAAGTAATGGCTTCATCTTGCTGATTGCCTCCTTCTTCACGGGTCACTTTGATCAGTTCTCTGGGAGTGCTGGTAGGGAAGAGACACCAGCGCTTATGTCCATGGACTAAAGCATTCCATGCACTGGTTCCCAGAGGGTCAATGTGAATGCCTGTTCCTGAACGAGGTGGGCCCATCACAAACCACCTGCAATATTAGAAAACATAATTATTTTTCTTGTTAACATTTCCCCAAAAATAAATATTTCCTTTCCTTTTCTAAAGCAGACCTAAATATTTTGTTCCATAATGCAAAAGTTTTCAGAAAGATTATTTTCATATTTCTGAATAAAAAATAGAATTCTAATTTGTACTCCCTTTCCTAATGGAATATAAAACATTTCAAGATAGCTACTGTATTTTTCGGCCTATAAGACGCACCTTTTTCCCTCAAAAAAGAGGCTGAAAATCTGGATGTGTCTTATACACTGAATACAGCATTTTTTGCCTCCCAAAACCCCACCCCTTTCACCAAAATGGTCGTGATTAGTCTTTACGCGGCTTATAGAGTGCTCCTGGGGGGTGGGGAGGGCAGAAATGAGTGAAAAATGGGCCATTTTTATACTCCGAAAAATACGGTATGTAGTTTATTTTACAAAATGTGAATCCTGGCCAAGTGTGGAATGGTTTTCAGAATGTACCATGACCACTCTATGAAGAAAGGATTTCAAAATCTGACTATTTTCAATGTAGGAGAATAAAAAAGAAAAGAATGCAAAGCATCATTACTAAAAAGAACAATGTCAAGAATAGATAGAAAATATCCTCCATTCTTTTTTAACATTTCAACAATCTAACACAATCATCCAAAAGTATGCCCTAGCAGTTATCTTAAAGGCAAAGATGAATAAAATGTTTTTTTCCCCAATGATAGTAGAATCCAACTATGGACATTGTTGTCTAAACAATCTAATCCAGAACTGCACAATAGATGCATTTAAACAGTAGAGCAACTATTATCAATCCAGTGCTATTCATGTATTCAAACTGTATTCATGTACAGAATCTGTACTCAGTATTGCCTTTTGACCCATTCAGAGAGTACTTTATTGGCTAAGAGCAGTATTGGTAAGAAAAGCGAAAAGACCACTGACTACACAAGTTCACCTTTTAAAAAAACATAAAAAACTTTATCTGGCTTTAAGTGATTTATGAGTTATAACTTAAATGTAGCTGCTATTTGGAAAGCCATCCTGTTTTACTGTGTACATCAAAAAGTCTAAACAACCCTTAGTGCCTGGTCTGAATGAGTAGGACAAATGAGAATAAGGGACATTCACTGGCCTATAAGCCAGACTTTTGGTCCTTGAGGTTAGCTAGTTGATACCTGTAAGGTGGCCTTCTCTTCTCTCCTGCATATTTGAACAAATCGTCAGTGAAGAATTTGGGTACCCTATAGTCCTCCAAAAGTTTTTTGCGCTTTGGATGTTCCCCATAACTGCTGTCAAATATATAGAGAGGACTATCATCTCGTGTAGTCTCCATGTATTCAATGTAATATTTCATCTTCATTTTCACAGAATAACCGTCGTTGTCCTCCCCACATTTGAATTTCTGGTTCCTGTATTTGCGCTTCAGACGTTCCAGAGTCCACTTCTCTTGGGCTGACCACTCTGCCTCAGCATTTAACAGGACAACAGGCTTATAAGGTTTCTCGTATCTTTCAATGAATTCTTCCACTGACAAATGGAGGGCATCTGCTCTTTCCACATTATCCTATAAGAATGGATGAAGAACTATCTTTAAAATGATGTAACAAAGAATATAATACAGTAGAACATTAATGATCCTATTAGCCCCACAGAATGAGACCCACAAAGTCAACAAAAATGTTTTAAGATTATGTTAAACTTTTGTTTTCCTTATAAATTGCATAAATTTATTCAGGTACTGCTAGATGAAATGGATTTTATTTTTTAATTTTGAAATAGAAGTGTTTGTAATATAACTTATGAGATAATTTTTACATGAGGCAATTCCACTGTACTTCTACTTATAAAAATTCTGCCATTTTAATTTGTTAAACTATAGAATCCCATAAAGAACTGCTGTTAAGTTCACAATTACTCACAGGTAAGCAAATATATAATCAAAATCTTAATGAAAAATGTTTCAAATGATAGCTACCAAGCTGATCATTAGTTTTTGCCTATGACAGACAAATGTGCAAAAAAAGTGCTGTTTAATATGCATTTCAAATACTGTACTACATTTCTAAATAAACTTGTGTGGATGGTAAATTGGAATTTTATTTCCTATTGCCCATCAGGAAGAAGGTGCAGAGAATAAACCTATCCCATTATTTGAAGAACAGCTTAGACAGGTCTTTGTAGTGCCTTTCACTCAGTTTGAAAAGAGCCCTTGCATGGGAGTGCACTGAGGCATGATCCAGAACTTACCTGCAACTGTTTAAAGCAGCCTCACAAACCTGGAAAAGACTCATTTGCTTTAAAGAGCTTAAGTGAGGTGCTACACTTGTGTGCACATGATGCAAAGTATTACACAATTCCACCCTGAAAAATCTTCAGGTACAAGTAATGGACAAGGAGAACAACAAAGAATCCTTCTCAATCTAATCTAAAAGCATTTAAGAGCCTTATCCAATCTCTTATCCTCAGAAACATCAAATGGCATGGAGGTTTTCACAGACGCAATAGATTTTGAAATATCTATTTCAAAAATATGTGCCTGTTAGCAAAGTAGGAGATAAAAGTTTTAACTGGGAAAGCAACAGAGAAATAAAGACCAGTAGGGTATGAATTTGCTATTACAGGTAATCCTCAACTTATGACCACAATTAAGTCCGCAATTTTGATTATAAGTTTTGATGGTAAGTTAAGCGGATCACCATGAGACTGCACCTGATTTTATGACCTTTTTACTGAAGCAATCATAAAATAAGTCCATTGTTCACTGTGGAATGTTTTTTGCCAGAAACTGGAAGTAGATGCCTTCTTCTAGCAAAAACATTGTAAATCCCAGTCATGTGACTTTATGATGCTGCAAATGCTCATAAATGTGGACCAAGTGCCCAAAATGTAGTCATGTGATTGCAGAGAGAGGAGGGGATTGGGTATTGTAACTTTGAATCCAGTAGCTTTTCTGGTTTCTGTTGTAACAGTCTGCATGTCTAAGTACTTGATTTTATACACCTGTGGCCATGGAAGTGATTGGAACACCTGATTCTGTTTTTTTGGATGGGTGAGCAAATACTTTTGGCAATATAGTGTAGGTCTGATGGAAAAAAATGGAAACTGCAGTCTTAACTGCAGTTCCAAAAACAAATATCCCTGGTTGAAAATGAAGTACTTTATATCTGAAACTAAAATGGACCCACATCCATATCGTTACCTTCATCTTCTATTATTTTATACTGATATATCTTACTGGCATGAAATTTGTCTAAACATATAGATACTTAATTAAGCTGAAGTCCATTAAGTGACCATGAGTTAAGCTCAACTTGAATGAGATTTTACCAACTTTATTTGTAGCATGCCACATTGTTGCTTATGGTAGATTCAGTTGCTGTTCCATTTAAAAATTGGACATAATTTAACTTGGTAATGAACAACCCAATTATTGCTTAATCTTATTAACGGCTACTAAGAACTACACCACATATAATTAAAAATGTTTCCTACTATGTGAATAGGACTGGATTCCACGAAAACATAAAAGATACAAGCATTTGCAGCATGCAGATTTCCTCTTAACTTTTAGGAGGCAACCACTTCCTTGCTATTCTTACAAGATCTACATTTTATAATTCACCTTTTCTCCACTTTCTATATTTTGTCTAAACTAATCTCTACCTACACATATTATTGTATGAAATCTATTTTACATAAATATGTATTCTCAGCATATCATAAACATCTTAAAATAATTATCTGTCATGAACATTTCCTTTTCTTTTTCCCTTTATTATCCCATTCATATCTATAATTCTGGTGATTAAAAAGTTAAAAATACACAAGTGTAGGTTCTCTCTGACAAACATCAATTCTTGTTCAGAAACAGTTTCCACAGCAATTAAGTCCAGCTGAATTCAACAAGGCATCGTTTATGCACCATCAGAATAGAGCTGGAAGGGAACTTGGAGGTCTTCTAGTCCAACCCCTTGCTCAAGCAGGAGAACCTATACCATTTCATACAAGTGACTGAGTGTCCAGTCTCTTCTGCAAAACCTCCAGTGATGGAGTACCTGCAATTTCTGCAGACAAATTGTTCCACTGGTTAATTGTCCTCACTGTTACAAAGTTTCCCCTTAATTCCAGGTTCTCTCTTTGATTAGTTTTCATCCACTGTTTCTTGTCTTGCCTTCTGGTGCTTTGGAAAATAAATTGACCCCCTCCTTTTTGTGATCACAGTTCCTTTCCCATCACTTTAATGGAAGCCCAAACCATACAAAATACAACACAGGAGAGGGGTTTTAGCCAACGTGTTAAGGACTCTCCTCACTTTTGAGATCCTATCTTGTCCCCAAACTCTTCATCTCCACGACCCCTTCGCTGGACCTTCGGGTTGTTTCTCGACCGCCAAACATTCTATATTGAAAATAACTTAGTGATCACTACTTTAACTAAGAGCACTACGAATAACCATAGCAACAATAAAGGATAAATAGCCCCATCGATCTTTCAGGGTCGATCTTGAACCTCTAAGAGCCTACACAATCCCACCCTCCGAGACATGGGGTGAGTTAACCCACTCACCTCTCTCGGCGCCCAACCTACCAAGCGGGGTTCCTGTCGGTAAGATCAGCCGAAGAAGAGACCGCTCTCTACCTAACCCGACTTGAGATCCCGGAGGAAAAGGTTACAGAATCTGACGTGAAAGCCGACCCGCCCCCCGGGAAGGGATCTGATCCCCTATGAGAGCCTGTCCGGCTGCGGCTTTCGCTGCCGCCCTTTACCCGCCGCAGTCTCCTTCCTCAGACTCTCCTCCGAGCCTTCTCGCTCACCTTGCAGCCCGCCGGGTTCAGCGGGAAGCTCTCGCAATAGTTGTGGCGAGTCCAGTCGAGGGAGTCCTTGAGCTCGGGGCGCGCGCTCCGCTTCGCCTCACGGATGCGCTTCTTGCTTTTGTGGTTCATGCTCCCCACGCTGCTCTGCCTTCCCCGCCCGACTCTTCCGGCTACGGATTCCGAGTCGGCACGCTCCCGAACAACAGCGCCCCGCCGCTTCCAGAAATTTCACCAACGCGCCGACTCAGCCGCCGCATCGCGGACTCGACGCGCCACCCCGCCTGGCGGGCCTTCAACCTCCGCTTCCTCCCATTGGCTGGCGCCGCCGGGGGTGGGGTGGGGTCTCGCGGACGGGACAGCTCCCATTGGGTCTTTCGAGCAGCGGAAATAGAAGCGGGCGGCGCCAGAGTGGAGGAGGAAGCGCTTCGGCGCCATTTTGGAACGTCACGCCTCACCGAGAGGCGTCGCTGTTGCGCAACGCGGAAGGCGGGGGGGAATGCGCTCTTAGCAAGGCGCGGAATTAAGCGGCGTTGATTTGCAAGGTGGGTGGGAGGGTGGTTTTTATAGGCCAGGAAGGCCCAGTGAAGAGCCGCGGGCGGGGGGGGGGGGAATAAAACGCTGAAGCGAGGATCGGATTGTTGCAGCGGCTGCACTTGGGCGGAAGCACGACTCTTTCAGGCAATGAGATTTCCATTCACTTTCCTAGGAATCTTAATTTAGAAATCCTACTCTGTTCCCGCGAGATTTAATCCCAAACTGCTGTGTCCATAAACAGCACCTTGACTGTCATATTGGAGTTTATTCCGCCCACGCTGAAGGACGGTGGTTTCCAAACTGCACAGGGAAGCTCATTCATAGGGAGGTGCAGTTTGATTCTCGATATCGGTGTAGAATTTTTTTTTAACTGTTTATTGGTCTAAAGGGACTTCAATCCTTAAAGGACTATATGACACTCACATTACGCTAAATGCAATAACTCCCCAAGTGGCTGCAATGGATTGCTCTGTAAAGAGTCTCAAATCCTTCCGGGAAAGTTCGAGTGAAACCAGCGAAATTAAGCTCTATTAGCATTTCTCCATAGGATCAGTTAGCCTGCAAGAATAAACCGTCTGTCTTCAGCGGGAAAGAAGTAAAAACAGCAAGAGAAAACAAAAGAAAACCTGGGAAAGGGAGGTAGCTGTTAAGTGCCATTCTTATCGGCTGGGTTTTCATAATTTCCCCCCTTCTTAGAAATGGACATGATTGGCTGCCTCGCCCGGAGACATGCTGGAAGAGCCTGACTGCGGATGGCCAATCGAGCCATATCGATAAACCCGGCATGTGCGAGATAGCGTCCAACTTGTCTGTGAAGGAATACCGGTTTGGAAAAGATCAGAAAAACGGAGACGGGGATGACCGGCCCCGGGAATTGGTGGTGCTGATTCCTGAGGTACCATTTTTGTGATTATGGTTTGTCAAGTAGTCAGCCGATATGTAGATTGGATTTGGCATGATCCACCTACCAGAGTTCTTACCTTCTGAATGAGAATCAGAGGTTTCAATTTAAGGACCTTGGAAGATAATCTCATAGCTTTGCATTTCACAGAAATTGCTCGACTAATTTTGAAATACTTTTTTAAAAAAAATATTTTTTTTATTTTCAAAACAAACACAACACATTCTTTACATACTGTAGAAAGTGTATCAGTTGGTTACAAAAGGTTTTCGTGCATCTCTTCCACAGTCATCAAGCATAATTCATATTAACTCAAGTATTTTAACTCAAACATTTATACATGTTACCCTTATACCTCCATTTTTATTTGACTATAATTATTTAAACGTCCATCATAAAATATACCAAAATTTAATACATAACTACATACTGGCATTTCATTTAATATTTCTAAAGTCCTCCAATAACATTGAATCCTTATGTCCTATTCTAGCTAAACATTCATAATATTTAATAATAGACTTTTCTAATCCTCCTTTCCAAATCGCTGTTGGCAATTTTCATCTACTTTCCTTATATTATACTCATATATTTATATAGGTTGTCATCATTATCCCTCCTTTATTTGACTATATCCTGTATTGTAACATTTTCCCCCTAATAATCAAAACTTAACTGTATATAACTTAATCCTTTTTTTATTAACTTTTGTATCTAATCCAAAAGGATTTCTAATCTTCCTTTTATGAGTACCATGCAATATTCATATCCAATTATTACTTATCATAACACAACACATTGTATACATTATTATCATTATCAATTATTTAATTATATCTATTATTACTAAGTTTCACTAAGTTTAACTAGTTTCAAGTTATATTCTTCCATCTATCAACCTGTATCCAATAACAAAACAATCTCATATCTTCTGCCATTTGTGGTACCAATCCTCTAGTCATCTTCTTGATCAGCTTTGTATGGACTTCTCTTAGCAACTCCTTGCTTATAAGATCTCTCATATAATCTTGATGCCCTCTTTCTGTTTCCTTATTCAGTTTGTCTTTGATTGTCAGCAGTGTTATCAAAACTTTTGCTAGTGGAATTTCTTTAAGTCCATAGGTTCTTTAATTTTATCTTCTTCTATATCTTGACCTTTGTGATAGATTTTCTCTCCATTTAATTCCTCTTTCTGTATTCTATTCTTTCCATTTTCAGGAACAACCAATTACCATAGATATCAGCAGGTTTAATCTCTTTATATTCATTTTCCACTTCAGTTGTTTTGAGTTTCAAGCACCCTGTTTTGCATTTGATGAACATTTTCAATTTTTTCATCATTGTTATGTGCTCTAGATATTCCAGTTTTTTCTCTTCTATATTTCATAATTTCTGTAGTTCTGAAAGTATATCTCGCAAAGTCAAGAACTCTATTTTTCCTTGGGATTGTGTCATTCTGACAAACACAGCTACTGTAGCTTGAAAGATCAACAAAATTAAAGCATAGATTCACAAAGAATGCTGCTCTCATCTCTGGTCAAACTTCAAAGGGACATCTGTGCATTCTTATCAGTCTGTAGCCAAACAGTAAAGCCTTGAGGCACCAAATCAAAGCAATCCATGGAAAAAAGATTTCCGTTTTGAATACACAAAACTCTGATCAACAATACCTCCCAACCCCCGGAGCAAAGACAATATTAAAGAGTTTCTTTTTGTATCTTTTTTGTATATCAAATTAGAAAAAGAGGTCCAATCTTTAAATGAATTAGAAAAATACCCACAGCAATAAAAGAGGAAAACTTTAGTCTGTAAATTACAGAGAGTCACAAAGAGAAGGTAGGAGAAAACTTAATCCATCCATTTTAAAAGGTTTGCATAGATTCGATCCATGTAAATAACATTTAAAAAGTAAGATAACCACTGTCCAAAACCATTCCAAATTCAATTCCGCCGCTTGATTCTTCTATTCTTTAATTTAAATTGGTTTTTGAGTTTAATAGGCAGACTCTTTTTTAAAACAATAAAAATTCCTCACCAGCAGGAAACACTTTCTCTTCCGTATCCTTCCACTTTGTCAGCCTTTGGCTGGATTTTTTGTCACCGGATTGAAGAACCTCTCTTGCTGCTTTCGAGGATTTTGCGATGTCCTCGAGATCAGCAAGACGTATTCTTCCTGTTCACCGTCTCTTCGGGACGGTTTAGGTTCGTTTGGACCACCCAGTGGCAAAAGTATTGGCTGTGGTCTCAGAGCATTGAGACCACACAACTATCTCGTTGCGACATTGGCTCCTCCTCTGAAATACTTTTTTTTTCTAAGTACAGATGCTGTACTGAAATTTGGTTAAGATAGTTTGATAGGCATGGTTTCTTTTGGTTTTCACCCAACAACTTTTCTAAAGTGAGTTCATGTTCCAGTAAGGTTTTGGTTTTTCAAACTAGTTTGATGAAGTTTAAATTTAAACTTAAATTGTTTATTTCTGCAAGTGAAATGACGAATTAAAAAAGGTAAGGACTATTATATTTCAAAAACAAATCAGAGTTAGTATGGTACCCTGTATATTTCTTCAATGTAAAGCTTTTAGAATGCAATGAGGCACATTTTCAAGTGATCATTTAGGGTTGCAGATTTATTTAGCCACATGTTACCAGAGTATTTCAAAGTTACATTTGGTATATACTGATCGTTTCCCCATGTTTATCAGTGGTTAGTGATCTGATAAATCCTGAAGTGATTCCAGGGCTTATCTTAATAGCCTTTATTTGTGAATTACTAATCAACAAATCAATGAATGAAGAATGTTTTTGGTAATGGATACAACAGTTTCTTAGATTTAAAAATACTTAACGCTCAGTTGTATTTTTGTGTACACAAGCATGTCATATTTCAGTAATATGCCTAATTGACTTAAATCTTCACAACATTTTGACATTTGAATTTACAAGATAGAAAACACATGCAAGTTTGTGTGCAGGAAATAATGCATCTCTGTTGCTCTCTTAAATGCTTTATAATTTGACTTCCTGACTTTATAGATTAATCCCTGAATATAACATGTTTCTGTAATCATTATTGCCTTTTTTCTTTTGAAATTAGCTGTAAGCACTGAGAGCAGAAGGCTTATCTCAGTAAATATATTTAAACTAATTAAGTTGACCTCTGCAATATGTCAGTTCCACAATTTGTATTAAAACAGGCATTCCCTAACTACATGTTATTCTCCTAAACTAAATCAAATCTAACATAGTCATATTCTGTGTTTGTATGCCTTGAGCAAGATTAGGCAGACAGATATAGTTGTTTGATTCTAAGTAGAAGTGGTTAAGAAGTTTAGTGTAAATTTCTTTACTTTGTCAATTGTTAGACAATACACACACCAACAGACAGACAAAACAGTAACTTTGCTGTCCTTTCTGGGTGAACCTGTAACCATTCACTAAGATTTGAAGGAGGAATTACATCTGTCTGCATATTTTAGTAGGCTCACATGCTGGATTTTATTTCATTTCATTGTACGTACATATGTAGGTGCATAGTCACAATTGAGCCTGAAAAATTACAAAATGCATATGTTCTAATGAATATTTTCTTCTATAGATATCTAACAGAAAATATACAGCATATTCATTATTCCAAATATATTGTGGATTTCAGCTTTCTCCTGTGATTTGTATGCAGTTCTAGCACATTGTAGAAGAGTATTAATAGAAGTATTTTACAAACTACTTAAAGACCAAGAAAACAGGATATATATATATATATATATGTATGTATGTATGTATGTATGTGTATGTATGTATATATATATATATATGTATGTATGTATGTATATGTGTGTGTGTATGTATGTATGTATGTATATATATATATATATGTATGTATGTATGTATGTATGTATGTATGTATATATATATATTTAAAGTCACAACCCCTGGTATGCCCAAATATGGGAGGAAGATCACTACTTCCATTCTCTGTCCTTCAGCTCGTCACAAGAGACCATCCAGAAAGAAACCCAATATTTTTTTACTGTTGCCTTTTTGTTACATTTGTTATATTTGTGCTGATAAATAAATAAAGGGAGACTAGTATAGATGTATTTCAAGCTATTTAGCTCTCATCAGCTAGCCATACCCTTACTGGGAATTGAGCCTGTGCTGTATTGCCTCTTAGGCAGATGTGTTAACCACTGAGCTAAAGAGCTCGACTCCTTATCAGCCAAGCCAGGGTGAAAGGTATATATTTAAAGTCACAACCCCTGTTATGCCCAAATATGGGAGGAAGATCACTACTTCCATTCTCTGTCCTTCGGCTCGTCACAAGAGACCATCCAGACAGAAACCCAATATTTTATTTCAAGCTATTTAGCTCTCATCAGCTAGCCAAACCCTTGCTGGGAATTGAGCCTGTGCTGTATTGCCTCTTAGGCAGAATATTTGGGCATACCAGGGGTTGTGACTTTAAATATATACCTTTTACCCTGGCTTGGCTGATAAGGAGTCGAGCTCTGTACTCAGTGGTTAACACAAAATATTGGGTTTCTGTCTGGATGGTCTCTTGTGACGAGCCGAAGGACAGAGAATGGAAGTAGTGATCTTCCTCCCATATTTGAGCATGCCAGGGGTTGTGACTTTAAATATATACCTTTCACCCTGGCTTGGCTGATAAGGAGTTGAGCTCTGTAGCTCAGTGGTTAACACATCTGCCTAAGAGGCAATACAACAGAGGCTCAATTCCCAGTAAGGGTATGGCTAGCTGATGAGAGCTAAATAGCTTGAAATAGATCTATACTAGTCTCCCTTTATTTATTTATCAGCACAAATAAAATATATATATATATATATATATATATATATATATATATATATATATATATATATATATATATATATATATATATATATATATATATCTTTAAAATATATTAATAATATTTTGCAATATAAACTTTTTTTAGGTTCTTGATCCTCAGTATGGTATGTATGTTTGGCCTTGTGCGGTGGTTTTGGCCCAGTATATCTGGTTTCATAGAAGACTTGTCTGTGGCAAAAGAATACTAGAGGTAAATGTTGCATTATTTTCATTCAGATATGATGGAATTAGAGCCTTAAACAGGGAAGAAAAAAAGTTCAGTTGGATTAATTTGGAATGAATATTGTACATTCACCCACAAATCTTTTTTTTCCCGGAGGGAGCAGAGATTAGGATTGTAAATTAGATAAATAAAATGTGAATGGTGCAGATGAAAATCATATGTAATGATTATTCATCAATTTTAACATTCTTTTATTTACACTGAAATATATGATGCAAACAATTTACTACAGGTAATCCTTGTTTAGCATCCACAAATGGAACATGGTTAGTAAGCAAAGCAGTCACTAAGTGAAACTGCAGTTCTACTTTCCTTTGTTTTACAGATCTGTAAATTTCCTAAAAGCAAAGTTGTTATTGCTGTTGTAACAATGATCACTGTATGAGACAGTCACTTTATGAGGACCAGTTTCCCAGTTGCACTGGGAAATTGCATCAAATTTGTTATGAATTTGAACACTATTTTAGGCAAGCCAAAATTCTGCAAAAAGACCAGATACTTTTTGTGTTACTGAAATCTCATAGAATATATTTTAGTCATTTGTGGGTGTGTATATATAGGAAGTCGTCAATTTACATAACTGGGACCACAATTTCAGTCACTAAACAAAGTGGTTATTAAGCGAATCATTGCCTGACCAAACCTGATTTTACAATCATTTTTACGGCCATTGTTAAGCGAATCACCATAGTTAAGTGAATTATAGGGTTATTAAGAAAATATGGCTTCCTCCATTGATTTTGCTTGCCA